>NC_042625.1:7409347-7716847 GCF_901001135.1 Rhinatrema bivittatum
TCAAGTTCGCATGGGGTGAAGACTACCTGAGGGTCAGGATGCCACTCCGATTGAGAGCTCCCATCCTGGTGTTTGCTCTATTGTGATGCATGCTTCTTGCGTGTCGAGTGCATAAACTCATGGTGGTGTGATTTGTCTTTCACCTTCTGCATCAACGCATGTGTCTGTGCAGCATGTGTCAGTGTTGTGGTCCGGCTTGCATCAACCGTCGCTTGTCTGCTTGTGTTGTGCATTTTGCGTCATTCCAGAACTTGGGCCATATTGCGTCATGTCTTGTGTACCAAGTTGCACTATGCTCCGGTTTCGACACATCCTGTGTCAATGCGCATGGGTTCGCAAGGCACTTCACAGTTTTTGGTGGTTTTGCTCAATGCACTGGGGCTTTTTGTGGGTTTATTACCTGCCCCCTTGCCTCCCTGCTCTCTTTGGGGCTTTCTCACCTGGCCTTGTTTTTTTTGGAGGTCGGTTCCAGTGATAATGCTTGCTTCAGCGCCACTGGTTTTTTGTGCTCTAGCCCAGGCGCGGATCGAGTGTAGTTGGGGCATACGAGCCTGAAGAGGCCCCTTCATAATCTCAAAGCCTGACAATTTTCTTGGCCCGTTGCTCTGGGCCCTTGGTGACATCCTGCCACAGTCGCAGCAGGATCTTTGGTCATGGTCCGGCCACAGGCACAAGCAGCAGTAGTTAAGCCCATCTGTGACGAAATGAAGTATTGCCACATTGGCAATACTTGAATCCTGGGGTCTTCGGAGCCATGGGAAGTACTGAAAAGTGCCTTTTGTTGGTTCACCAGAGTAAGAGAGTAGAAAAAAGTAAAAAGAAGAAAAAAGCGCAAGGAGAGAGGATCCGCGTCTGTAAGCTGTGCGGGAAAAATCAGAACTGAGGAAAGTATGGCAGTCACGCAGGAACTGGTGCACAGAGCAAAGCTCTGTATAGCTGGAGAGAAGTTTTCTGCCTCGACCTGCCTAGAGGGACGTCCCAGCCAGCATGGCTAATTAAGCCTGCTTATCAACGGGAAAACAAAAAACATTAGATTGCATCTGTATAGATATGTAGTATGGTTGTACCTTGAAATATTGTGCACAGTTTGTCACCCCTATCTCAAAAAAGATATCACAGAATTAGAAAAAATACGAAAAGGGCAACAAAATTGTTAAGGAGATGGAACAGTTACCATATGAAGAAAGGCTAAACAGGATAGTGCTCTTCAGCTTGGAGAAGAAACGATTGAGAAGGAATATGAGAGAGGTTTACAAATCATGAGTGGGATGGAGTAGGTAAATAGGGAATGGTTATTTAACCTTTCAAATAACACTAGGAGATCACTCCTTGAAACCAATGGGTAGCAGATTTAAAACAAATTGGAGAAAATATATTTTTTTCACTCAATGCACAATCAAGCTGTGGAATTTGTTGCCGAAGGTGTGGTCAAGGCAACTAGGATAACTGAGTTTAAAAAGGGGTTTGCACACGTTCCTGGAAGAAAAGTCCATAAAACAGGTGATTCCACCAAACCTACCACTTGTCACTGGGAAAGAGCAACAATACACTTTGGAATTGGCCACTGTCCAAGATTTGATGGATCTTTGGTATGACCCAGCCTCGCCCTTATGTTCTTATAACATTAAAGTGCTACCGGATAAAGAATTTAGATAAAATGTTGACAAGGATAGACTTTCCGAGAATTGACATTTTGCAGGAAGATTCTTTTTTCCTTTCAAGACAAGCATAAATCTAAAATATTTAATGTTAACTTTAGTAGATTTTTGCAAGCTTTGATCAGAATGGATATTAAGAATGAGATGCTGTCAGTTCACTCAGATTATTATAGTTTGTGTGATCTCCTTTATTTCGGTGTGTTTTTTTTCCTATCTGGAATGAGTTAAATTACTTCAACCTGAAACATCCTTTATGATATGAAAATGTAATTATTATTGTATCTTTTATGAATACTAAACGTATCCTTGAAGCCACTTTGTGATAAAATAAAAAGTTAAAAGGGGAGAAAACACACTAAATAATGTAGTCTGACCACAGAAGTTGCTGATTTTGTGCTGTACTCCAGCAAATGTAATGGAGCCAGGTCTATATGTTGCAAGTTTCTAGAGAAAGTGGTAACAGAATAATGTACAATTTATTGTAATTTTCATTCATATCCAACTGTGAATTATTTTTTATTTTTATATAGCTTTTCCCCACTTTACTTTTTTTGACTTAGCAGTTTCCTCTTGTTCTTTTGGGCTGTCAGCTCAATCGCAGCTGGTCGCTACTGGGCTATGGCACCATTAGCCTTTATTGATAACTACCCAGGGCTTTTTTTTCCTTTTTATCCCAGGGACAATCTTTGGGTAAGGGATACAGGCCATGACTCTCTCCAGAATCCAATAAGCATATACACAGAATTTGGCCTTGAGGTGTCATAGTTATGTAATGGTTGACACTTCCAGTTCCAAAGGCACTATAAACACTGCCTCCAAGGAGGCTCTAGCCTAAGTTGGGTGACCTTTGAACCCTGGTCTTCTGTATGGAAATTAACAGAGGTACATAGAATTACTCCCAACCCCAATTTAAGTTTTAATTCTTGCTTCTGTCATCACCAATAATTTTAATTTTTTGCACAAAAAAAAAAAGAGGAAAGTTAAAACAATATTGTGCTTCTATCTCTTACTTGGGGCACAACTAATGCAATTATATGTTGAGGCTGAAGCTCCTATGTGCAGAGCAATATACACAGGTAATGACAGGGAGGGGGAGGTTGCAAGGCGAGTTGCCATCTCCCCCCACCTTTAAATTTATTGATCAAATTTTAAAAACTATTTCTATTATGTTTATTTTATATGACGTTCCCCCTGCACCCTCCGACAACAACAAAAAATTATTTGGGTACCCTCTACAGGTAACATTTCTGGATTAATGATGTAAATACAGATAGCGCTCATCAGATGCTACTGTTTCTACTATGATGCGCTTTAATGGGATAACTATTATGTTTTAGGTCTGAAATTAAAATCCTCCTAGCTCTGTATTTAACTTTCATTTTGTTGTCGTGCAGAAGTGTTACCACAGCCACGTGTCAGCACTTATGATTTAATCTGCTGCATCGCTCCAGAGCCCTCCCTAGGACACAAATAGGCTGCATCACTGAACGATCGCCATGCTGTCTTCATTACGCAGCACAGCTAATGCATCTTCCTCTGAGCATCGGCCATCCTGATATAACAGCAGCACCAAAGTAAGCATTCTTAATTCTTCCCTTTTAATTCCCAAACGACACAATGTGTGTAGTGCAGTTCCCTCTTTCCCGTTCAGACAAGGCGAGTCACCTGGGATCCTCTCCAGTCGATTACTGATTACTCCCAAGTTGAGACCTGGAGAGATGATGTAATAACTGCAGCTCCTACCGCATGCTAGTCTGCAGTTATTTAAAAAGCTTAGTGAATGTTGGGCTGAAGCAAACACCACCCCGATTAAATCACACGAAGTCTAATATATGAAGACTTGTTTCCTTCACTGAATTACCCCTCATTTCCTGAACTATACAACCAATTTCATAATATTGCCAACACAAAGAAACAGTACGGCCCCTTTAAATGCTATGCCCCTCACGTGACCTATGTGAAGGCGTCATGGACTCCCGCCCTTCACCATCACGTGATGTCCTGTCCACCCAATCACGTTTCCCCTCTTGGTTTCCCTACGTTGTGATTGGTCTGCAAACTGCTCGCTGTAGGACGTTGTGGCTACGTCGCGGGGAGCGAAGACCGCGAGGCTGCGGCGTGAGGGAGCAAAGACAAAGCGAGGCGGTTGCGGTAGAGCTGTGCCACCCGTTCTCGTCGCTGCTAATAGCGAGGCGCAGCTTCCCGCCACTTCTCCCTATTCTGCCCTCTTTTCCCCACTACGGGAGCACACGCAGGAGCGCTAGTTTCCAGTGGTTGCGGAGGAAAAAAGGATAAAGCTCGCGTAGAATTGCAGGACCTCAGCGGCAGTGTGAGGAGGAGGAGGAGGGGGAGGGTCAACCAGGGGCCACGTGCGCCCCGGGGCCCGCTGCAGTCGACGAAGTAGGAACTGGTGGAGAAGAGGAGCGTGGGGTTTCCAGTATCGAAGTGGATTTGAGAGAGTCGAGGCAGCCAGCGCCCTCGGAGGACGAGGCCATTTGATGAAAAAAAGGCTGCGGGGGTAGCACGTCAGACCCACGACATAGTAGCCACCGGAAAGGGCGGGACTAACAGAAGGGAGGAGCGCGTAAGCAGAGCTAGTTTTAGAGGTAGGGTTTAACTCCAGAGCCTTACTGGGCGTAGAGGAGCGTTAAGAGTGTAGTTACTACAAAACGGTCAGAAAAGAGGAGTTAGCTGGCAATGCTTGAAGACGCGAGTTATTAAATGTTGCAAGGAAGAAGCATGCACTAGGATGCTGAGCAAAGGAGGGAGGGTGCTGAGGAAAGGAGTGGAGTTCCTGTTGGAGTTATTTCAGTAGGGATAGGGCAGATTACTACATTTTGATACAAAGTAACTTGGCTTTGGCACCAGGTGAAGTCATTCGCTTGTATTCAGAATAGCAGTAGGTTTACTAACACTGGAGATGGGAATTCGGGTATGTACTGGGGTATTGCAGCCAAGAGCTACCAGCAGCTTCGCTGTGTATATGTATTAAGATTGTGGGGAAGGAAAGTGGTGCTAATTAAACAAAGAATTTTCAGAATCATGGAACAGGTTATGAAATCATAACAGCTGACTTCTGAGGTTCGCATGCTGCTCAAACAGCTTTATGGTAATAGGTTTCAGAGTTAGTCAAGAAACACTGTGTCTGGAGACATTCCTCACCTGGAAGAACAAATACAGACTTTTGATGCTGAGAAATCTGAATTGTATGTGAATGAATGACAATCTAATGGGATCGGAAAAATAATCACTTGAAAAATAAGCTTGAAGAATCCCATGAAGCATTATTAACTAGAACTTAACAGAGAGACACTTGTAAATTATTTTAGACATTTTCAGAAAAAAATGTTCTGCGACTGAATTTATATAAAAAAAAAATTCCTTTTTTCTTGGTAGTCATTGAGAAGAATTTAAATAGCTTGTATCAGACCAGCTTAGCGCAAGACACACTTGAAACATTGTATTCTGCAATTCCAGCATTTTTTGTTGATAGACTGGGAGTCATACCTGCACCTGGTAGATAAGACTGAAGTTACCACCATGGCATTTACAAATTACAGCAGTTTGAACCGAGCTCAGCTGACCTTCGAATATCTGCATACTAATTCGTGAGTATACTGCATGCATGAAATCGAGAATGACATGCAAGAAAAACTGAGTACTAATGATAGTATGGGTGCTCAATCTCTTGTATACAAAATAATTAAAAAAATCACAGGTCAAGGTCAGCATCATCCAGCCACTGTACTGTGTGTTCAGTAAGGTCTGAGCTTTCCTGGCAAAGTATTTTTTTTTTTTCTTGTGCAGAAGCTTGTACCACATCAGATCAGCTTACGTGTGATATCATTCACCATAGAATTTCATTAAATTCAGTGAAGTGCTGCTGTTGCTAATCTTACATCTTACAAGTTATGAGTATTTTCTTCTTGATTATTTTGGATTCTCCACAAACAGTTGAAGTTTCAGCAAGCCAAATTATTTTGTATTTGAATACCACTTATTTTAGTGGGTTCTGAAAGTTTGAATTATAAAAAAAAATCCTGAGTCCACTGATCTTTATAAGTGGAAGAGATTCTCAGGATCCAGCAACTATCCCTCAAGAAATGGAAGACAATCAAATTGGTGATTGAAAGAAGGCATTATTGAAGAGCATATTAAAGTGGATGAACAGCGGAATCTTCATCGGCTGTACTTGCCTCTTTATAGCAACTTCACATCTAATAAGCTATCAGAGTGTTTGGCGTGCAGAAGTCCTATAGTACCGATAACTTATTTGAGCTTGAAATTATGGCTGAAGAAAAATCTACATGTAGATCGTAGTTTAAATAAATTGATCTACATTCTTAGTACAGTTTCCGTGTTTGACTGAACATCACTGACGTATGTAAATGTGGGTTTTAGCATTTCTTGGTAGGACAAGGATATCAGTATATGTCTATTAAGTGACATGAGGATAGTGTAGAAAGGTGAATGAGATTGTAATAGTTTCTTTTAAATTTGATAATTCAGGACAAGAAATGGGTGCGTTTTTATCAAGTTTAAGATATTTTGTGGTACCTAGCCAAACTGCCAGTTTCCAGTACACTACGTAGCTGAAGGTTTGAGTGGTATTGTGCTCCCTTCTGGTGTACAGGCTTTGTTCCATAACACTGCAGAAATAGAGGAAGGAATATTATGGTCATCGAGTATTTGGCACAGTTATTTCACTTTTGATGGATCAGTCAGGAATGGCTAGAAATTCTATTCTCTTGCATGCCAGTTGCAAACTCCTGGTAGTTAATTTTATTAGTCAATTTGCAAATTGTGGTAGTGGGAGGGACTTGTCTGTTACAGACTTAAGCTGTCACATGCTGCAGTGCTTTGCCATTGTATACCCCACCCATGCTTCCCAGTGGCTTCCCATCCAAGTACTAGCCAGGCCTCACCAGGTTTAGCTTCTGAGAGGTTTCAGTTCTCCGATTCTAGACCTTGGAACTCTACTATCAGCTGCTTGCTCCACCTGGCATATGTTTTGTTATGCAGCTGCATAAAGAGATTTTTTTTTCAATTTAGCAAAAATATATTAAACTTTTTCTAACACATGTTACAGAAAAAAGAGTGAAGATTTTTGATCCTTTTTGAGTCCATTTCTTTTTTTGAATTATTACTCTTAGTTGGGCTATGGCACTATTCCATTTTGAGAGAATGTTCTCTTCCCAGAATTTGCTCACTGGACTGCATTCGGCATGTTCTTCTTGGCAGTCTGTTCTTTCTTCATAGATCTTTAAAAGGGCATATTTGTACCGATGGAGGGAAGTCCCTTTCCAGGATGAAAATTATTTTTTGCTGCTGTTTACCCTTTGGGGAGATTGGGCTAAATGTTACATTCTTCCTGGCATTTGTTCCCTGTTTGAAGATTTTCCCTAGTGTTTCCCTCTTTTGGAAACCAGGTTCTTTAGGATAGATTTCAGGTCTGGCACTTTTCTGTCTGCATAGCACCAAAGACCTATTTCCATAACTAGAATGGGTGCCGCTTAAATACATCACAACTTCTCATTGGTAGTATTTTGAAGAAAAATAAATACACCTGTAACTGCTGATACAAGCACGAACTGCTGCATCCAACAGTGGGGGTGTGGGGGGAGTGTCTCGTGTCAGCATTCCCAGTGTCCTTGGCTTCAGTACAACAAAAGAGCAGTTGAACTTCCCTCGCATCAGCAAAGGCGTGTCATCAGGAGTAAAAAGAAAGTCATTTCTTATTGTGGGAGTGACATCTTCAGTGACAGATATCAGCTCTTTATGCCTTTTTAGGCTTTCTTTGGCAACAGCTTACTATAAAAAAGAAAAGCTATAACTCCACAGCACATGGTGCTCTTATACGAGCTGGCATAGGCAGTTCTTTTTTTGGGAGCAGTGTACAGTACTGCCCTGTGGCCTTAGTAAGGGTTGTGCATTTATTGCTTCAGGCAGATTATGGCATGATCTGAAAGCAGGTCTTGCTTTTTAGGTCATAATGCCTAATGTGCCCACTCAGGCTCAGCACAGATTGCTCTGGCATAGCACATTATGCATTTTATAGATAGGATAAGTTATGTGAGCTTATGCTAAACTTGGACTGTGCCTATCTGTGTTGACCAAGCTGGGCTTGCACAATTGCTCCACCTGTGATTGGTGCAGCTCTCTTCTTTGGTTGTGCTAATGTTGCCTTGAGTAATCCTTTATGATTTGTGCTCTTGAGCTAGTCCTAACTGTGCACGTCTGTAGGACTTCGCAGGTGAGGTGCCATTGGTAAGAATTTTGGTGCAAGCTTTTCTTTGGATGAGTGATGGCCATGCCTGTCTACTATACTGCAAACATTTTGTTCATGTCACCATACCTTTGAGTCCTGTATGAACTCTTGGCTTTGTTCAGCTCAAGGAGTCATCTTTGTTCTGGTGCTTATGGTATCTCTTCGACCTGCACTAAGCACACGTAATTCTTTTGGTTTGTGTTCTTCATGGGTCAGGTGGAAGCTTCGTATCTGTTGGGATTTTTCCTTTTCTGATTGGTTTGGATTGGGTCCTTATAGGGACTAAAACAGTTTTTCTCATCCTACTATAATCCAGATGTGGGTTTGATATCTTGGTAGCAGATTGAGATGGAGAACCACAATTTTGTCAGTGAGATCACTGCTATTAGGAGTGAAGCAGCGCAGGCATTTGCTGGTATTTTCTTTTTCCAGCAAACGATGGCTGATACTCCAAGATTCCTTGCTCTAAGGTTTTTGGCTCTGGACCTTTCCTAGTAGAGCTAATTTCCTGGTTTGTTGCTCTCATGGCAGCAGTCTTTGGATGGAGTTGGTTCTGCCACTCAAGTCAACAGTTCTTGTGAATATTTTGATAGAGCAGGCCTTAGTTCCTGGTTGAGCAGGTAGCTTCTAAGTTCCAATTGAGCCTTCTGAACCAGTGGATCTTTGGGTGTATCAGGAGAAGATCCCCCAGGTAGGCTCCTCTCTGGGATTTGTTGCCTCTTCTTGCCACCTGAGTATCTCCTCCCCTCCCTCCCCCAACCTTATTGATTTCTGTTAGCATTGGTAAAATAAAAAAAAAAGGTAGAAGGAAATTTGGCTGCTGAGGCTATGCAGCTTGTAGGTGTCAAAGAAGTGGATGTGGCTGTGTGTGACTTCAGCTGACCCTTGGGGTAGCCGGGTGCCATTTTTCTTTGTTGGCCGCAGTTCTACATGGTCCAGTACTTCTAAGATTGCATAATCTAAAGCAGTTTCTTCCTGAGAGTGATGGCAGAATCGCATACGTCAGCTACTGTTGGATGCTGACGAGTGTATATGCCACCTTCTTTAATCTGTTTGAGGTGTTCAATACCAACTCGCGCTCCTCGTCAAATGCCATTGCAGATTGCTGCATGGCGTGGTTGAGAGCCAGTACCCTGTATGTGGATAGCCTTGAAAAGTTGGCAGACATGCCCTGCCTCATGATAACCTCTTTGAAGATAAGCTTATAGAAACAGTGTCTCAAGTAAAGGAACAGAATGTGGGACCAGAACAGCAGTCTTCTGCAAGGTGTCCATTTTATGTTTTTAAAAGACCTTATTTCCAGAGAAGTCCCAGCAGTTCTAGTGCTACTGTATGCTGTCTCTACTTCTGCAGCAGCAACAATTTTCAACTCTCGCTCAAAAGCGTGAATGCAATCAACCTAAAGCAGCACAACATGTCCAGCCAATGTCTGGGCCAAGTTCTTGACCACTCTTCAGACCCATCAACTACCTTCTCCAGTAGGAGGGAGAATCCATCATTATCTAGAAGAGTGGCACAAGATCACCAACAATCTCTACGTTCTCAAGAGTGGAGGCTGAATATCACTTGTTTCTCCTTGCTTCCTGCGCTTCCTTACTGCTCAGCCTTCATTCTCGATCCATCTCACTCGACACAGTTCTGCCTGGAAGTGAAGTCTCTTCTTGAACAATGTGTGGTAGAACTGGTTCCTCCCCATCTCTATGGCCAGAGGTTCTACTCTTGCTATTTCCTTATCCCCAAGAAATCTGGGGGGCTGAGAAAAATCCTGGATTTCAGAAGTTTGAACAAGCATATACTTTGGAGAAATTCAAATTGAATTCCCTCCGCACACAACATAAGACTTGCCATATTGGGTCAGATTGTTTCCAACAATAGTCAATTCACGTCAAAAGTACCTGGCAGGATCCCAAGGGGAGGGTAGATTCCAAATTGCTTATCCCAAGAATAAGCAGTGTATATCTGCACCTCCACCTTAATGATTTATAAACTTTTCTCCAGAAACTTGTCAAAACAGTTCTTAAATGCAGCTACACTAATGGCTTTCACCACTTCCTCTGGCAATGAACTTAGTTATGCGTTTGAGTTAATATTTTCTCTTATTAGTTTTAAGTGGTATTACCTACTAACTTCATTGTGTGTCCCCTAGTCTTGCATTTTTTTGCAAGAGTAAACGGACATTTACTCATTCCATTCCAAGCTGAAGAGCCCTAACCTTTTTAGCCTTTCCTCAAAGGGGAATTGTTCCATCCCCTTTATCATTTTGATCACCCTTCTCTAATTCTGCTATATCTTTTGAGATGTGGTGACCAGAACTGCACACAACACTCAAGATGAGGTTGCACCATGGAGCGATACAGAGGCATTATAATATTGTCTTTATTTTCCATTCCTTTCCTAAAAATCCTAATTTACTTTCTTGTCTTCTGCTACACAATGAGCAGAAGACCTCAATGTATTATCAATGATGATGCCTAGATCCTTTTCCTGAATGGTGACTCTTAATGTGGAATCTTAGCTGTAATTTGGATTACTCTTCTCTAAGTGCAACTCTTTGCACTTGTTCACATAAAATTCCATTTGTCAACTGCATGCCCAGTTTTGCAAGGTCCTCTTTCATTTACTCACAATCCTCTTGTGATTTAACAACTTTGAATAATTTTGTCATTGGTAAATTTGATCACCTTACTTGTTCCAATTTCCAGATTATCATCCAGAAAGAATGGATGTGTGAACTAAATCTAAAAGATGCTTATGCACACATTCCTAACCACCTTTCTCATTGGAAATACCAATGTTTATGGTGAATTTTTAATCCTTGTCAATACAATGTGCTCTTCACCAAATGCCTAGCTATAGTAGCACATCTACACTCTCAGGGCATCCAGGTCTTCCCTTACCTGGATGACTGGCTTGTGACAGGAAATTCCCAAAAAGGAGTTCTAACCTCCCTGGTGTTGCGTCTGTCGGTCTTCGACTTTTCCCTGCCTACCTCTCCTCTCGGCTCCTCCCGCTCACCTTGGACTGATGGCCGCTGCAGTGTCTGCTTGCCATTATCTCTGGCATCCCCGGACTGGCTTTGGTGCTGCCTCCTGTCATTCTCCTTCAAGGTACCTCTAGGGCACACGTGCACGCCACCCTCATCTTTAACTCCACGTTGGTGCAAACCTCAGGGGCGTCTCCCTGTCCTGACGTCACGTCTTCCGGGTATATCTGCCTACAGTATTTGCTAGCTCGTTGAGTTAGCAATGGAATTCGTACAGATGGGATTCGCTCTCTGTTCCTAAGCTACTCTGCCACTCCAGCGTTATCTGGAACTCTTACTACCCTTCGGGGTCTCTGAACGGGGTACCCGCTCCTCGGGGGCCTCTCTGCTTCTTTCAGGAAACCGGTACTCTTCGAGGGCCCATGTTCCCTGTGTCGCTGCCTGCAACCTCTACTACTTGGAAGAACTAACTTGCAGATACCATCTCTCTCCACAGTACTGCTTCACTGGAACCAGGTACTCGCTCCTTGAGGGCCTGCTCTTTGCTCCGGTGCCAGACCTCTCGTCTAGTGGAATCTCTGTTACTGCTAAGTGAGTACAATGCTATTGAGTCTGCTCTAAGGGATCAGGTTCTCGCTCCTCGAGGGCCTGCTCTCCCTGTCTTGGAGCTTCTCCTATCTCTACATTGGGACTCTGAATGTTTCTTATTGTGTGCTCATAACTCTGTCTCTTTCCACTACAGCAGTGCCTTGCAGAGGATCCACTGTTCCTGTGTTCTGTGGGAGATGTGCCCAGCCGGGCTCTACAACCACTACTCACTACTGCCACCTCTGGTTACTTAAACTGTCTAATAAAAGATTCAAATCTGTGTTTGTCTGTCCAGAGTCTAGCCTGACACCGTGGTCCCTCACGGGACTGCCCCCCTTGGGTGTGGTCAGCTGCCACAGTGTCCAAGGATCCACCCAAACACCATTAACCATAACACCTGGAGAAATCGATGTCTCAGACACTTGGCTTCCTTGTGAATTTTGAGAAATTGTCTGATTCCATCCCAGAAAACCAATTTCCTTGGGGTGTGGATAGATACTCTGCAGGAGAGAGCTTTTCTTCCTTCAGACTGAGCACAAACTCAGAGCATTGGCTTACAGACTGAACAGTGGCAGCAATCTATGCAGTATCACTGATGTGCCTGCACATATATCTCCTGCAGTGGCACCTTTGTTTACAATGGGAGCAGCTCACTTGGCCCCTAATAACTAAAGTGAAGATAGCAGAATGTCAACAGAAATAAAGCAAGAATCGAGTTGGTGGCTGCAACCCTTCATGTTATAGTAAGAAGCATCACTGCGACAAACTCCTTACCAAGTAACCTTAGTAACAGCTGCCTCTACAAAAGGTTGGGGAGACCACACAGGCCCCTTTCAAACTCAAGAGATTTGGTCATTCCTGGAAGTACAATTTTCAAATCTGTTTTCTTGAGTTGAGAGCAACGAAATACTCTTAACAGCTTTCACTCACGTCCAAGGGAAAAGCATTCTTGTTCAAGCAGACAATCTAGTAGCCATGTTATTCATGAACAAACAAGGACACAGGATCTTGGGTTCTGTGCCAAGAAGCGATTAAAAATATGGGAATGGGCATGTAGACATCAGGCTGCACAACAAGCAACTTAGTTTCCAGTAATCTCCAAAATGGTAGATCGCCTCAGCAGAATCTTTTATCCACACAAATGGTCCCTTCAGTAATCCACTACCAACATACAGTTTTGTCTCGGGATTTCCAGCAATCAACCTATCTATGTCGAATAGTTTTGCTCTATTTTTCCTAGCATATTTGCTCAGGAACTTTTCTCCTCTGGGAATGCAGGTCTCGTGTACGTCTTTCCACAGATTCCGCTAATAGTCATAACAGCGTAAAATGTACTGAAAGAACATAAAAACATGCCATATTGGGTCAGACCAAAGGTCCATCAAGCCCAGCATCCTGTTTCCAACAGTGGCCAATCCAGGCCATAAGAACCTGGCAAGTACCCAAAAACTAAGTCTATTCCATGTTAGCGTTGCTAGTAATAGCAGTGGCTATTTTCTAAGTCAGCTTAATTAATAGCAGGTAATGGACTTCTCCAAGAACTTACCCAATCCTTTTTTAAACACAGCTATACTAACTGCACTAACCACATCCTCTGGCAACAAATTCCAGAGTTTAATTGTGCGTTGAGTAAAAAAGAACTTTTTCAGATTAGTTTTAAATGTGCCACATGCTAATCTCATGGAGTGCTCCCTAGTCTTTCTATTATCCGAAAGAGTAAATAACCGATTCACATCTACCTGTTCTAGACCTCTCATGATTTTGAACACTTCTATCGTATCCCCCCTCAGCCATCTCTTCTCCAAGCTGAAAAGTCCTAACCTTACTTTCCTCATAGGGGAGCTGTTCCATTCCCCTTATTTTAGTAGCCCTTCTCTGTACCTTCTCCATCGCAATTATATCTTTTTTGAGATGCTGCAACCAGAATACACAGTATTCAAGGTGCGGTCTCACCATGGAGCGATACAGAGGCATTATGACATTTTATGTTTTATTCATCATTCCCTTTCTAATAATTCCCAACATTCTGTTTGCTTTTTTGACTGCCCCAGCACACTGAACCGATGATTTCAATGTGTTATCCACTATGACGCCTAGATCTCTTTCTTGGATTGTAGCACCTAATATGGAACCTAACATTGTGAAACTATAGCATGGGTTATTTTTCCCTATATGCATCACCTTGTACTTATCCACATTAAATTTCATCTGCCATTTTGATGCCCAATTTTCAAGTCTCACAAGGTCTTCCTGCAATTTCACAATCTGCTTATGATTTAACTACTCTGAACAATTTTGTATCATCTGCAAATTTGATTACCTCACTCGTTGTATTTCTTTCCAGATCATTTATAAATATAATGAAAAGTAAGGGTCCCAATACAGATCCCTGAGGCACTCCACTGCCCATTCCCTTCCACTGAGAAAATTGTCCATTTAATCCTACTCTCTGTTTCCTGTCTTTTAGCCAGTTTGCAATCCATGAAAGGACATTGCCACCTATCCCATGACTTTTTACTTTTCCTAGAAGCCTCTCATGAGGAACTTTGTCAAACGCCTTCTGAAATTCCAAGTATACTACATCTACCGGTTCACCTTTATCCACATGTTTATTAACTCCTTCAAAAAAGTGAAGCAGATTTGTGAGGCAAGACTTGCCTTGGGTAAAGCCATGCTTACTTTGTTCCATTAAACCATGTCTTTCTATATGTTTTGATGTTTAGAACACTTTCCACTATTTTTCCTGGCACTTCCTGGAGCCCTTTTTAAATACTGGGGTTACATTAGCTATCTTCCAGTCTTCAGGTACAATGGATGATTTTAATGATAGGTTACAAATTTTTACTAATAGGTCTGAAATTTCATTTTTTAGTTCCTTCAGAACTCTGGGGTGTCCAGGTGATTTACTACTCTTCAGTTTGTCAATCAGGTCTACCACATCTAGGTTTACCGTGATTTGATTCAGTCCTTCTGAATCATTACCCATGAAAACCTTCTCCAGTACGGGTGCCTCCCCAACATCCTCTTCAGTAAACACCGAAGCAAAGAAATCATTTAATCTTTCCGCGATGGCCTTATCTTCTCTAAGTGCCCCTTTAACCCCTCGATCATCTAACAGTCCAACTGACTCCCTCACAGGCTTTCTGCTTCGGATATATTTTAAAAAGTTTTTACTGTGAGTTTTTGCCTCTACGGCCAACTTGTTTTCAAATTCTCTCTTAGCCTATCTTATCAATGTCTTACTTCTAACTTGCCAACGTTTATGCATTATCCTATTTCCTTCTGTTGGATCCTTCTTCCAGTTTTTGAATGAAGATCTTTTGGCTAAATAGCTTCTTTCACCTCCCCTTTTAACCATGCTGGTAATCGTTTTGCCTTCTTTCCACCTTTAATGTGTGGAATACATCTGGACTGTGCTTCTAGAATGGTATTTTTTAACAATGACCACGCCTCTTGCACACTTTTTACTTTTGTAGCTGCTCCTTTCAGTTTTTTTCTAACTATTTTTCTCATTTTATCAAAGTTTCCCTTTTGAAAGTTTAGCACAAGGGCCGTGGATTTGCAATGCTGTTCCTCTTCCAGTCATTAATTCAAATTTGATCATATTATGATCACTATTGCCAAGTGGCTCCACCACCATTACCTCTCTCACCAAATCCTGTGCTCCACTGAGAATTAGATCTAAAATTGCTCCCTCTCTCGTCGGTTCCTGAACCAATTGCTCCATAAAGCTATCATTTATTCCATCCAAGAACGTTATCTCTCTAGCATGTCCTGATGATTAAAAATTTACCCAGTCAATATTGGGGTAATTGAAGTCTCCCATTATTACCGCACTACCAATTTGGTTAGCTTCCCTAATTTCTCTTAGCATTTCACTGTCTGTCTCACCATCTTGACCGGGTGGACGGTAGTATACCCCTATCAATATAGTCTTCCCCGACACACAAGGGATTTCTACCCATAAAGATTCAATTTTGCATTTAGTCTCATGCAGGATGTTTATCCTGTTGGACTCTATGCTATCCTGGACATAAAGTGCCACACCGCCTCCGGGGTGCCCCTCTTTGTCACTTCGATATAATTTGTACCCCGGTATAGCACTGACCCGTTGGTTGTCCTCCTTCCACCATGTCTCTGAGAGGCCAATTAAGTCTGTCATCATTCACTGCTATACATTCTAATTCTCCCATCTTACTTCTTAAGACTTCTGGCATTAGTATACAAACATTTCAAAGTTTGTTTTTTGTTTGTATGATACTTGTAGCTCCATCGTGGCCCAAACAAATCTGGTTCATGTATCTAGTACAGCTCTGCAGTCATCTTCAATACCTTTGAGATAATACCCACTTATTAATTCATCTGAATTTTCCCTCTCTCAACCTGATAGCTTGGATGTTGAATACTCAATAAGGCATCCTTAACTAAAGCAGTATTAATGACTGCCAGAAAACCTTCAACTAGAAGAGCTTACTGTTTCAAATGGAAAAGATTCTCCACATAGTGTCAACACAATTTTAATCTGTTTGCATGCGAATCAAAGGAGTTGCTGAATTATCTGTTCTTGTTTTCTGAATCTGGCCTTGCCACCTCATTAAGCCTATCTCCATGTATCTATTAGTGTCCAAATTTATGAAAGACTTTTTGTATACTAAACCACCATAAGAACATAAGAAATTGCCATGCTGGGTCAGACCAAGGGTCCATCAAGCCCAGCATCCTGTTTCCAACAGTGGCCAATCCAGGCTACAAGAACCTGGCAATTACCTGAACACCAAGAAGATCCCATGCTACTAACAACATAAGAACATGCCATACTGGGTCAGACCAAGGGTCCATCAAGCCCAGCATCTTGTTTCCAACAGTGGCCAATCCAGGCCATAAGAAACCTGGCAAGTACCCAAATGTAATTAATAGCAGTGGCTATTCACTAAGTAAACTTGATTAATAGCAGTTAATGGACTTCTCCAAGAACTTATCCAAACCGTTTTTGAACCCAGCTACACTTAACTGCACTAAATACATCCTCTGGTAACAAATTCCAGAGCTTAATTGTGCGTTGAGTGAAAAAGAATTTTCTCTAATTAGTCTTAAATGTGCTACTTGCTAACTTAATGGAATGCCCCCTAGTCATCCTATTATACGAAAGTGTAAATAACTGATTCTCATCTACTTGTTCAAGACCTCTCATGATCTTAAAGACCTCTATCATATCCCCAATTGTAAAATCTCCTGCTTCAGTGCATCTAAATGTGATCCTGGCACAACTGATGAAGCTGCTACTTGAACCATAGGAGACTGCCTCACTCAAGTTTCTAATATGGAAAGTAACATTTGTGGTTGCAGTAACCTTAGCCAAAAGAGTCTGCGAACTTCAGGCTTTATTTTATCCTCCATATATGCAGCTCTTTCACAATAGGGTGGTGCCCCTCATCTTCCCCCCCCCCCCCAAAGTTTCTACCAAAGATTGTATCAGCTTTCCATATTAATCAAGTCATCATACTACCTACATTCTTCCTGATACTTTGCTCTGGTAAACATGAGAGAGCTCTTTTTACCTTATACCTTAGATTTTAAATGGGTCTTGGCTTACTATACAAGAGAAAAATTCAGCCTCATCATCGGTCATCTCAACTATTCATCTCTTACAATCGATTGGGCATACCAGTGGCCAAACATGTTGTTCAGTTGGCTAGCAAACTGCATTGCACACTGCTGTAGGCTAGTGGGCCTACAAATTAGACACCATCAAGGCTCATCAAGTTAGAACCATGGCTTATCAGTGCCTCATGTGCGAGCCATGCCTCTTGAAGACATCTGCAAAGTTGCAACATCATTGTCGGTACACACTTTTCCATTCCATTACTGTCTGGACAATTTCTCACAGAGTAACAGTAAATTTGGACAAGCAGTTTTCCATAGCCTGTTCACCAATTAGTCTATTTTCCACAGTGGGGTAAAAGTTGTTTGTTCATTAAATCTTCACTTAAACCCACTGCTTATTGATGAAAAAAGCAAGTTTGTTTACTGTAAATGGTATTTTTCTGTTCATAGGATGAATTAGTCATACTAAATACTCATTCACCTCTCTGGAGAGTAGACTACCTAGCTAGATTTAGCTCTAAAATCGACAGAAAGGGCTCATGAGGTGATGTTTGAGAGGGAATTCCTGTTCATGCTCAGTAGAGCAAAAACTCTGTTAACCATGAGAGAGAGGGCTGGCGGTGGTGCTAGATGTCGTGACACACATTTTGGCTAATTCATCCTGCAATCTATGGGAAAAATCTGTTTATGGTAAGCAATAAACTATTGCTTTACCACTGCGGCTGGATGTTGTCATGGATCCAGAGCCTGGAAGATGGAGGAGCTGTGCAGGTCAATCCTCCCCCCAGTGTGGAGCCACTTCTAGTAGGAGCTCGTTGAGTAGATTCCCCCTTCCCCCCAATGCACATAAACTTCAGAGCAGGCTTTAGGCCATTCCGCCTCATCTGGGTTGAGTAAGCCACAAGAACACCACTCTAAGGCAACAGTGAGCCCCTTGCAGGCACTGTGGAGTTCATTTCTTGGAGCTAGCAGCACAATCAATGGCAACAAAGCAGCACTGAACCCTGGTGCCAGCAGCACAGTCAACACACGCATCAACACTGAGGCACCACTCGCTAGTTCATCAAACCCAGGAGCCATCAATGCATTTAGAAACACATTGGGCCTCTAAGCTGTTGCTGGGAGCCTTCAACACTTCGAACCTGAGTGTGGATTGAAGCCATCGATGCCCCGGGCTTCTGTGCTACCGGCGCAGCTATTTCTTTAGTTGCTGATCCCTTCTAATTCCTAGAAGATAGGAGTTGCAGAAGTAGAGATGTTCCATTTATCTCCTATCTCAAAGGCAATTTCTCCATTGAGGCTTTTAGAATCTGTTTGGTGCGCTTCATCTCTACACACCCGAGACAGCTACAATAAAGTCTAGAAAGCCTTCAAGATGAACCCATTCTGGTTTCAGAAGACGATGTTCCACACGCATCGCCTGGATGGCAGAGTTGGGGAAGACTTTCCCTCCCTGGCAGCTAATGATAAGGATCACGTTCTTCAACCTTCTTCCCAGGGTTTAATTTTTGCTCACTCAGAGGGAGTATCTTTCACCCCCTCCCCCCCAAGCCCAGGGACATTCCATCAGAACTTCTGTGGTGGATTCTGTTCCTCATCACTCTTTCACAGTGGAGTCCAGCCAATTGGAGGATATTGGCCAGGAGTTTTCCCCTCTGAGACAACCTGCATCATCATTGAGGTCACCTGGGTCAGTGTCCCTTCCAATCTTGAGTCCGAGGAAGGCTCAATGGGAAATTCTTTGGACCCCCCCTACTTAAATTTCTGAAGCATTTGTCATCACCAAGGTCCTCTCGTATTCCAGATTTCTGGATAAGTTGGGTAAGGCCAGTGTTCTTAAGGACAAAACCCTTGCATGGAAGTCTTCAGCCTTTTCTAGATCCTAGACCAGGGGTGGGCAAGTCCGGTCCTCGAGGGCTGCAAACCAGTCGGGTTTTCAGGATACCCCTAATGAATATGCATGAAATAGATTTGCATACAACTGAGGCAGTGTGCATGCAGGTCTCTCTCATGCATATTCATTAAGGATATCCTGAAAACCCGACTGGTTTGCGGCCCTCGAGGACCGGAATTGCCCACCCCTGTCCTAGACACTCCAGCGATGCCAATACATTTGATCCTGCAAGAATTACAGACAGTGTGGGAAAATCAGATTTCCTATGCTTCAGTAGCCAGAAAACCCAGACCTCAAAATAGTCTAAAAGACTACTAGATTTGGGGTTGTGTAGCTGCCCCATGAGTCGTTCATTTGTTGAGTCAGCACTAAAGCAGGTGAAGACACCAAGAATATTCTCCAATACTCTACCAGGCAAAGATCCCAGGCTGCTGGACACCTTTTGAAAAAAGTGGTTTTCCAGAGCCCAGTGGTTAATGCCTGCATTGCTGTGTCCAAATTCTATGTGGTGCAGTAATTACATAGTTGCATTCAAAAACTGAAGTTGCTACCAGGCCATGCTGCGTATTTGCAGCTATTTTGGGATGCAGACAAATGTATATGCCAAATCTGGGGGATTGAGACACATCTTGGATTTACAAAGTGAACAAGAGCCTATTATAGGAGGAATTCAAAATGAGATCTCTTCTCCCCCCCCCCATTCTGCCCTTTATGCAGATGGGAGATTGGATGCGTACCCTGGATCTGAAGAACATGTATGCCCACATACCCATCCATTCCTCCCATTGGTACTACCTACGTTTTGTGGTGAATTTGTCTTACTACTAGTAAAGGTGTTCCCGTTCAGGCTGTCAGCGGCTCAGTCTTCAAATGTGTATCAGTAGTTTCAGCACCTCTGCGTTAGGTCATCTGTGTTTTCCCTTTCCTGGAGGACTGGTTAGTTCGGTTGGTGCAGATGGATTAGACAGCCTGGGAAGTGTTATGTGATCACTAACTCTCCTGCACACACTTGTCCTGCAATAGGCATGCGCATTCTTTGCTCCATTTGTTTTAGTGGTATGCGTGTGTCTGACAAATGGATAGTAGGCATGCCAAAACAGATGGTGTGCATATATGTAGTCTGTGTATACATACACGTACACTATCTGTTTTGGCGCGCCTACTATCCATTTGTGAGACACGTGTGTACCACCGAAACGAATGGAGCAACAAATGCACCTCCCTATCCTGCAATGAGGCCTCTGTGCCTAGTTGGATCAGTTAGCTCAGTCCTTGACAAAAACTGGTGAATGTCTTGCAGGAAATGGAGAAAACTCCCTGGTGGCTGAACCTTTGTTTTATAGGATGGAGCCTCCCCCCCCCCCCCAGTCTCCTTTCCCATTAAGGATTGACTTGTTAGAGCTTCAAGCAATTGGACATGCACCACTTCAGGGAAAAGAGAATTCTTATTCATACCAACAACCAAGTCGCCATATTTTATGTCAACAAGCAAGAAGACACAGGATCGTGGAATCAAGAGGCCATAAGGATTTGGGAGTCGGCTTGCCACCACTAGGCATCCTATAAACAACCTAACATCCGGGGATTTTAAAGATGGTGGATTGCCTCAGCAGGTTTCATTTTCACAAGTGGTCCCTGCATCAGTCAGAAGCAGACAGGCTGTTTGACCTTTGGGGCATCTGTTGATCAATCTCTTCGTCAGAGGAAAGAGTTTTCTTCATTCTTTCAAGCAAACTGAGATTTGCTCTAGATGCTTTTCTACTCACCTAGAATGCAGATCTTCTATATGCTTTTCCATCGCTTATACTAATAATCAGGACAGTGCAGAAAGTGCTCAAAGACTGAGCTTGCTTTATACTTACTGCAGCAGCATGGTCCAAACAAGTGTGCTGCTCTGGTCTTTATTCAGTTATCCCTCAGTTTCCCGATTCTTCTAAGGGCTGAACCAACTTACTGACTCAAGAAGAGGGCTGTTTGTATCATACCAATCTCCTCTCTGTTGAATTAATAGTATGGATGTTTAGTGCTGGCTGAACACTCCCCTAACCCTGCCCAAAGAAGTTGAAGATATATTGGTATCTGCCGGAGGGGTTTACAGCTTTAATTGGAAATGTTTTTCATCCTGTACTTATTTGCATGCAGACCACGGGAGCTGCCTCAGATAACATTTCTCTTTGGAACTTAGTAGCTCTTCAGTCATCTTGGTGCCAGTGGTCTACCATATTCAAGTGGTGTCAAAGTTTGAGAGACTTGTGGCATTCCAAATCTTTAGTGACCTTAATTAGGTACTGGCACATCTTTTGAATTCATGCTTCAAACCACTGGCATAGACTTATAAGGTTTCTAACATGGAAAGTACTATTTCTTTTTGTGATTTCGTTGGGTTGGAAAGTTAGCAAGCTTCAGGCACTGGTACATTACTCTCCATATTTGCAGTTCTTCCATAATGGGGTAGTGCTCTGTAGCCACCCCAAGTTTCTATCAAAAGTGGTGCTACCTTTTAATATAAATCATGCCATTGTGTTACACGTACTTTCTAAGACTGCAAGCACACAAAGGTAAAAAAAAGCCCATCATTCGTTGGAGTGTAAGAGAGCCTTAGCTTACTACCGAAAGAACTCAGCTGCATCATCAGGCCTTGCAACTATTCATCTCTTTCAGTCTTAACCATTTGGGCATAAAAGTTTCCAAGCACATTTTGTCCACTAGCTAGCAGATTGTATCATGTTGCTGGCCTCCAGACTGCAGACTCAATGCTTATCAGGTGAGAGCCATGGTGTTATCCTTAATGATGACCATGGCTTCTTCAGTTGCTCATGTATGAGTTGTACTTTCAAGGACATCTGCAAAGCTACAACTTGGTCATCAGTTCAAATATTCATGTTCCTTTACTGTCTAGACAATCAAGCAGTGACATTAAATTTGGACAAGTGATTTTCCACATTCCACAGTGGGGTCCAGGTTTCTTTTTCAGTAAATGCTCTGCTGCCACTCTCATGTGCCATTGCTAATTCAGCCCTTCTTGTTGACGGAGAAAGTAAGTTTATCATAAATGGTGTTCTCCATAGACAGGATGAATTAGCCATGCTTAATACCTGCCCACCTCCCTTCCTAGCTAAAGCTTAGCTCTAAATTCCAGTTGAGGGGCTCATAAAGCAAAAGTTCTATGAGCTAAGAGAGAAGGGTCCATTTGGTGCTATTGGATGACATTGCCTAATTCAACATGCTGCCTATGGAGAACGCTGTTTATGAAAGCAAACTTGCTAAATATATCAAAGAAGCTTTTATTTTATTATTTTTATATACCGACATTTGATCTCAATTGAGATATCACACCGGTTTACATTCAGGTACTGTAGGTATTTCTCTATCCCCAGAGGGCTTACAATCTAAGTTTTTGTACCTGAGGCAATGGAGAGTAAAGTGACTTGCCCAAGGTCACAAGGAGCGACAGCAGGACTCAAACCCTGGTCTTCTGGTTCATAGTCCACTGCTCTAGGTTCATAGTCCACTGCTCTAAGCTTGCCATCTTATGTCAATTTAGATATGCACATGGTTTTGTGGTATAAAGAATACATATAATTTGAAGCATAGTCATAAAGTAGTTGTGTATGCAGCTCATACTCTAGAACAATGTATGCAAAAAAGCAACATAAGATGTGATACAGATTTCAAACATAGCCCCAGTACTTCATGCACAATGGGATATATCTTGATGGGTTTGTCTTGAGTTTTGAGTGAAAGGTGGATTTCCTACAAATGAGGAATATGCTATGACATATAATATTCAGTGTTCTAATTCATTACCTTTGATACAAGCATGTTCAGTTTATGTGAACTATTTACTCCTTTAATGAAAGTAAATTAGGGTTTTTGTCCTCCACTAAGTTGATTGAAAAATCATGTCATAGGATTGGTTTTGCTATAGGAAGTGGGACACCCTTTGTGTAAGAAAAGAACAGTGAGCAAAACCTTTTTTTTATGGCCGCTAGCTCATCTCGCCTCCTTCCAACTCATCTGGAACCAGTGCTGGGATCCTGGCACCATGAGCCGTCATTTGCAGCTATCCTGGAATTTTTCTCCTATTTCAATAAATCCACATTCCCATTGTTCTTAGTGTAGTCATTGCACCCAGTCCTCAGGCCAAGAAGCCAGTCACTGGGGCTCCTTCTGGAGCCCTGTATCATAGGTTCTAAATCCAGCCACTGGGGTTATCCATAATGAGGACCATGGCTTCTTCCCCTGGAATTTTTTCTGGAGATTTAATAACTCTAGAAATGTAGATTGGTTGTTTGAGAATGATAAAGTGGTCAAGGAAGTGGAATCTAGATGTGTTTTGGATTCACACTGATCTGCAGTACTTTAGAACTTTATTAGATTTCTGTAATTTTACCTTATACCTGCAAGGCACAACACATTTAGATCTACGGCCATCCCATCTACAACTGAAATTGAAGTAGAAAATATTTGAATTTGTGGTATTCTCTAAGCGTACAGAGTTAATTCAAGGCATTTTTTTTGTGGATTAGCAACAGCTGCAACAACTGATTTGCATGGGAAATTCCATGACTCCTAAGAGTCATTTTAAGGCATTATAAATGTTCAAGAACCATAATATAGTAGCTTTATTGTCATTTGCAATTCACTGATGCTTTTACGCTGGCATTTTGAATTGGCTAGAATCTCAGCCAGCTTGAAAGAACAGTTAGTGACCAAAGCTTCTCAATAAATCTGTGACTGCCATTATCTGTTACCAATGAAAAGATGTGAGCTAAATATAAGTAAATGAATTGCTAATCAAATATTTCTGCATTTAATTTGGTAAAATAGTGAAAATCAATGAGGCAAAAATCTTATTTTGTTTTGGGGAAACTGCCATGTGGCAGCAAAAATTCGTTTTTCCCCAGTTATACCATGTATTCTTAGCAAACATTTGGTCAGGCCTTGTGTTCTTTGGTTGTCATCTTCATTATGGCTCAGCTGTGTTTAGAGTTTTTTGTGGTTAGTCCGTTTCAAATGCGGTAAAAAATGTTTTCTCTATTTTTGAGCTACATTTAATGATTTATTAAATTGGTTAGGTTATATAGTTGGAAATCAACAAATCTAATATGTTTACTTATTAATGCTGTTTTGGCTGGAAGTCAACAGGTTTTTCTATATTTTAAAGACATGTTTTTTCCAAGCTACAAAATTCTGCTTGCAACAAAGATTTTATCTGGTAATTCTTAGCAAAAACTTGTTAATATTTTATTTTTGTGTATGTAATATATATTACACACTTTCTTAGCGTATAGTCAGATGGACTCAGGACCAGTGGGTTATGTGCTCCCCTGCTAGCAGATGGAGATGGAGTCAGGTTTCAAAGCTGACGTCACCCTAGCTATACCCCTGCAGTGAAGTCAGCCATTCAGTATCTCTCCGTCTCCTAGCAGATGTGGATTGTGCCTTCCCTATCGGGAACACAGTACTCTTTAGAAGAGGAAACTTTATCTTTAAATGTTACCTTTAAATTGGAGAAAGATTGAGCCCCGCTCTCCTGCGGTGATACCTAATGGTCCCTCCCCCAGTTGAGAATTCCTGAGGTGATTTCCGAGATCCCTCAGAGGCGTGCATTGGTCCGGCAGCCATTTCCCGGCATGGACCTTGCTGCTGAAGTAGCTGAAAGGTAGCGGGTGCAGGAAGCTGAGTGTAGCAGTGATGGCTTATGCCCTCTCACCCTGCAGCTGGAGACTGTCTCTGTACTCAGCCGGTAAGCACTGAGCCCAGATAAGTAAAGAAGAACTCTTTGGATTCAGAGATGTGGAAGAGCTTCTGTAAGTCTTTCCTCTGGTCTCCTTGCTCGGCTCGCTGTACTGACAACATTCCCGATCCCATTAGGGCAAGAGAAGGGGTTTCCGAATGGGTTGAGCGATTCCCTTGATGGGCTAGGCTCTGCTTCAGACTCTGTGGGCACTCCACGTGTCAGGCCACGACAGCGCCTTCTTGCATGCGGTTTGCTGTGGCACCATTTTTCCCCATTGACAGTTGGTATGCGCGGTGCGGGCTGGCCCTGTTGCACGTGTACATTCGCGCACAACTGGACGCTTATACTTATATGCAGGGTGGATCTGTGCGCGCTCGAGCTCAGGTGGTAACCGGCTGAAAGCACAAGTTACAATCAAGTATGGCTCCGGCAACAAAGAAGCACAAGCTACACTCTTTGTGCTGTCTGCCATATTAGGGCTTCACAGTCTGACCTAGAATCCCAGGGAGGGCTGGACTCTCAGAACTTCTCCAAGCCTGGCCCTTCCCAGTCGGAGGACAGGTCAGCCACGACCTTATCTGGTAGCACCCCGGATCTGAGTAATTCTTGGGGTGCATCCTCCTCGGGAGAGGGTAGTTCAGTGGCCCCTACCCCAGTTTCTGCTGGGCTAGTATGGACCCAGCGACCTTTTCTTGGGTGGAATTCTTTCAGGGCCTTCAAGCCTTTGTTCAAGCGCAGTCAGCTGCTGCCCTTGCCCGGTCTGAGTCCCAGCTGGGAAGACCTCGTCCTTCCAGCCCTATCAGCATTCCTCGGGACATGCCTTGCCTCACCAAGAGTATCCCTGACAGGGACCCAGACACCATGGATGCCGATGGGGACACAGACTCATTGGAGGACGGGGAAATCCCTCCAGGCCTGGAGCCATACAGGGACCATGCTACGGTTCTTCCACAGAGATGAATTGCCAGCCCTGATCTCCCAGACCCTGAAGACTCTGGGAGTTCCCGCCATGGACCCTGCTTCAAGAACTTGGCTGGGTCGTGAACATGGTCAAGAGCAGTCTCAAGCCCTCCCAGTCCTTAAGAGTACCTGGGAGTCCGATTCGTCAACAAGCAGGACAAGGCCTTCCTCCCTCCCTTGAGGATAAGGAAACTGATGTGCCAAGTAGGTCGTTTGACAAACACAATCTGCCTCAGGGTGTGGAGTTATCGCCAGGTCCTCGGCCTGATGGCATAAACCCTGGAGGTAGTACCATGGGCGAGGGCATGCATCCACTACAGTGCTCCCTGCTGTCACATTGGAACCCACTGTCTTAAGACTACTTGATTCGCCTCCAACTACCGATGGAAATATGTTCTCACTACAGAAAGTCCATCTAAGCAAGGGTGTAAGCCTGTCCTCACAATGGATATGAGCCTCTGAAGGTGGGGAGCCCACTGTCAGGAATTGACAAACCAGGGGTGATGGAATAAGGAGGAGGCGCGCTGGAACATAAACCGCCTGGAAGCCCGAGCTGTCAGATTAGCATATCTGCAATTCAGCCACAAGCTGCAGGGACAAGCAGTCCGCATGATGTTGGACAATGTAACAATGGTAGCCTACATCAACAGCCAGGGAGGAACCAAAAGCCACCAAGTGTCTCTGGAGATAGACCCCCTTATGGAATGGGCAGAATTAAATCCAGAAGGGATCTCTGCTTCCCACATCATGGGAAAAGACAACATCAGAGCAGACTTTCTCAGCAGGGAGAGTCTGGATCCAGGGGAATGGGCGCTGTCAACCAGAGCCTTCCACCTCCTAGTAGATCGCTGGGGCCTCCCATCCATCAACCTACTGGGCACAATTCACAATGTGAAGGTTCCCCGATTCTTCAGTCGCAGAAGAGATCAATGCCCTTGTTCAGACCTGGCTAGAGGAAGACTTACTGTACACCTTCCCTCCGTAGCTTCTGCTGGGCAAGGTCATTTGCAAGATCGAACACCACAGAAGACTAGTCCTTCTGGTGGCCCCGAATTGGCCCAGACGCCTATAGTACGCAGTCATATGTGTAGGCTTTTGGTGGAGAGCCCCCTGTGCCTCCCCCTGCACAGGGACCTTCTCCAACAAGGACCGATCCTTCACGAGGACCCAACTCTGTTTTGTCTTATGGTCTGGCCCTTGAGAGGGCTCATCTGACAAAGCGTGGATATTCGGCGACTGTAATCGCCACTTTGCTTCGCGTGCAGAAGTTCTCGAAGTCCCTGGCGTACGTGCGGATCTGGAGAATATTTGAGGCCCCCTGACTACCACGATCCCCATGGTTCTGGAATTCTTATAGGACAGCCTGAACAAAGGATGGTCCCTCAACTCCTTGAAGGTCCAGGAGGCAGCTCTCTCCTGCTTCAGAGGTGAGGTGAACAGAGCCCACCTGTCGACACATCCAGACTTGGCCCTTTTCATAAAAGGAGTTAAACACCTGTGACCCCCCCGCTTAAAGTGGCCGGTCCCCCTGTGGAACCTCAATCTAGTATTGGACTTCTTAGCAGGGCCTTCCTTTCGTCTGCTGCATGCTCTGTAAGCCTGTTAACGCTGAAGACTGTATTCTTGGTGGCAATATGCTTGGCTCGTCACATCTGAGTCCATCTGGCTAATGCTAGGAAATGGAAAAAATTACTTACCTGATAATTTCATTTTCCTTAGTGGTAGACAGATGGCTGCAGCATCCCGCCCACGGCTGCCCATGAACAGTGCCAAGGAATCACACATGAATCTTGATCCCAAAGAGGTTACAGGTAAGCTATTGCCCTATCCCTAGATCTGGGCATCTATAATATTGCTGGGATTCAACGCTTATGTTTGGTTGAGAACAGTTGCGGTCACCAGTTTTAATCAAGTTATTAAATTGTTTTCAAATTCTTCAATAATATGTCCACAATGGCTTTTGAAGAGAATACTGAATGGATGAGGTCACTACAGTGGTATATCTAGGGTGACATCAGCTTTGAAATGTGACTCCATCTGCTAGCAGGGGAGCACATAACACATTGGTCCTGAGTCCATCTGTCTACACTAAGGAAAACGAAATTATCAGGTAAGTGATTTCTCCATTTTGGTACACAGTTCAAAATTTGGCTAGCATATTACAACTTTGACATTTTATTGTCTTGGTTTGATCATATTTAATCATGGACATGTTTTAAATTGGGCAGATAGTCGGTGAGACAAAAATGCTACACTTTGATTAGCAATAAATATTAGAAATTATAAAGCAAGCTTCCCTGTTCTTGTGAAAGGCATGTGGGTAAGGAAGAATGAAGTGTTCACTATTTTGTTCTGAGGTATTCCAGGTGCTGAGACTGACCTGGGAAGGAGGGTTCCAGATTTGTAGAACTGTCCAGATAGTGACACGGTCTAGGAGTGACTGGCTTCTGTGTGAAATGGGATTAGTATAACATCCTGATGGATTTTTTTTTTTTCATATTTTTCTTAAGGTTCCATAAACTTATTGAAAATTCAGTTGATAGAAGTAGATTTTGATATTTCTTTTTTTACAGTTCATATATGGGTTTGGGGGGGGGAGGGTATCTGAATTTTTCTGGTTGATTATCTTATGATTTGATTTATAATTTTCCTTCTTTTATTCCAGCACCACCCATGAGTTCCTGTTTGGAGCCCTTGCTGAACTGGTAGATAATGCAAGGTACAGTGATTTATATTTCGTTCTTTGATAAAGGGATAGTGTTTCACTTTTATTAATCAAACCCAAAATAGATCACAATCTGTTAGATACAGGGGAAACATTGTATATCATTCTTGTAGACCTTCTCTGAACTGGAAAGTGGTGCTGGATTTTTTTTACACCATGGTTTTCATTTCATGTCATTTAGACTTTAGTGCTTTTCAACTCATGTAAAAAGTGGCTGGGGCTGGTTTAGTCTGTCTGTCCATCCAGAGACACGATAATTTAAGCAAAAATCCACTGATCAAGCCCAAAGGTGGAGGGGAAGACAGAGTATGGGCCTGACAAGTACTGTATCGAAAATATTGATGTGATATAGGTGAGAGAATTTTCAGTAGAGGCAGTTTGATCTGTACATAAACATGGTTTCTCACTTCCTTTTTTTTTTTTTTGTAGAGATGCTGATGCTACAAGAATTGATATTTATACAGGTAAGTTGGCATAGCTTTTTTATCAGGCAGATATTTTGTTAGGAACATTGAGTTTTAAAATGCCATAGACCTTCCTTAAATACAACCAAAAATATGCACATCTGCTATTTAAATGCTTAGTTCTCCACTCTCACAACGTTAAGTAATTCCTCACAGTCTGCCTCTGTTTTAACTATTCTGAATATTTTTGTCATCTACAAATTTGATCACTTGTCGCTCCCCTTTTTCAGATCATTACTGAATCCCAGGACAGATCCCTGGGCCACTCCACTCTTCACCTTTGTCCGCTGGGAAAACTGATCATCAAATCTGTTTCCTATCAATTACCATTCCACATTGAGGAGACTCCTATCTCATGGCTTTAGTTTTCTAAGGAGTCTGTCATGAGGAACTCTGTCAGATTCCTTCTGGAAATCAAAATATACTATATTGATTGGATCTCCTTTTTTCATATGCCAAATCCACATCCAGATCCTGATCTGGTGTTACCGGAGGGGCTGGAGGATCCGGGGGCGGGGGTACTGTCCTTGCCGAAGGTCGTTTCGCGAGTACAGTTGGCGGTGATCTTTGTCGCCTTGATGTGAAACGTGTTTTACTATGTTACCTCCAAGTCACCAATGAGTTTCGGGTCTCTGATCATCTTTTTGTCCTGTGGAATGGTCCAAATAGGGGCAAACAAGCTTCTAAGACTACGATTGCTCGATGGTTGAAGGAGGTGATTTCGTCGGCCTATATCTGCCAAGGCTGGGCGGTCCCGGAGGGCCTAAAGGCTCATTTTTTGCGTTCTCAGGCTACTTCTTGGGCGGAGAGTGAATCGGTCTCTCCGCAGGAAATAT
Organism: Rhinatrema bivittatum; assembly: GCF_901001135.1. NCBI lineage: Eukaryota > Metazoa > Chordata > Amphibia > Gymnophiona > Rhinatrematidae > Rhinatrema > Rhinatrema bivittatum. The sequence continues at coordinate 7,439,071 of NC_042625.1, forward strand.
GCAGGGCCGCTATGTGGAAATCCCTGCATACCTTTGCTCGACATTACTGCCTTGATGTACAGGTGCCAGTGTTTGGTTCCTTCGGTCGGCAGGTGCTTAGAGCGGGACTGTCTCGGTCCCACCCTCTGTAGGAAAGCTTTGGTACATCCCACGGTCTGGACTGATCTGGGTACGTACAGGGAAAGGAAAATTAGTTCTTAACTGTTAATTTTCATTCCTGTATTACCACGGATCAGTCCAGACACTCTTCCCTGTATTTTCTGCTGTCCACTCAAAGCTCTTTTTGCAGATTACTGGATGTTTTTCATCTAGGCTTATCCTTAACGGCACCGGAAGCATCTGTTCTGATGACAGTGGATATGCAAGAGCGATTATATACAGAGTCCATTCAATGTTTGCAATTGTTTAGTTTTTGTGAGTTCTCTCGTTACTTGCTTGATCTTTTACTGGTTATCTTTATTCTTATCTTCTTTGACAATGGTTATACTGAAGGGCTGCAGGGTAGGCTCTTTCTTGATATAGGATACCCTTTCAGTTTTGGTCTGTCTCCATCTGCTGGTTAGGAGGCTCAACCCACGTTCTGGACTGATCCGTGGGACTACAGGAACGAAAATTAACAGGTAAGAACTAATTTTCCTTTGCTCAGCTTTGTATCTGTATTGCTTGTGTTTTATATATAAAAGTGATAGAACTTTTAAATCTTAACTGTATACCACTGGTGAGCACAAGGCTCAGTATATTTTGAAGTATTTACAGAGGGTTTTTTGGGTTTTTTTTAAGAGCACAGGTTGACTTTGAAATAAATTGTATCCATCACAACAGATAGATGCCCCAAATATGACAGAAAACACAATGGGATTTTTCTTATCCTGTTAGACCAGTCTAGATGCTTGAGTTTATACCTCCTCTAGCACACATGAGGGGACTGAGGAATCACCTCTTCTAGTGACCACAATCACAGTGAAGGGAAAAGGCAATATTTCCTAGCATGTAGCAGTGGACTCAGGACCAATGGTATCGTGTACTCCTGATAGCAGTTGGAGACGGATCAGATTTCGATCTGACGTCAGCCCTAGTACATATACCCCTGCAGGAAGTGCAGCTTGTCAGTATTTTCCGTCTCCATAGCAATTAGGGACTCTATGCACAGCGTTAGAGTAATTTTACTAAAGAAAACCAAAATAAGAAGAAATCTTACCTCTACAGACGAGCCTCGCTCTCCTGCGGTGACACCCATTGGGTCCCTCCCCCAGTTACGAATTCCCGAGGTGATTTCCGCGATCCCTTGGAAGTAAGCCTCGGTCCGGCGGCCGATCCTCGGTGGGGATCTAGCCCCCGACATCGAGTGAGGCTGAGAGGCAGCAGGTGCAACTTCGAGCGCGGCAGTGAAGGTATTTTCCCTCTCCGCCCGGAACGAGACTGGGAAGCACAGAGACAAGGTAAGGTAGAAATCTATTTAAAAGTCTCCAGTCTTCGAAGCTTGAGGAGTCGCACAGGTCGCCAGGCAGCACCAGTGCCACCGGGTTGATCTGCCCCAGCAGGGCTAGACCCCGGTCAGATCAGAGGGTCCTCCCACGTGGAGACCCTCCGAGGTGGTCGCCATATTGTCCGCATGGTCGCCGTCACCATTTTGATCTGTTCGCTGCCCTGTCCGCCGTTCTGATCCGTGCGCACAAGCGACGCGCATAGCCACGCGCTTATTGTGCTGGGCGCACAACTTCGACGCACCGGAGCGCACAACTGTATTTTACACTCACAAGCCATGGCACCACCGGAAAAGAAACTCAAGGCTCAGGGCCTTTGCCCAGCATGCCACATTAGAGCTGTACAGCATGAAGAGGCCACGGCCCTGAGTAAATAGTGCAGAGAGGCCCTAGGGGAATCCAACTCATGGCCCTCCCCAGCCGGTACCGGGTTCCAGCCTCTCTAGCAGTACGCCGGACCTAGCATTGCACAGCGGGACCCCCCTCAAAAAGGGGGCGCCCCTTAGCTAGACCCAGCATCTATCTCCTGGATGGAATTCTTCAAAGGTCTCCATACCTTCATCCACATGCAACCGGGGCCTCCTATAATACAGCCACAGGCTCCACCAGAGGACCTCAACATCCCGGGACCCTCTATGCTCAGGGAAGTGATCCCACTGCCCAGAAGCCCCACCTTCGGGGACACAGATAACTCGGATGAGGATTCAGAACCACTGGAGGAAGGGAAACTCCCTCCAGGGACAGAGCCCCATCGAACCATGAGACGCTTCTTCACCAAGGACGAGCTTCCAGACCTGGTCACACTCAGCTTAAAAGAGCTTGCTATCCCGGGCACAAGTGCCTCGGGGGAACCTAAGACGAACCCCCTACTAGAGGGACTCAGTCAGACCTCCTGCCATTTCCCACTATTACAAGCCATCCAGCAACTAATTGACCTGGAATGGGATGCCCCGGAAACTACATTCAAAGGGGGGGCGTGCTCTGGCAGCCATGTACCCTCTTGACCCAACCGCCAAAGATCTCCTGGCATGTCTGAAAGTGGATGCCATGGTATGCGCGGTCTCGAAGCGCACTACTATCTCGGTGGAGGGAGGAGCAGCACTCAAGGATGCTCAAGACAGACGTCTGGAATCTATCCTCAAACAGTCCTTTGACATCTCCGCTATGTCTTTACAGATTGCGGCCTGCTGTGCCGTGGTGACACGTGCCTGCTTATCACAGACCAGGAACAACACTCCTAGGGAGGCCCTGGAACCAGCAGTTTCATTCCTCGCGGATGCCGCTTCTGATCTGGTGTGCACCGCAGCTAGAGGAGTCTCATTCGCCGTGGCAGCCAGAAGACAACTCTGGCTTCGAAACTGGTCGGCCGATGCATCCTCCAAAATGAGACTCACAAGGATGCCTTTCAAGGGAACACTCCTGTTCAGAAGCGCACTAGAGAAACTAGCCAACAAATGGGGCGAGTCCCCACTGCTGCGGCTACCAGAGGACAGGAATAAGAGAAACCAGCGATCCTTCCCCCGAACCTCCAGGGGCAGAGGATCACAGCGCTTCAACCCTGTGGTATTACAGGAATGAAAATTAGCAGGTAAGAACCAATTTTCATATAACTTCTAAGACTTGACTTGACTCCCAAGAAATCAGTCAAATTAGATGGCACCTCCCCACCCCCCAGGATCCGTTTGAGCAGGAGAACAATATGAAGAAGAAAAAAAAGATTTTATTTATTAGCCGAAGTTTCTCCAGGGGAATCTTTAAAATTTCTTGTAAATAGCTTTTCAAGGTTACCATAGGAAATTCTCCCATTATTTTAGGAAAATTCAAAAACTGAAAGTTCAATGTTCGAGAAGAATTTTCCAGGAACTCTTGCGAAACAAAGAACCACACTTCTGAATCATGGTGGTTTGAATTTTCTATACTTGAGTTATTGAAGCCATTTGAGTTTCAATATCTTGCAAATCTAACTCATAGTTTGAAACCTGAGGTTCCAATTTAGTCACAACAATATCCATCTTTGACGTAGAAACCAATAGAACTTTGGAAAAATATTCTAGGATTTCCCACGTAGCGTCAAGCTACCTGATGCCGAACTAGCAGAGGGGCCGAAGACAGCCAAAGGAGTAGATACACCTTCTTGATGTAACTTGAAAGAGGAATGTAAGGCCAAATCTCCACTTAACATCTGCCAAATGGCCAAGAGTCTGTACAAGCCGCTTTGGTAAGATACAGAAGTATAGCAGTCTCCTTAGCCCCCTCCCGCGTGGGCGCTGAAGGTATGTCACCATCCAGTGCCAGCACTGCATCACCAGGAACGTGGAGCCTATGTAAGGGCGGTAGGTCTTACTCCCAGGGGCTGAGGGAAACTTCCTCCCCTGGCCCAGAGCATTGCACCCTCAATGACACCGGCAATAGGGACTTACCTGCGTATATCAGGTATGGCAGACGTGAAAGACACAATGGATTGCTGACCGGGTAGGTGAGAGGGCTCGGCAGGGAAAATCCTCACCTCGCCCTTCCTGTTAGGAGCCATTGTTGAAGGAGAGAAAAAGAAGAAATCGAGGAACATATACGCTGTATCTACTGGTTCACCTTTATCTACATGTTTATTAACCCCTTCAAAAAAAAAGAATCAGATTTGTGAGGCAAGACTTCCTTTGGGGTAATCCATGCTGACTGTTCTATGAAACCATGTCTTTCTATATGCTCTGTGATTTTTGATCTTTAGAATAGTTTCCACTATTTTTCCTGGCACTGAAGTCAGGCTTGCTGGTCTATAGTTTCCTCTCATGTTGGTTCCTGAACCAATTGCTCCATGAAGCAGTCGTTTATTCCATCCAGGAACTTTGTCTCTAGCATGTCCTGATGTTAAATTTACCCAGTCAATATTGGGATAATTGAAATCTCCCATTATTAATGCACTGCCATATTGGTTAGCTTCCCTGATTTCTCTTAGCATTTCATCATCTGTCTGATCATTTTGGTCAGGTGGTCAGTAATTTAGTCATCACTATACTCTTACCCAACATACATGGGACTTCTACCCATATAGATTCTACTGAGCATTTAGTCTCTTGTATGATCTTTATCCTGTTGGACTCTCTACCCTTCTGCACATATTTATTTTTTTTATTTATCAAGTTTTTTATACTGTCACTAAGACAAGCCATCGTAATGGTTTACAAATCATAAAAGTAAATAAAATAGCAAATACAATAAAAAAAAACCCAAAAACTTTAAAGGAATAACAATTTTAAATAACTAAAAATATAAAATCAGACACTTAAACCCTAAAATATCATTAATATTAGAATAAAATAGCTGCTAGGAACATCAATAATCACTAAAATAAACACTAATATTGAATATAAAAGGCCTTAAAAAGCATAAACGTAAGAAATAAATTATCTCTAATTCACACCATATATACTTTGTTGAAAAGCCAGGTTTTTAGATCGCGCTTAAACTTTTTAAAATCAGTTCCCTGTACGTACCTGGATCAGTCCAGATCGTGGGTTATGTCCCCAATCCAGCAGATGGAGTCAGCCCAAAGCTTCGAGGGGGCGTCACCATAAGTACTACTACCCCCTCTGCAGGAGTTCAGTATCTTCTGACTCCAGCAGATGCGAGTAGGGGAATCTGGGCTTGCTCCCGATTTCCTATAACCTACTCTGTTTTCCCTTGGTTGGAACTTTCTTCTCTGTCTCTGTCTTGTCTTGGATCAAGTTGTATTTAAAAAAAAAAAAAAGATAGTTAATTGATTAATTGGGGAGGCGGGGCTCCTTCCTTGTGCTGCCTCTCTGTCTCCTTTGTTTCCTCAGCGCGAGCCTGTGTTCTTGCCGGGGTAAGTCGTTTTTCTTGGTTTTCTGGGCTGTAGTTTTATTTTCAGCTTGCTGATTGAGACTGCCGGTGTGCCCGGCCTTCCAGCGATTTCCCTCGCTCCCGCGGCCATCTTGCACGCGCCTCGTGGGCTGCAGGGAGCAGGGTGAGTGATCTCAGCGGGTTGCGAGGCCAGGACAGGCCCCCCCGCGGCGCCGCTTGTTTTTCTCGGCGGGTTGTGCAGGCCGTCCGGGCCCCCCCGCAGCGGCGCGCCGTTTCGCGGCCCCCCCCCTTCCGCCCCGAGGCTCACCGAGTGATTTTAGCTACCGGGGGTGGTTTTTCTGAGCGCCTGCTATGCCGCGGCCGTCGCGTTGCTCGGCCTGCGGCGAGCCCGGTTCGCACATTTCCAGGGAGGGCATCTGTGCTAGGTGCCTCCCAGGGGGGGAAGGCACGTCCGGGCCCCGCACTCGTTTTCCAGCGGTGCTAGCCTTGCCCGGGCGGCGTGGGCCGGCCCCTCCCCCATTCCTGGCGGGAACGGCGGCCATTTTGCATGCGCTGCACCGCAAGGGAGATCGGACAGCGCTGGGGGATGAGGAGGCTTCAGGGGACTCTCCCCCGAACTTGCTGCCAGAGGAAGATCCGGAGCTGGACTCACAGGAGCAGGGCCCTCCGGGAACCCCCCCCGCGGAGATTCCCCCGAGTAGGCCGGGGTTCTCCCCAGAATTTATTCGTCTGATGCACACAGTGTACCTGCAGGAGCTGGCAGCTCCCACGGGGCCTCCGCCCCCCAAACTACCGCGACCTTCGTCCCTCTCCTCGGCCCCCCCCCTCCGGGGGGCGTGGGGGCCCCACAGCTCCCCGCACACGTCCGGCTCCCTGTGGGTTCGGGGGGGGGCTGGCTGGGACCCAGTTTCCCCGGGATCGGACCCTGCCGTTTCGGGACAAGGGGATTCTACTTCAGAGGGAGAGGATCCACGCACGCTGCGCCTCTTCCAGCGGGAAGAGCTGGATGACCTAATCCCACAAATCATTCAGGGGTTGGACCTCGATCCCCCGCCGGACCCGCCAGCTCCCGTTGCGCCCGCTGTCGTTACTTCTTCGAAGAAGGGGGACCTGGTCCTGGCGGCGCTGCGCCCGCGGGCGCGGGCATTTCCCATCCACGAGTCGTTCCTGCAACTTCTTACTAGGGAATGGGATTCCCCGGAAGCTGCGCTAAAGGGCAGCAGAGCCATGGAGAGGCTGTACCTGCTGCCGGAAGATTTTCTGGATCTCATCAAGGTACCCAGGGTGGACTCCGCAGTGACGGCGGTCACGAAGAGGACGACCATTCCGGTGACGGGTGGAGCGGCGCTGCGGGATACGCAGGATCGCAAGTTGGAAGTATTCCTCAAGCGGGTCTTCGAGGTCTCCGCAGTGGGACTGCGGGCGGCGATGTGTAGCTCTCTTGCCCAGCGGGCTAGTCTTCTCTGGGTACAGCTACTGCTCACTTCTCAGGTGCTGCCTCCCGAGGAGGCCGCCCAGGCGGACCGACTCGAAGCCGCAGTGGCATACGGGGCTGATGCCTCCTACGATCTATTCAGGGTCCTCGCCCGCTCCATGGCCTCGGTAGTGGCGGCGCGTCGACTCCTATGGCTCCGCAACTGGGCGGCGGACACGTCCTCCAAGTCGAGCCTGGGTTCCCTGCCTTTCAGGGGTAAGTTCCTGTTCGGAGAGGAGCTGGACCAGATAATCAAGTCGCTGGGGGAAAACGCGGTCCATCGCCTGCCGGAAGACAGATATCGCTCCACCAGGGCGTTCTCGTCCTCCCGGACCAGAGCCAGGGCGCAAAGACGCTACAGGAGTTACAGGCCAGCGGTATCCCGGCCTCCTCCCTCCAGGGCTCAGCCCTGGTCCCGTTCCTTTCGCGGGCGCCGCCCAGCGCGGGCCGCTTCCACGGTGGGACAGCCCTCGCCCAAATCCTCTCAATGATGTTCAGCTCGCCCACTCCGCCGTTCCCAAGATCGGGGGACGGCTGGCGTTCTTTTACGAGGAGTGGGCACGGATCACCTCGGATCAGTGCGTTTTGGACACCATAGGACACGGCTACGCGTTGGAATTTGCCCGCCCTCCGAAGGGACGGTTCATCTTCTCTCCCTGCGGCTCGGCCATCAAGCGAAGGGCGGTGCAGCTGACCCTGGACAGACTGTGGGAGATAGGCGCCATTACGCCCGTACCCTCCGGAGAGGTGGGCTTGGGCCATTATTCCATCTATTTCGTCGTACCGAAGAAAGACGGTTCCTTCCGTCCCATCCTGGACTTGAAAGAAGTCAACAGATCCCTTCGGGTGGTCCGGTTCCGCATGGAAACACTACGTTCGGTGATCGCGGCGGTACATCGAGGGGAGTTTCTGGCCTCCTTGGACCTGACGGAGGCCTACCTTCACATTCCCATTCGCCAGGAGCATCATTGTCTGCTACGGTTCAAGATCCTGGATCAGCATTTCCAGTTTGTGGCGCTTCCGTTCGGATTAGCAATGGCCCCGCGCACCTTTACCAAGATCATGGTAGTTGTGGCGGCTGCCCTCCGGAAGGAAGGGATTCTAGTACATCCTTACTTGGACGATTGGCTCATACGAGCGAAGTCTTTTCCACAGGGACAGGCGGCAGTAGCCAGGGTGATACAGTTTCTGCAGTCCCTGGGATGGGTGGTGAACTTCTCCAAGAGCTCCCTCGTGCCCTCGCAGCGCTTGGATTTCTTGGGGGCGACCTTCAACACCCGTCTGGGCGCGGTTTTTCTACGGCAGGACAAGGCGCACGCCCTACGGGAACACATACAGCGATTCTCTGCATTACCAGCTCCCTCCTCCTGGAACTATCTTCAGCTCCTGGGGGTGATGGGCTCCACCATCGACATGGTGCCTTGGGCATTTGCGCACCTCCGCCCTCTACAAAGAGCGCTTCTATCCCGTTGGAAACCACTCTCGCAGGTCTACCAAGTGATACTTCCGCTGCCCCAGTTTGCCAGAAACAGCTTGGCCTGGTGGATGGTCCCGGAGAATCTGGCTCGCGGCGTGTCCCTCGACCTACCAAATTGGGTGGTGGTGACCACCGACGCCAGTCTCGTAGGCTGGGGAGCCGTCTGCGACCGAAGCGCCACGCAGGGGATGTGGTCCGCGGAGGAATCAAAGTGGTCCATCAATCGTCTGGAGACCAGAGCGGTCAGATTGGCGCTTCTCCATTTCCTGCCGCTCCTTCGAAATCGGGAAGTCAGAATCTTATCGGACAACGCGACTACGGTAGCCTACATCAACCGTCAGGGCGGCACTCGCAGTCCGCAGGTCGCGCTCGAGGCAGCGATTCTGATGCAGTGGGCGGAGCGGCATCTGCGCCGCCTGGCGGCCTCGCACATCGCGGGCGTGGACAACGTCCAGGTGGACTTCCTCAGTCGCCAGCGGCTGGATCCCGGAGAGTGGTCTCTCTCCGACACGGCCATGCAACTGCTCGTCCGGCGGTGGGGCTCCCCCCACCTGGATCTCATGGCGTCCGTCCAGAACACCAAAGCGCCTCGCTTCTTCAGTCGCCGGAGAGAACGGGGGGCGGAGGGCGTAGATGCTCTCGCGCTCCCGTGGCCGGCCGATCTGCTCCTATACGCGTTTCCCCCTTGGCCGTTGGTGGGAAGACTACTCCGACGGATAGAGGTTCATCAGGGGCCTGTGATCTTCGTCGCGCCAGAGTGGCCAAGACGACCTTGGTTTGCGGATCTCCTCCACCTGGTAATCGACGGACCCATCCGGCTGGGACATCTTCCCCGCCTCCTGCACCAGGGACCGGTATTTTTCGACCAGGCAGAACTCTTCTGTCTTGCGGCCTGGCTTTTGAGAGGCGCCGCCTCTGCCGACGGGGGTACCCGGAGGCGGTAGTGTCAACGCTGCTGCGGTCTCGGAAGACTTCGACGTCGGTGGCCTATGTGCGAGTCTGGAAGGTGTTCGAACTGTGGTGTACCGACCGGAACACAAGACCCACGGAGGCGTCTGTCCCGCAGATTCTCCAGTTCCTACAGGCGGGAGTGGAAAAGGGGCTCGCTTACAACTCACTTCGAGTTCAAGTGGCCGCTCTTGGCTCCCTCCTGCGGGGAGGAGGATCTCTGTTACAGCACCCGGACATCGGCCGTTTTCTCAAGGGTGTCAAGCACTTGCGGCCCCCATTGCGGGATCCTTGTCCCTCTTGGAGCCTCAATCTGGTACTACGTTCCATGTCGGGACCTCCTTTTGAACCACTGAGGAGTGCGACGATCAAGGACCTCACTCTCAAGGCGGTGTTCCTGGTGGCTATATGCTCCGCTCGGCGTATTTCGGAGCTGCAGGCTCTGTCCTGCCGGGAACCTTATCTCCGGTTCTCCGATTCGGGCGTTTCACTTCGTACGGTGCCTTCCTTCCTCCCGAAGGTGGTGTCCGCCTTCCATGTGAATCAGACGGTGGAATTGCCTTCTTTCTCTTCGTCTGAGCCGCGGGCTCTTCGTCTCCTCGACGTCAAGCGCACTCTGCGGGTCTACCTGGAGGCTACGAATGACTTTCGGACTTCTGACCATCTCTTCGTCCTTTGGTCTGGTCCCCGGAAGGGATCCCAGGCCTCGAAGACGACTATTGCCAGATGGCTGAAGGCCGGCATTGCCGCTTCCTACATCGGGACAGGGCGGACTCCTCCACCCGGTATTGTGGCGCATTCTACACGCTCTCAGGCGGCCTCCTGGGCGGAGAGTCGATCGGTATCTTCGCAAGAAATCTGTAGAGCGGCCACCTGGAAATCGTTACACACGTTCTCGAGACACTACAGGCTACACCTCACTTCGTTCGTCCATGGACACTTTGGCGAACAGGTTCTACGAGCAGGCCTCGCAGAATCCCACCCGGGTTAGGGAAGCTTGGGTACATCCCACGGTCTGGACTGATCCAGGTACGTACAGGGAAAAGAAAATTATTACTTACCTGCTAATTTTCGTTCCTGTAGTACCATGGATCAGTCCAGACGCCCACCGCATTTGGGTTCTACTCCTGCTCGGCTGCCTGTTATATGGTAGTGTCTTCTTCTCCTTCTTCTACTATGTTCTTTCACGTGTTCCCCGTTTCACTGTCTGTGACTGTTTTTCTTGGGGGTCGACACGAGTTGTGACCTCCCATCCGTTGGTGGGATATGGTACAGTTCTCTCTGTTCTAAATTCAGCGGCTCATTGTTGCCGTCTTGTTTAAACTTGATCCAATTCAGGGGTTTTCTGTTTACTCGGGCTTTGATATTCTCGATACTGAACTCCTGCAGAGGGGGTAGTAGTACTTATGGTGACGCCCCCTCGAAGCTTTGGGCTGACTCCATCTGCTGGATTGGGGACATAACCCACAGTCTGGACTGATCCATGGTACTACAGGAACGAAAATTAGCAGGTAAGTAATAATTTTCTTTTTCAAGTCTCAGATTCATCGGCAATGTGTTCCAGAGTTTTGGTCCTACCAGAGACACAGCTCTCTCCCTAACTTGATTCAGATGTGCTGACTGGACTGAAGGTAATGAAAGAAGGACCTTATTGGCAGATCGCAAATTTTTTTGAGGAACGTGCAGTCTATCTGTATTTAGCCAGTCTACTTGCTCTCAATATATGAGTTTGTGTAGAATGCATAGTGTTTTGAATTTAACCCGTGATTCAATGGGTAGCCAATGTAATTCTATTAGGATAGGGGAGATGTGGTCCTTCTTTCTTGTTAAGATTCTTGCCGCAGCATTTTGCAAGACTTGTAAAGGGCGAATGGAAGAAGCTGAGAGGCCTAAAAGGGTATTACAGTAGTCAGTGTTTGCAAAGATTAATATTTGCAGGACTATGCGAAAATCATTTTGCGATAGTAAGAGTTTGAGGCGTTTCAGTATCATTAATTTAGCATAACCTTCTCTTACTTTAGTTGCTATGTGTTTTTTAAAGCACAGTTCTGTATCAATTATGACTCCTAAATCCCTAATTTGTTCTGCCAATGTAAAGGTGGTGTTATCTTGAATTGTTATTAAACTTGAACTTCTGGGGGAAATTTTCCTTTCTTAAAAGAATGATTTCGGTTTTGTCAATGTTCAGTACTAACTTAATTTGTGTGAGTAATTGCTTAATCACTTTAAGATACATTGCCATAGTTTCATAAGCTTTTTCAATTGTGTCTTGGATTGGTAACAAAATTTGGATATCGTCCATGTATAGGAAGTAGGTTAACCCTAGTCCATATAATAGATGGCACAATGGCAACATATAGATGTTGAATAACGAAGCTGATAAAGCTGATCCTTGGGGGACTCCAGTATTAAGTTTTATTTTATCAGATGAGATATTATTAATTTGTACTTGATAAAACCGATTGTTCAGGTAGGATGTGAACCATTTTAACGTATTCTATGTTGGACCTATTTCTGAAAGTCTTTGAAGTATAATCACATGGTTTACAGTATCGAACGCTGCCAAAAGATCTAGTAATGGTAAGTTATTCTCTGGAATAACTTACCATTACATCTAAGGCTAGAAACAACAACGCAAACCTTCAAAACAAAACTTAAAACTTGGCTTCTCCAAAAAGCTTTCATAACAACCACCTAATACCCACTTCCGATGCTACCATACGAAAAGACACTAGGTAAGGACATATAAGTTACAACTCAATATTCACATTATTATACGACAAGATGCTCATCAAGAAGTATTGTCATAAATAATCCATACAACATCCTTTCCAAGAATTAATGTTAGTCACAATAACAAGACTCTCTGAAGGATGTACTGCCGTCACTTTCAGGTTTAATCTAAGAGTAAGAATTTAATAAAATGTAAAGTTACAATGTTAAATAAGAATTATTTACAATGCTAAATAAGACTATATTGATGTTATAATTAAAACAGGAAGTCCCTACTTCTTGAACACAGTTACAGTGTAAACTGATGTGATATTCCAAATTGAACACTGGTATATAAAAACTAATAAATAAATAAATGATTGCCCGTTATCCATTCCTCTTAAAACTGTATCAGAGAGAGAAGTAAAGTTTCAGTGCTAAAATTATGTCTAAAACCAAATTGTGAGGGATAGAGTATGTCATTTGTGTCCAAGTATAGTGATAACTGTCTATGTATAGTGTCACACCCCTATCAAGTTGATCCTCCCTATCATTGCGATATAATTTGTACCCTGATATAGCACTGTCCCATTGGTTATCCTCCTTCCACCAGGTCTCTGTGATGCCAATTATGTCTACCTCTTCATTCACTGTTATACACTCTAACTCTCCCATCTGCCCATCACTTTCAATCTACTCAGAGAACACTCCGATCCACGAACACTGGGCTCATTCCTACACCATCACCAAAAATGGCCCACCTAACCTCAACAAGGGAACGATCCCTAACAGTGGCAGGCCCAACACTCTGGAGCAGTCTACCACCCCAACTCAGGGTCAACCCCACAACCCAATCATTCAAAAAGAACCTTAAAACATGGGCTCTTCAAAAAAAGCATATCCAACTACCACCCAACACATGAAGAGGTGCCCCTCCCCCCCCTCACTGCCCACCACAGAACCGCATAACCACATATTGTGATCAACCCCAAAAACCCAAGCTTTCTTACTACACTTGATGCTAAGTTTTAATGATTTTCTCTACCTCTAATTTTACTCCCCACAGACCAATTGATACGCATGCTACAAAGTTTCAATGCAAAATGTTATAAAGTTCAATGCAATATTTTATAAAATTCAATGCAATTTTTTATAAAGTACGATGCAAAATGTTACAAAGTTCAATCTAAAATGTTACAATGTTTCAATGTAAAACAAGAAGTCTACATTAGGGATGTGCAGAGGGACGCCATACATTGCATTCGTGATTCGAATTAGTCGGGGAGCAGATAAGTTGCATTCGGCCGTATGGCGCCCTGATGCGTTAATACGGCGATTTCTATTCGTGTCCCAGCTAAAATTAAAATTAACTACAACCCCCCACTCTCCTGACCCCCCAAAGACTTACAAAACTCCCTGGTGGTCCAGCGGGGAGTGCGGGAGCCATCCCCTGCGCTCTCACACCCTCTGTGCCGGTTTCATCATGGCGCCGATAGCCTTTGTCACAGGGCTACCGGTGCCATTGGTCAGCCCCTGTCACATGGTAGGAGCACAAGATGGCACCGTTAGCCCCTGTGACAAAGGCTATCGGCTCCATGATGAAACCGGCACAGAGGGTGTGAGTGCAGGGGATGGCTCCCGGACCCTCCGCTGGACCACCAGGGAGTTTTGATTAGTCTTGGGAGGGTTCAGGAGGGTGGGGGGTTTGTTTAAATTTTTATTTAGGTGGCCGTATAATTCGGCGAAGATTCGTGTATTCGTGGGGAATTGCGATACATTTCACTTCCCCACGAATACTACGAATAGAGCAATATACGTTGCGGATCGCCAATACGGCAAAAACGAATGCACACCCCTAGTCTACATTAATAGACTCCTGTTACACTGTAAACCGGTGTGATATGTCCGATGAACATCGGTATAGAAAAATAAATAAATCTTACTACTTAGATTTCTGGCATTGGCATACAGGCATTTCAAAGTACGTTTTTTGTGGTATTAACAATCCGTTTTTCAGTTGATAGAGATAATTTGGATTCCCTGTACGTACCCAGATCAGTCCAGACAGTGGGTTGAGCCTCCTGTCCAGCAGATGGAGCCAGAGAAAAATTGAAAAGGAAACCTATATGAGGACAGTACTCACCCTGCGACCCTCAGTATTTCTCTGGCTCCAGATGAACCTGCGGTTCCCTCTCCTTAGTGAAATTTCTTTATTTCCTTCTCTTGTGAAGTTTCCTCCTTGTCTTCTCTGGGTCAAGCAAGTATTATCTAACAAAAACAGATACATGAACAGTGTGTGTTATTTTCACAGGAGACAGTTTCTGTCTCTTAGCTCTTGTGGAGTCCTAGGGGGGATTTTCCCCTTGAGTAATCAGCCTAGGTCTCTTATTCCCGGTGGCCTCTCAATTTTCCTGCCTAGGGGTGATACTGGTGGTCCAGTCACTCCCCCTCTGTGAACTCAGGGATGTGCTATGCCTCAGGTCCAGTTGCAGAGATGTTTTAATTCCTCTGCTGTGACAAACATAAAAGCTATTTAAGAAGCTCCTTTCAAAAGAAAAAAAAAAAAATATATATATATTAGACTTTCAAAGAGGAAAAAGACTATTCTCACGGGTGAGTGCCGACCGGCAGGGAAAGAAGGGGCTCGGAGCTGCCCATTGGCTCCCGAACTTCAGAGCAGACAGGCACAGCTGATTCCCTTGTGGCTTAAATTTTTGCCCGATGCAGAGGTCAGCTTTTTGTATCGCCTGCGGGGAGCCTACCTCACGGCTCTCCCATGACGGCCTCTACTTGGTCTGCTTGCCCAGAGGGGAGGGACCTTCTGTGGCACCTCAAATCGACTCGAGGACGGATCGGGAAGTGTGCGTCCGGGCCGTCCTCCTCGCAAAAAATTGCGGGAACGGCGGCTATCTTGTGCCCGGACCTCGCAACAGACTCTAGCCTCAGGGGGGAGGGGAGCCGGATTTAGTTCATTCGCCGCCTGACTTAAGTCCCATGGGCTTTCCTGGTGCAGGTTCTGACCCTCCCCATGGGGGCCCCTCCCCCTCAGGTGCCCGGCAGAGCGCACCACCCTTTTTCTCCTGAGTTTGTGCTCCTTTTACACAGGTCTTTTTTGGCAAGCCTGGAGGAACAGGGGGACCCCACCCTGGGCCCTCCCCCGGCGAAAATTCCTCGCTTGGTCTGTGGCCAGGGCTCTGGTGCTCCAGACTCGCAGGGTGCTACTAGGATCAGGACAGTGCCCGGGGGACCAGACCCACCTGACCCTCCTCAGTCCGCTCCGCTGCCAGATCCAGATATGGACCCAAATCTGTCGCTTGTAAATCTACCCGTGGAGAGCGATGACACACAGGTCTTGAGATTATTTAAACGTGGAGAGCTTGATCCACTTATTCCCTTTGTTCTGGATGAACTCTGGATCGAGGTTCCTTCGGAAGAACCTACCACTGCCTCCACCTCCTGTACCGTCGACCCGAACCTAGCGGCGCTGAGGGCTCTGCCTTGTACCTTCCCGTTCCATCCTATGCTTATGCAGCTGCTCCTCCGGGAATGGGAGTCCCCCAAGTCTGGGCTCCGAGTGGGCAGGGCGATGAATAAGCTATATCCTCTGCTGAACCAGGCTCTCGAAATGCTTAAGGTCCCCAAGGTTGATGCTTCGGTGTCTGCGGTCACCAAACGCACCACCAATTCCGGTGGTGGGGGCGACAGCCTTAAAGGATCTTCAAGATAGCAAGTTGGAGCTCCATCTCAAGAGAATCTTCGAGGTGCTGGCCTTAAGAGTCTGGGCGACGGTTTGTAGCAGTCTCATGCAGCGGGCAAGCCTCAGGTGGGTTCAACAATTATTCAGCACCCAGAATCTCCCATCTGCAGAGGCCGAACAAGCAGAACGGCTCGAAGGTGCGATTGCGTATGGAGCTGATGCCCTTTATGATCTCCTTCAGGTACAGGCCAGGGCTATGGTCTCCGTGGTCTCTGCCAGACGACTCCTCTGGCTGCGGAACTGGGCGGCGGACTCCTCTTCCAAGTCGCAGTTGGACACTCTCCCCTTCAAGGGTAAGTTGCTTGTTGGGAAGACCTGGAACAGCTTATTAAATCCTTAGGTGACAACAAGGTTCATAAGCTGCCTGAGGACCTCCCTAAACAGTCCAAATCCTTTTTTCCTCTCGTTTCAGGGGTCAGCGCAGGTACAACAAACCGCGGGGGTCCTTCCACGGACTACCCCCACTAGATCGCAGGCATGGTGTCATTCCTTTCGCAGATGTTGACCGTTCCGGGATGGCAACCCCCACGGATCCACCATGAAGTCCTCACAATGAGATGCGGCTGGCCCATTCCTCCGCTCACGCCTTAGGTGGACGTCTGTCCCTTTTTCTCGAGGAATGGTCCAAAATCACTACGGATCAGTGGGTCTTCGATGTGATCGGACGCGGCTACGCGTTAGAATTTGCTCGGGACCTTCCGGACTGCCACCTGATCTCTCTGTGCGGCAGTCGAAAACGACCAGCGGTGTGTCTGACTCTCGACAGGCTCCTGGAGCTGGAGGCCATAGTCCCTGTTCCCCCAAAGGAACAGGGATCCGGCCAGTATTCCATTTACTTTGTCGTCCCCAAAAAGGACGGCTCCTTCCGACCAATTCTGGCCCTCAAGAGAGTCAACCAGGCGCTCAAGGTTCCCCATTTTCGGATGGAGACCCTGAGGGTGGTCATAGCGGCGGTTTGCTCCAGCGAGTTCCTGGCCTCGCTCAATCCCACAAAAGCTTACCTACACATCCCGATTCGCAAGGAACACCAGAGGTTTCTTCACTGCGACATATTGGGCCAGCACTTCCATTTTCAAGCTCTTCTGTTCGGGCTTGCCACTATGCCTCGCACGTTCACCAAGGTGATGGTAGTGGTGGTGGCTTTCCTCCGGCGAGAGGGAGTCCTAGTCCATCCCTACCTGGATGACTGGCTCATCCGTGCGAAGTCTGAGAAGCTCTGTACGACGGCAGTCAGTCGTGTCGGTGCTCTCCTCCCTTGGGTGGATAGTCAACTACTCCAAGAGCAACCTCATGCCCTCTCAAGTTCTAGAATTTCTGGGAGCTCAGTTAGACACTCGCATGTCCAAGTTCTCCCTGCCCGGGTGCTCAAGCTCATGATGCAGGTGCGGCATCTCTTATCTCTCCCGATACCCATGGCCTGGGACTACCTCCAAGTACTGGGCTCTATGGCTTCCACTATAGATCTGGTCCCCTGGAAGTTTGCGCATATGCGTCCTTTGCATAAAGCTTTGTTAGCCCGTTGGAAGCCGGTATTGGAGGTGTTTCGGGCGCCCTTACCACTTCCCGAGTCTACCATCACCAGCATGCGGTGGTGGCTCTCACTTGATCACCTGTTGACGGGCATGCAAGACTGGAAGATTGGGCATCCAAATGGCAGATGAAATTTAATGTGTTTCACATAGGGAAAAATAACCCTTGCTGTAGTTACACGATGTTAGGTTCCATATTAGGAACAACCACCCAGGAAAAAGATCTAGGCATCATAGTGGCTAATACTTTAAAATTATCAGCTCAGTGTGCTGCAGCAGTCAAAAAAGCAAACAATGTTAGGAATTATTAGGAAGGGAATGGTTAATAAAATGGAAAATGTCATAATGTCTCTGTGTTGCTCCATGGTGAGACCACACCTTGAATACTGTGTACAATTCTGGTTGCCGCATCTCAAAAAAGATATAGTTGCGATGGAGCAGGTACAGAGAAGGGTGACCAAAATGATAAAGGGGATGAAACTGCTCCCCTTTGAGGAAAGGCTGGAGGTTAGGGCTGTTCAGCTTGGAGAAGAGACTGATGAGGGGGGATACGATAGAGGTCTTTTAAGGTAATGAGAGGTCTGGAACGAGTAGATATGAACCCGTTATTTACACTTACGGATAATAGAAGGACTAGGGGGCATTCCATGAAATTAGCAAGTAGCAAATTTAAGACTAATCTGAGAGAATTTTTTCACTCGGCGCACAATTAAGCTCTGGAATTTGTTGCCAGAGGATGTGGTTAGTGTAGCTGGGTTCAAAAAAGGTTTGGAGAAGTTCTTGCAGGAAAAGTCCATTAACTGCTATTAGTCAAGTTTACTTAGGGAATAGCCACTGCTATTAATTGCATCAGTAGCATGGGATCTTCTTAATGTTTGGGTAATTGCCAGGTTCTTGTGGCCTGGTTTGGCCTCTGTTTGAAACAGGATGCTGGGCTTGATGGACCCTTGGTCTGACCCAACATGGCAATTTCTTATGTTCTTATGGTAATGCTTGGTATTAAGCGTTGACCATGCCGCTGCACTACATATTTCCAGCGGAGAAACCACCTGACACTCCGCCCAGGATGCCATCTGTGCTCTTGTAGAATGTACTCTCAAGCCTACGGACACTGGGCAACCCTTACAAATATAAGTGGAAGAAATAGCTTTTGAAGCCTTAGCCCCTTTGTTCATCCCCTCCAAAGGTACAAAGATGTGGTCTGAATGTCGAAAGAAATTTGTAACCTTCAGGTAATGCAACTGGGGTCCAGTGTAAATCCAAAAGATGCAGCTCCCTCTCTGGAGGAGACGCCTTAGACCAGTCCAGCAAAGCTGGGAGCTCCACCATCTGATTCAAATGAAAAGAGGAAACCACCTTTGGCAAAAAGGACTGTACCATCTGCAAAGTCACCCTGTCTGACTCCTTTCAGAGAAAAGGATCCCTACAAGGTAAAGCTTGCAGCTCCGAAGTCTGCGTGGATCAACATAAGGCTACCAGAAAAACAGCCTTCTTCATCAGAACCTTCAATAACGCTCCCTTTAAGGGCTCAAAGGGGGCCTCACAGAATACCCAAAGGACCAGATTGAGATTGTAGTTTGGACACAACATCCTAATTGGAGGCCATAAATCCCTGACTCCTCTGAGAAAATGCACCACATCCGGATGGGAAGCTAAGGACCTGCCCTGCCCCTAAGGCAATCCAGGACGGCCACCTGAACTCGGAGCAAATTGTAAGCCAGACCTTTCAACAGCCCTTGGCTGCCAGAAGTCCAGAATGTGCGGAACACTCGCATACAGGGATCCAGATGCTGCTGAAGTCACCAAGTATCAAACACATTCCAGACCCGAATGTAAGCCATAGATATAGGACGTGTAGCCTGGAGCAACATGGAAATGACAATCTCCACATAATCCTTTTAAGCGCAGCCGCCTCTCAAAAGCCAAGCTGCGAGACAAAAGCGATTCTCCCGATTGGAAAATATGGGACCTTGCTGATGCAACCTTGCCAGGCGAACCAATCGGAGAGGACTGTCTATCATGAGACCCATCAGATCTGTGAACCACGGCCGCCACGGCCTTTCTGGTGCCACCAGAACCACCATCCTGGATGCACCTCTATGCGTCGCTATATGTGACAGACCAGAGGCCACATATAGGAGGATCCCCATTGGCCACGGGCAAATTAGAGCATCTAGCCCTTCTGCCCTGACTTCCCTCCTGCGACTGTAAATCCTCGGCACCTTTGCATTGGCTCTCATTGCCATTAGATCCAAATGGGGAACCCCCACCACCTGGCACACAGGCAATCCCAGGCCTCCAGGGATAATTCCCATTCTCCCGGATCTAACTGCTGCCTGCTGAGGATGTCCTTTTGCACATTGTCCACTCCTGCTACGAGAGATGCCGCTCAAGCGAACAACTGTTGAGCCTCCTGAGCCACCACCTGACTTTTCATACCTCCCTGACGATTGATGTAAGCCACCGTTGTCGCATTGTCCGAGAAGATTCTCACCATGCGACCCTTCACCAAGGGCAGAAAGGCCTCCAGGGCTCTGTGTACTGCCATTGTCTCCAGGCGATTGATAACCAGGCCATCTCTGTTGATGACCAGAGCCCTTGCACAAACCGCCCCTGACAAAGCACCCCCCAACCCTTGTGACTGGCGTCTGTTATCACTTCTACCCAATCTGGGGCCTCCCTTCTCCAAACTGGAACAGAGAGCCACCACATGAGACTGATTCTGGATTCTCCCTGAAAAGGCAAGGGTATATGAAACTTCTGACACCGGATTCCATCTGGACAATCGCACCCTCTGCAATGGATGCATGTGAGCAAAGGCCCATGGAACCAAGTCCAATGTGGAAGCGATAGAGCCCAGATCCTGGAGATAATCACAGACCTTTGGCCTCGGCAGCTGGAGCAGACGCTGCACGTGCACGTGCAACTTTCATACTCTGTCCGCATTCAGATAAACCCTGCCTGTCTGAATATCAAATCGCGTTCCCAGATACTCCAAAAGTTGGGTCGGCACCAGATGACTCTTTGCCATGTTTATCACCCAACCCAGAGAATGCAACCAGAATATCACACGCTGAATGGAGCGACTACACTCCTCTTTTCTTTGCTTGGATGAGCCAAATGTCCAGATATGGGTGAACCAAGACCCCCTCCTGCCGTAAGGCCACCATCACTTTTGTGAAAGTGCATGGCGCCGTGGCTAAAACGAAGTGAAGGGCTCGAAACTGAAAATGCTGTCCCAGCAACATGAACCGAAGAAACTTCTGAAGACCTCTTTGAATGGGAATATGGAGGTAGGCCTCTGTCAGGTCAAAAGATGCCAAAAACTCTCCTTGCGAACAGCTGCTATCACTGTGTGGAATGTCTCCATCTGAAAATGTGGAACCCACAAGGATAGATTCACCTTCTGCAAGTCCAGAATGGGCTGAAAGGAGCCGTCCTTCTTGGGAACCACGAAATAAATGGAGTACCTCCCGTTGGCCGAACAGGGTCAGGGGACCGGAACTATGGCATCCAGCAATAGTAACCTTTGTACAGTCCCCTAAACTGCCTCCCATTTGCTTCGAGAGACACAGTGGGACTCTAGGAAGGCCTCCCTGACCGGGCACGAAAATTCTAATGCGTAACCCTCTCTTAGCACCTCCAGCACCCACTGATCCATGGTAATCTTGGCTCATTCCCTGTAAAAGAGGGACAGCCCTGCCCCCTACCAGTTCCATGGGGAAAGGGGTGCATCTGGTATCACTGGGGCGACTTTCCTCCACTGGTTTCCTGACTGGCACAGTCTCTGGCAGACCTGCGGAACCCTCGAAAGGACTACTGCCTGCCTGCCAAGATTCTGCTTTGGTCCTGGCGCAGAGGAATTCTTGCTGGAATGAAACCGCCTCTAATCCTGAAAATGGGACAGAGGCGGGTAACCTTCTTGCCACTTTTTTATCTTCCGGCAGCCTATTTCCTTTGGACTCCCCCAAAGTCTTCATCAACTGATCCAAGTCTTGCCCAAACAAGAGCTTCCCCTTAAAGGAGATTTGGACCATCCATCCACCGACCAATTATTCAACAATAAAAGCCTACGGGCCGCCACTGCAGAAACCATGCTCCTGGCTGCACTATGAAGCAAGTCATAGAGCGCATCCACCACATAAGCCACTGTTCCAGCCATGCAGACTGAATGGCACTAAACGCCCCAGACGAAGTCTGTTTCTGAGCCTTCTGGACCCAGCATGAACAGGCCCTCTGCATCATGCTGTCACGGATTGCCACCTTCAGGCTTAAGCAGAGACTTCAAACATCCGCTTCAACTGCGGTCCTGAACTTTCTTCAGAGCGGCAGCCACCCCCCCCCCCCCCCCCCCCCAACTGGGATCGTCATCTTAGTCACGGCAGACACAGCCGCATCCACCTTTGGGACCCGTAGAAGATCCAGAATCTCTTCATTCAACTAATATAGCTTCGCCTTCATGCGACCAACCTTCAAGCCTCCTTCTGGAAGTCCCACTCCCGCTTTATCAGCTTACGGATCTTCTTAGGTAGTGGGAAAGCGCTAGGGGGCCCACGCAGGCCATCCAGAACTGGGTTCACTCCTTTGCTATCCGATTAATCCAGGGCTCCATTACCCCTAGTTCCTCCAGAACTTGGGGAATGAGGGGCCGTAACTCTTCCTTGAAGAGACGGATTACTCTGGGGTCATCCCCCTCCGTCACAGGGAGCTCTTCCAGATCCAGTTCATCCACATTCCTGTCAGAATCGGTATTTGGGTCCGGATCAGCGGCCACATCCGGGTCCACTAGCAGAATGTCTGCAGCATCCTCCTGCATATCATCGGAGTCCTGTCTCTTCCCCCCCCCCCCAAATCAATTCCTGGGGTCCTTCTCAACCCCCGTGCGGCTGAGACCCAGCCGCCGCAGAAGATCCCACCACCTGCTTCGTGGCCAAGTGACCGGGAACCTTCTTACCAGGACGCTTCCCTCCTGCTCCCTTTCTTGCCAGAAAGGCCTTATGCATGAGGAATGCAAACTCCAGGGAAAAATCCTCCGTATCTGCATGGCCATGATCTGACAAGCTACCTTCAGACTCCCCTCCTCCATGCTGATCCTCTGTAGGTACCAGAGACACGGGAGAGCGGAGCGGAATCACCGGCTTCCCTAAGGCCTACGGATCACTGCTCACATATCTGGTCCCCCTGGAACCCCAGCCGCAGCCCCCAATGAGCTTGAGATCCTCCAGGCTCCCAAAGTGCCAGAGGAAGTGCCAGTGCAAAGGGAGTGGGAATTGAGGCAGCCACAAACCTTGCAGGCTGCTATGCGTGCTTATGGCGGCATTTCCATGCGGCCGCCAAAAGAAAAACTCCTGAGGGGAGAGCGGCCGCACACACAGTTGGGAGGCACCCCTCAAGCAGTCAAGCCATGCTGCCATGCTGTGGTGAACGACGCACAGAAAACCCAGACCCCACTGCTGAAAGTGCCCTGCCGTCGCACTGCCTCTCAACTGAAGCTCCGGCTTTCCTGTTTCTAATCGTTTAGTGCTTTTTTTTTTTTTTTTAACTTAAAGCAAGAGCACTTCCCTTTATAGGGACAACAGCAAGCAGGAGGAGGCTTCTGAGGCCACAAGGGAGCCATTCCCCTGGTTAATCAAGGCCTCTGGCACCAAAGGGCTACAAACAGGTAGAGGTTACCAACCTTCCGGTCACCCAGCTCCACCTGAGGGATGGCCCACGAAGGTGCCTATCACCTCAGGAAGCAAAAAGTAGAATCTGAAATCTTCTCTTTTTTTTTTTTTTTTTTCCCCCTCACTAAAATTTGTCAGACTGCAAGTTTGCACCTCTACCATCTGCTGGAGACAGAGAAATACAGAGGGACTGCAGGTGGCACATTCGATTTATGTAGCAGTGCCTCTGGACTGATCTGGGTATAAACAGGAACCAATTATTCCAACATTTTTCCCCAGGAAACATATTGACGCAGGTGAAACCCTTTGCACTGTTAAGATAGCAAAACAGCTTTAGCCATTCATCTGGGGCAACTACTATTACTACTACTTAGCATTTCTATGTTAATTTGTAAACCGTTGTGATCTTGTGAATTTCACGTGGACCGACTGTTTATAAAATGTCTAGCAGACTGAAGCTGTTACAAAGACCACCCAGCTTTTTGTTTTTTGACCTCAGCAAACTTGGAATTGCTATTGCTACATAGACTTTTTTTCTTTTTTATATTGGATAGCAGAAGCATTTTGATCTGTTATGCCCAAGTATGTCTGACTGGATGAACATGTCAAGGCTCAGTGTTGGCTATGGCAATCTCTATGGCCCACCTGAGATCAGCCACCATGCAAGAGATGTGCCACATTGTGACATGGAGTTCAGTCCCCAGATTCATCTTTGATTAGATTCCCAGCATGAAAGTAGATTTGGTCAATTTGTCCTCCTGAGTCTGTTTGACCTGGAGTACATCTCACCCCCCTTAGGATGCTTTATTATGTTTCCAGGCTGCCTGTTTTTGTGTGTTCCTCCAGACGTCCTCCCCATCTGGAGGGTTTAAAATACTGCTTGTCTTCTGTTACCTGCCTCTCCTTGGAGTTGATTCCTACATGTTTCATTAAGAACTAAGGGGGGCCCCCATGCAATGTGCACATGTAAATCTGCTAGAAGTATTGAAATCTTCATCAGCCAAGCTGAGTCAAACATTGCCCACCTGTGAGGACTTGCATCCCGCTGTCCTCTGAGAACACATGTTACAGGTAAGCAGCTTTTGTGTTTTTTAGCAGTGGAAACTAGTGTTCTCTGAAATGATCATGCTACTCATATTGTCTTGTTCTGCGCATGAGTGTTAAGATTAATGCTGTAATTGTGTGAAATTCCTTACTCTTGGGTTGTTGAATCCTTATTTTTATTTGTTGCTGCTTTGGCTTCTTTTCCATTCTTAAGGGAACTATTGTTTCTTTTGTAGAGCGAAGGGAAGACCTACGTGGGGGATTCATGCTTTGCTTCCTTGATGATGGAGCAGGAATGGATCCAAGTAAGTGACTGCAGAGTATGCTGATGTGTGTAGGCAACAAGAGAGCAGGCCACCCAATCCTTAAAATGCGGAGGTAGATATTCAAACATAGCCAGTTCCCTGTCGTACCGGATCAGTCCAGACTCCTGGGTTTTGCCTCCGCACCAGCAGATGAAGACAGAGCAAAACTTGTCAGGCTCTGCATAAATACCAGGGTGCCACCCACAGCCTGCCAGTATTACTCTGTCTCCAG
This sequence comes from Rhinatrema bivittatum, assembly GCF_901001135.1. Classification (NCBI taxonomy): domain Eukaryota; kingdom Metazoa; phylum Chordata; class Amphibia; order Gymnophiona; family Rhinatrematidae; genus Rhinatrema; species Rhinatrema bivittatum. Next base: position 7,463,518 of record NC_042625.1, read on the forward strand.
CAGATGGTGCGGGTGCATGACCCACAGCCTGATTTATTTAAAAAATAATAATAATAATGTTGGGACATAGATTGGTAGTTAGGTTCTGTGGGACTTCTTTCTATCAATTAAGTTTTCTTTTACAAAAAAAAAATAAATCTAGGTAAGGAGAAGGAAGTTTGCCGGTCTGTCCTCCCAGAGGGTTGTCAGGTCCTGAGGGGGCCAGCCCCCCTGGTTGAGTGGACTGCTGAGGCTAAGGGTCGAGGACCCTGCTTACTTTCAGCCCAGCTGGAGTGATACCGGGGAGCCTGGCTCACTCACCCCAACCGGGCCGCTTCAGAACTCTGTGAGGGACAGCTCCGAGGTTAAAAAAAAAAAAAAAAAAAGTGTTCTTGGTTTTTTGCTCCTCACGGCTGCGTCGGAGGGCTCCTCTCCCCTTCCCAAACGGCTACCGAAAATTGCGGGAAAACCCGCCATCTTGGCTCTGCCCCCGCCCCCCCCCCCCCGTGGCACCGATCGCGGCGAACCACAGGAATTCTCCGCCCTCCCTCTCCCCGCAGAGGATGGTTTCGCGGCCTGTTTCACCAACGGGGGCAGCAGGGGGTGGACAGGGGGATGACACAGACACCGATTCTGGGGGTTCCTGCGGATCGTTTTCTTCAGATTTCACTTGGTGACGCATCGGGCTTTTAAGGCGACTGATATATATATATATTGCTGTGCGTAAGCGGAATAGAAAGGGCGTGGTGGGGCCCAGGGGAATCGGGTGGCCATGAGGAAGGAGAGGGTTGAGAAGCTCCGGCTGAAAGGTGGATTGAGAAGATCTGGTTGAAGGACGGGGGAAAGGAAGAGCGAGGAGGATGGGGAAAAAGGAAGAGCGAGGAGGGGGAGGGATGAGTGGCATTGAATCAGGATCGGGGAATGTGCTAGAGAGGTTGAGTCTCTCTACGGACTCAAAATGGTGAGGGTTTTGAACAAGATGCGGGAGGAGATGGGGAGCCAGTGTAGGTTTTTAAGGATGGGGGTAATATGATCAGATTTGCGTGTGTTATTAATGATCCTTGCTGTGGCATTTTGCAGTATCTGGAGGGGTCTGATGGTGGAGGAAGGAAGGCCAAGATACAGGGAATTGCAGTAATCTAGCTTAGATGTTAATGTGGCATGAATAACAGTTTTGAGGTCGTGGGTGTGGAGAAGTGGCTTGAGCTTTTTTAGGACCATGAGCTTGTAAAAACCTCCCTTAATAACAGAGGTGATGTGGTTTTTGAGGTTCAGATGTGGGTCGATTAGGATGCCTAAATTCCATACAGATGGTTGCGAGAGGAGGGATGTGGTCAGAGGGTCTGTGGGTGTGGCCAGCTTAACGGTTTGGTGGCTATGTATAAGGAGTAGTTCAGTTTTAGCAGAGTTGAGGGCAAGTTGCATAGATGTGAGTAAGGTGTTGATAGAGGAAAGGCATTTCTCCTAGAAGCTTAGAGTGGTAGCAAGTGAATCGCGGATGGGGATGACGATTTGGACGTCATCTGCGTAGATATAGAATTTGAGTCCAAGGTCCGTTAAATGACAGAGGAGGAGGAGGTATATGTTAAATAGTGTAGAGGAAAGGGAAGAGCCCTGGGGTACACCATGGGAGAGGGTGAAGTGTGAGGATTCTGAGGAGCCAAGTTTAACAGAGAAGCATCTGTTAGGATTTGAACCATAGAAGTGCAGTGCCAGAAATGCCGATGTCGGTTAAGCGGGCAATGAGGAGGTCGTGGCTTATGGTGTCGAAGGCGGCGGAGATGTCGAGGAAAGCAATAAGGAAGTTATGACCTTGGTCGAGGCCGGTGAGGAGAAGGTCTGTGAGGGATAGGAGAGTTTCGGTGCTCAAGTTTTTGCGAAAACCGAACTCTGCTGTGTGGAGTATGTTGTGGTCCTCAAGGAATGTCATGAGCTGTGTGTTACCTACCTTCTCCATGATTTTTGAGATGAAAGGGAGATTGGAGATGGGTCGGTAGTTGGTTGGGTCTTTGGGGTCTAGGGAGGGCTTCTTGAGCAGGGGTTTGACTATCGCATGTTTAAGAGGGTCAGGGATGGAACCTGTGGAAAGGGAGCAGTTGATTAGGTCAACTAGCGGTGACGCAATGGTATTGGGGATGGAGATGAGATTTTTAGGGGGTATAGTGTCAGAAGGATGAGATGCGGGCTTGGATTTTTTAATGATAGCCTCAATTTCCTTAGGTGTGGTAAGTTCTATGGAGTCGAGAGGGGAGGGATTATGGTGGGTTGTAGGGAGGTGGGGAGTTAGGGAGGTTGTGGGGGGGAATAGGAGGAGTATGTTGGCTATTTTATTGTGGAAGAAACGAGCAAGTTCTTCGCATTTTGTGCTGGTGTCTTCTTCAATAGTGTTAGGGGAAAGTGGGTTGGTGAGGGTTGCTACATAGGAGAAAAGGGCTTTGGGGTTGAAGGTGTATTGGTGGATTTTGGAGGAGTAGTAATCACGTTTGGTATTTTGTATGGCTTGGCGGTGTGCGTATAGGAGAGATTTATAGGAGATGGAGCGCTGAGGGGTGGGGTCTTTATGCCATGCTCTTTCTTTGAGTCTGAGGTCATGTTTCAGGTTCACTAATTCTGAAACTCTTCTTGGCTGAGTTTCCATTCACCTGAATCCAGAAGGTTTCAGCTGAGGAAACTGGCTTGAAGGTTTTCTTGACTTACAATATGTATTGCTGAAATCAGTTGTAGATTTATTTCTGCCCAAGAAAATAGGAGGTTTGTCTATTTGGATATTCCCTGATTTCTTGTGATTCTCCGTTTGTTCACATGTACTACTGCTGTTTTGTCGCAAAGAATTCTCACAGCTTTTCTCTTTTTAATAGTGGAAGAAAGTAATAGATTACTAACCTTATTCCTCTGGTTTCCATTCTGTTTGATCATATGGCATCAGTTTGGTACTATTTGTCTTTGAGAAGGAGTTCACCATTCTGTTAAATTCGCATCTGTGGATCTCCAAGGACAGCAGGATGGTAGTCCTCACACATGGGTGACATCAGATGGAGCCCCAATGTGGGAAACTTATGTCAAAGTTTCTAGAACTTTGACTAGGCACACTGAGCATGCCCAGTATGCCCTATATCACAAGTCCACGTGGGGGGTCTCTCCAATCTTGTAACATAGAATTATAATTAAATAAAAATAAGAGAAACCCAACTCTGCGGGATGGCATGCGGGTTTTGTGAGAACTGAAATCCTGCTGTCCTTAGAAAACACCTGTTAGAGGTGATCAACTCTGCTTTCTTCAAGGACAAGCAGGATGGTAGGCCTGAAGTAGTCTGTTTTTGTGCTTTTAAAATTGCAGATTCTAATCCTTTCTCAGGTTTCTGTAACACGCACAATGCCTGGTGAAGAAATCTGAAAAACTTCAGTGTAACTTCACTGGTGCTAGGAAAGCTTTTATTCTCACAGGACAAGCAGGATGGTAGTCCTCACATATGGGTGACATCATCAGGATGGAGCCCAATCACGGAACACTTTTGTCAAAGTTTTCAGAACTTTGACTGGCACCTACTGGGCATGCCCAGGATAGCATCAACCCTGCAACCAGCAGGTGTTCCCCTTCAGTCTTCTTTTTTCTGCGCAGCAGTAGCCACGCGGGTTAAGGAGCTCTTCAGAGATTCCTGACAGGAATTTTCCTCATGGAACTTTGTTAAAAAATTTTACTCCACAGAGGTCCCCTTATCGATTTCTTTGCTCCGCGGTTGAACGGTAAGTTTTTTGCCCGTTTGCGGTCGATTCCTGTCAAGTTTTTCCCTCGCGGCCTACCGGCCATCGACCGAACCGTGACTAAATTTTGTCGAAGCCGTGGCGTCGGGTTGCTGTCTGTGCCCCGACTGCACTCGAACAATGTCCATTACTGACCCTCACACGGTCTGTGTGATGTGCTTGGGGTCTGGCCACGATGTCCTTACTTGCACCAAATGTGCCCAAATGACACCAAAGGGTCGCAAGGCTCGGCTCGATAAGATGGGTCTTCTCTTTCGGCCAAAAACCCCGACGCCATCGATAGCTTCGATGTCGTCTGAACCAGTGCCGTCTACGTGGTGCCAGCACCGGGAATCCGCTGCTATCCGACTGGCCTTGACGACTCTGTGGGTGTCTACCCCCCTCTGTTCCAAAAACACCAGGGTGAACATCGAGAAAAACATAGACACCGTCATTGTGAAGCTCAGGCCATTGATACCGGTAAACCCTCGACATCGATGTCCTCTGAGCCTCCGACAAAGAAGCCCCATACAGAAAAGGCTTTGTCCTCTTCTGTCTCTGGATCACCGAGGCGTTCCCCACCTGGACAGGTGCTGGGATCCGCGATTCCACCTTCACCAGTGGACCCTCCGGCTACGCCAGTGCTATCTCCCACTCCAGAACCGGGTATTCATGCCCCAGGTTTCCGTGAGGAATTGGATCGGATGATCCAAGAAGCCATCAGCAAAGCACTCCAGGGCTTCCAACTTCCATCGATTCCGGTACCGGTTCCTCCTCCGGCACCGACCAGATACCCATGGTACTTGCACAGCTATTGGCTAGAATGGACAAGTTAATCGGTGCCCTTCCACCAGTGGATCCGAGGAAACAGAGGGACCAGACTCCTTTCTCGCCAATTCCCTTGTCATCTGAGGAAGATGAAGAAACACCGCTCTTCATTCCACCATCGGGAGTGCCGCCACTGATACATCCATCAATGTCACAGATTCCATCGATGCCCTTGATGCCTCCATCGATTCCTTCGATTCCTCCTTCGGGACAATCTATGTGCCCAGGCCAGGGCCTTCAGGAATAACTCCGTTACTTCCTTCTGAAGAACATTTGGGATCTGGTGATGACCCTTATAATCCTTGGACCGACGATTCAACCCAGGATTCTGATGATCTACCTTCACAGCCTCCCCTTCTGATGAAAGGAAGCATTCTTCTCCAGAGGACCTGTCCTTTATTAATTTTGTAAAGGAGGTGTCTGAAATGGTCCCATTCCAGCTTCAGACAGAAGAGGACTCTAGACATCAGATGCTAGAGCTTCTACAATTTCTCGATGCTCCAAAGGAAATCATGTCCATCCCTATTCATGACATCCTTTTGGACCTTTTGAAGAGAAACTGGGAGCACCCTGGCTCGGTGGCACCTGTTAACCGAAAAGCAGATGCCACCTACCTAGTTCAATCAGCCCCTGGCTTCCAAAGAACTCAGTTGGATCATCACTCGGTGATTGTAGTGTCAGCCCAAAAGAGGGCCAGATGCTCCAAACCTCACTCATCTATTCCCCCAGGGAAAGATCAGAAGTTCCTGGATGCATTTGGAAGATGGGTATTCCATGGATCAATGCTCATTTCTCGCATTGCATCCTACCAACTCTACATGACCCAATACAATAGGGCCTTGTTCACGAAGATTCAAGATTTTGCTGAAGCCTTACCTCTGCAGTTCCAGGACCAACTTCATGCCCTAGCACAAAAGGGCTTAGATGCTGGCAAGCATGAAGTATGATCAGCGTATGACATCTTTGACACCGCTTCTAGGGTGTCGGCAGCCAGTATCAGTGCAAGGAGATGGGCCTGGCTGAAATCTTCAGACCTCAGACCAGAGGTACAAGACAGATTGGCTGACTTGCTCTGCGCGGGGGATAATCTTTTCTGTGAAAAGATTCAAGAAGCAGTGGCGCAGCTCAAGGACCACCAAGAGACTCTGCGCCAGCTCTCCTTACTGCCCTCTGATCCCTCCTCTTCATCCGAAAGATCCTTTAAGAGGGATTCCAAGAGGCAATTCTACCGGCAGAGAAGATACTATCCCCCAGCGTCCAGGGGTCGGCCTGCTAAGCCTTACCAAAAAGGCCAACCTAGGCAGCCTAGAGGGCAGAAGTCACAGCCAGCCCCTCAACCAGGTCCAGCGACAGGTTTTTGACTCCCTTCTAGAGAGCAGTACACAGCTTCCACTCCCGACTATTCCGGTCGGTGGCCAGTTGTGCCACTTCTCCAGCCTATGGCACAAAGTCACCACAGATCAGTGGGTACTGGCAATAGTATCCCAAGGTTACCACCTCAACTTTCTCTCTGTCCCACCAGATTCCCTGCCTCGGCTGATGTGGGGAACATCCGACCATTCACCACTCTTGGAGCAGGAGGTCTCCCTCCTCCTCCAGTCCCAAGCAATAGAACCAGTGCTCCTCTCAGAACAGGGGCAAGGGTTCTATTCCAGGTATTTCCTGATACCAAAAAAGTCAGGTGGGGTGCGCCCAGTATTGGATCTTCACACTCTAAACAAATACCTACAAAGAGAAAAGTTCAAAGTTGGTTTCTCTACTTCCCCTTCTTCAAAGGGGAGACTGGCTCTGCTCTCTAGACCTTCAGGACGCCTACATGCACATTTCAATCACTCCATCACATCACAGATTTCTGCGATTCCTAGTAGGCCCAAAACACTTCCAATATCGGCCTAGCATCTGCCCCACGCGTCTTAAGTGCCTCGTGGTGGTAGCGGCCTACCTCAGGAATAAGAGTGTCCATGTCTACCCCTATCTGGATGATTGGTTGATTAGGGCTCCCTCTCGGCAAGGTGCACTGACGTCCCTTTGCCTCACTTTACATTCCCTCATCTCCCTAGGCTTCCTCATAAACTATTCAAAATCCAGGCTAGTTCCTTTGCAAAATCTATCGTTCATAGGGGCTGACTTGTACACTCTAAAAGTGAAAGCTTTCCTACCTCAGGATCGAGCTCTCACTCTCGCTTCTCTGGCCGTTCGACTGCAGTCTCGACAACATTCAACTGCATGTCATTTCCTGATAGTATTGGGTCATATGGCCTCCATATGGCCTCACAATGAGAGTCATGCAGTGGATTCTAAGATCGCAGTAGACTCAGTTCTCCACAATCCGCCCACCAATCTATCGCTAGCTTGGTGGGCAAACCAATCCAGTCTGGTACAAGGCCTCCCATTTCTGATTCCAGAACCTCAAATAACCTTGACAACAGATGCCTCCAACCTCGGCTTGGGAGCACATGTTGGAAATCTGCAAACTTAGGGCATCTGGTCTCCAGAGGAAGCCAAACACCAGATAAAATTTCCTGGAGCTTCGTGCAATCAGATATGCTCTCAGGGCTTTTCAGGATCATCTCTCTAACCAGGTCATCCTGATTCAAACCGACAACCAGGTGGCCATGTGGTACATCAACAAGCAAGGGGGAATGGGCTCCAACCTCCTGTGTTAGGAAGCTGTACAGATATGGGCGGAGGCCCTTTCCTACTCGATGTACCTCAGGGCCACCTACTTGCCAGGAGTGGACAGTGTATTGGCGGACAAGCTGAATCGCACTTTTCAACCGCATGAGTGGTCCCTCAACCCCACTGTAGCGGACTCAATATTCCAACGTTTGGGTTACCCTCACAAAGACCTCTTGGAACTTCTGCTCTCTCACTCGCAGCCAATACTGCCAGCCCAGGGATGCTTTCTCCCTCTCGTGGGCCAGACTCTCGTGAAGTTGTGAAGGGACCAGGGGTCTAATGATTCTCATAGCCCCTCATTGGCCACGCCAGGTCTGGTTTCCAATTCTCCACGACCTATCGGTACACTGGCACATTCCTCTAGGGAAAGACCCACTTCTGATTGCTCATAACAACGGCTGCCTTAGTCACCCCAACCTCCAGGCGCTCTCCCTGACTGCCTGGATGTTGACAGGTTAATACTTCAACCTCTTAGCCTTTCAGAGCTGGTTTCCTGTGTCCTAGTGGCTTCACGAAAGCCTTCCACAAGGCAGTCTTATCGTTATAAATGGAACAGGTTTATGGGATGGTGTACTTCCATGTCCATCGATCCCTTCATTTATCCCACACCAAAGTTTCTGGACTATCTCTGGCACCTGTCAAGAGTCAGGCCTCAAAACTTTGTCTATCAGGGTACATGTCAGTGCGGTAGCTGCCTTCCATAAAGGTGTGGTGAATGTGCCCATTTCAGTACAACCCCTTGTCACACGCTTTTTGAACGGCTTGCTTCACCTTAAACCTCCACTGCGCCCTCCAGCCTCTTCTTGGGACCTCAACATGGTTTTGGGAAGGCTCATGAAACCACCATTTGAGCCTCTCCAATCCTGTTATCTCCGCTATCTCACTTGGAAAGTGATTTTTGTTTGGCGATCTTAACTCTGCGAGCAGATGTGAACATAAGAATATGCCATACTGGGTCAGACCAAGGGTCCATCAAGCCCAGCATCCTGTTTCCAACAGTGGCCAATCCAGGCCATAAGAACCTGGCAAGTACCCAAAAACTAAGTCTATTCCATGTTACCGTTGCTAATAATAGCGGTGGTTATTATATAAGTCAACTCAATTAATAGCAGGTAATGGACTTCTCGTCCAAGAACTTATCCAATACATTTTTAAACACAGCTATACTAACTGCACTAACCACATCCTCTGGCAACAAATTCCAGAGTTTAATTGTGCGTTGAGTGAAGAAGAACTTTCTCCGATTAGTTTTAAATGTGCCACATGCTAACTTCATGGAGTGGCCCCCTAGTTTTTCTATTATCCAAAAGAGTAAAAAACCGATTCACATCTACCCGTTCTAGACCTCTCATGATTTTAAACACCTCTATCATATCCCCCCTCAGCCATCTCTTCTCCAAGCTGAAAAGTCCTAACCTCTTTAGTCTTTCCTCATAGGGGAGCTGTTCCATTCCCCTTATCATTTTGGTAGCCCTTCTCTTTACCTTCTCCATCGCAGTTATATCTTTTTTGAGATGCGGCGACCAGAATTGTACACAATATTCAAGGTGCGGTCTCACCATGGAACGATACAGAGGCATTATGACATTTTCTGTTTTATTCACCATTCCCTTTCTAATAGTTCCCAACATTCTATTTGCTTTTTTGACTGCCACAGCACATTGAACAGACGATTTCAATGTGTTATCCCCTGTGACGCCTAGATCTCTTTCTCGGGTAGTAGCACCTAATATGGAACCTAACATTGTGTAACTATAGCATGGGTTATTTTTCCCTATATGCATCACCTTGCACTTGTCCACATTAAATTTCATCTGCCATTTAGATGCCCAATTTTCCAGCCTCAGAAGGTCTTCCTGCAATTTATCACAATCTGCTTGTGATTTAAGTACTCTGAACAATTTTGTATCATCTGCAAATTTGATTACCTCACTCGTCGTATTTCTTTCCAGATCATTTATAAATATATTGAAAAGTAAGGGTCCCAGTACAGATCCCTGAGGCACTCCACTGCCCACTCCCTTCCACTGAGAAAATTGTCCATTTAATCCTACTCTCTGTTTCCTGTTTTTTAGTCTATTTGTAATCCACGAAAGGACATCGCCACCTATCCTATGACTTTTTACTTTTCCTAGAAGCCTCTCATGAGGAACTTTGTCAAATGCCTTCTGAAAATCCAAGTACACTACATCTATCGGTTCACCTTTATCCACATGTTTATTAACTCCTTCAAAAAAGTGAAGCAGATTTGTGAGGCAAGACTTGGCTTGGGTAAAGCCATGCTGACTTTGTTCCATTAAACCATGTCTTTCTATATGTTCTGTGATTTTGATGTTTAGAACAATTTCCACTATTTTTCCTGGCACTGAAGTCAAACTAACCGGTCTGTAATTTCCTGGATCTCCCCTGGAGCTCTTTTTTAATATGGGGGTTACATTAGCTATCCTCCAGTCTTCAGGTTCAATGGATGATTTTAATGATAGGTTACAAATTTTTACTAATAGGTCTGAAATTTCATTTTTTAGTTCCTAAAGAACTCTGGGGTGTATACCATCCGGTCCAGGTGATTTACTACTCTTCAGTTTATCAATCAGGTCTACCACATCTTCTAGGTTCACCGTGATTTGGTTCAGTCCATTTGAATCATTACCCATGAAAACCTACTCCAGTACGGGTACCTCCCCAACATCCTCTTCAGTAAACACCGAAGAAAAGAAATCATTTAATCTTTCCGCGATGGCCTTATCTTCTCTAAGTGCCCCTTTAACCCCTCGATCATCTAACGGTCCAATTGACTCCCTCACAGGCTTTCTGCTTCGGATATATTTAAAAAAGTTTTTACTGTGAGTTTTTGCCTCTACGGCCAATTTCTTTTCAAATTCTCTCTTAGCCTGTCTTATCAATGTCTTACATTTAACTTGCCAATGTTTATGCATTATCCTATTTTCTTCTGTTGGATCCTTCTTCCAATTTTTGAATGGAGATCTTTTGGTTAAAATAGCTTCTTTCACCTCCCCTTTTAACCATGCCGGTAATCGTTTTGCCTGCTTTCCACCTTTCTTAATGTGTGGAATACATCTCGATTGTGCTTCTAGAATGGTATTTTTTAACAATGACCACGCCTCTTGGACATTTTTTACTTTTGTAGCTGCTCCTTTCAGTTTTTTTCTAACTATTTTTCTCATTTTATCAGTTTCCCTTTTGAAAGTTTAGCACGACAGCCGTGGATTTGCTTACTGTCCCCCTTCCAGTCATTAATTCAAATTTGATATATAATGTAAGCCGCAAAATGATGGTATAGTGTTATCAGAAAATAACTGTAAAGTGCATAATATAATTTAATTTAATTTGACTATAGAGATAAGACCTCAGTATTGGCAAGAGATCTGAATTAACAGAAACTTCTAGAGGCCAATTGGTCCAATCATCGGTCTTATAATCTCTGTTTTTAATTTAATATATTTATTTAAAATTGCTTTTATTATGACTTGTGCACTCTTATTTTTTATTTTATTAAATTTTTATAAAATTAATGTCTATTGACACCAGTCAAGCAACATTGTGATTCTGCATCAATTAGATGTTTCAAATTTGTATCAAAGTTTGACTGAATTCACTTTGATTTTTGGGAAACTATTAAGCTCTGTATCCCAAATATTGATGAAATTGATGTTGATCATACGTTATTAAAGTCTTATATATTATGTAGCCTCTTGTCTGAAAAGCTATTTGTATTGACAAACACGTCTCCTAGAGGAAAACATCGTGTTGCTGTTCAGCAAGTTGATGACATTGATGAAACCAAGTAACTAAACTTTCACTCAGCCAGACAATTGGCTGTATTATGCTGGTGAATTCAATTATCTCATAGGTAACAATGTTGATGTTCAAACAACTTGATAACAATCAGTAGACCACTCGATGATTTTATGTAAATAACCACAATGTTCACTAATGAAACTGTTTCAAACTGGTTCAATGGCTTAATGCCACAAAATTTGGTGCGAAATTTACTGCAACCATGTAAATGATGCGACTTGAGCGATGAAATTTCAGTCTTACAATTGATTTGCGGGACGGACGGTATGATTCACTCCGTCTCTCATGAAATTTTGTGTTCCCACAATATTTAAAGACGGCAGAGTACTTATCTTGAATTAGGTGAATTTGATGAACGCAGACGCTTGCAGATTATTCATTCACATTGTTCTGCCGTGACTGAGACCCAGAGGGTCTAACAACCGCCGCCGACGCAGCCGGCGTTTCGCAAAAAACGCTGCTTCAGGGCGGACTCTAAAGTTAAGCAACAAATGATTAAAAGTTATTTACCTTTTCTTTAGAAAGCAAATGTTGCATACAAACAAATTTAAAGTCACTTACGATTGGTAGAGAAAAACTCCTTCTACTGTGGTCGGGTTCAGACTGAAATTATTTTCAAAAATGGCCGCGCTAGATTTAAGCTGTTGATTGGCTTAAAAAATCACCAATAGGTGTTCTCGAATGCAAGCTGCCAACGTGCTGACGTTGTGCTATGCTATCAATGCCATACATATTGTTGCAATGTAACACTTACTGCTTGTCAATAAAGATCTTGAATGTTGTGCTCAATGCACTCCGTCATATATTGACTTCTTTGTTGTGAATGAAAAAATGAAATGTTTAATAATGATTTGACAGTTAAAAATGATTCAATGAACAGAGGCTATCCCAACAAATGCATTAAAACAGGATTCAAACGTGCACTGTATTATGATCGAGATGCGCTACTTACACCACAATCAAAATCTCAAGATGAGAACATGATCACGTGTGTAACTCAATACTCACCTTGGTCACGCAAAATTATACAAGCTATGCGTCATCATTGGTTCTTGATTAAAATGATACCCGGCATGCAAAATATGGAATTTCGAGCAGCGTATTCAAGATCACAAAATTTGAGGGAAATTCTAAGTCCGTCCACGTTGAAAGACATTGAACATTCTCAAACAATAGATGGTACAATACCATTGGGCCATTTCAAATGTGGACACTGCAAAATTTGCGATCAAACATTAGAAATGAAGGAGTACATTTGTACACGTACACATTTGTACACGTACAAAAAACGAGAGAGATGTGGATTTGTACACGTACACATTTGTACACGTACAAAAAACGAGAGAGATGTGGATCAACAGTGGACCAATCTAAAAGGAGCAATCACCAAGGCAACTAATCTATATGTTAGAAAAGTAAAGAAAAGCAAAAGAAAAAAGAAACCTATCTGGTTCTCAAAGGAGGTGGCTGACAAAATAAAGGCTAAAAGAACAGCGTTCAAGAAATATAAAAGATCCCAAAAGGAGGAACACAAAGAAGAATATCTGGTAGAACTGAGGGAGACGAAGAAATTAATCAAGATGGCAAAAAGTCAAGCGGAAGAGAGGATTGCCAAAGAGGTAAAGAGTGGTAACAAAACATTTTTCAGATACATCAGTGAAAAGAGAAAAGTTCAAAGTGGTATAGTGAAATTGAAAGGTGGAAAGGATCAATGTGTGGAGAGAGACGAAGAAATGGCAGAAATATTAAATGAATACTTCAGTTCTGTGTTCACTAAAGAGGACCCTGGAGAAGGACCGACACTAGTTAACAAGAAACTGGAGGGGAATGGAGTAGATGTAACTCCATTCACAGTAGAAAATGTATGGGAAGAGCTGGTGAAACTGAAAGTGGACAAAGCCATGGGGCCTGATGAAGTTCATCCCAGAATACTGAGGGAGCTCAGAGATGTGCTGGCGGGTCCGCTGTGTGACCTATTCAATAGATCCCTAGAAACGGGAGTGGTGCCGAATGATTGGAGGAGAGCGGTGGTGGTCCCGCTTCACAAGAGTGGGAACAGAGAAGAGGCTGGTAACTACAGACCGGTTAGCCTTACTTCGGTGGTGGGAAAAGTAATGGAGTCACTGTTGAAAGAGAGAATAGTGAACTATCTACAGTCGGGAGAATTGCTGGACCAGAGGCAGCATGGATTCACCATTGGAAGATCCTGTCAGACAAATCTGATTGACTTTTTTGACTGGGTAACCAAGGAATTGGATCGAGGAAGAGCACTCGATGTCATCTACTTGGATTTCAGCAAAGCTTTTGACACTGTCCCGCACAGGAGACTGGTGAATAAAATGAAAAGCTTAGGAGTGAGTGCCGAGGTGGTGGCCTGGATTGCAAACTGGTTGACGGACAGAAGACAATGTGTGATGGTAAATGGAACTCTCTCTGAAGAGAGAGCGGTTTTAAGCGGTGTACCGCAGGGATCGGTGTTGGGACCGGTCCTTTTCAATATCTTTGTGAGCGACATTGCGGAAGGGATAGAAGGTAAGGTATGTCTTTTTGCGGATGACACTAAGATCTGCAACAGAGTGGACTCGCCGGAAGGAGTGGAGAGAATGAGACGGGATTTAAGGAAGATGGAAGAGTGGTCGAAGACATGGCAGCTGACATTCAATGCCAAGAAGTGCAAAGTCATGCATATGGGGAATGGAAATCCGAATGAACTGTATTCGATGGGGGGAGAAAGGCTGATGTGCACGGAGCAGGAGAGAGACCTTGGGGTGATGGTGTCTAATGATCTGAAGTCGGCGAAACAATGTGACAAGGCGATAGCTAAAGCCAGAAGAATGCTGGGCTGCATAGAGAGAGGAATATCGAGTAAGAAAAGGGAAGTGATTATCCCCTTGTACAGGTCCTTGGTGAGACCTCACCTGGAGTATTGTGTTCAGTTCTGGAGACCGTATCTCCGAAGAGACAGAGACAAGATGGAGGCGGTCCAGAGAAGGGTGACCAAAAAGGTGGAAGGTCTTCATCAAATGACTTATGAGGAGAGATTGAAGAATCTAAATATGTACACCCTGGAGGAAAGGAGGAGCAGAGGTGATATGATACAGACTTTCAGATACTTGAAAGGTTTTAATGATCCAAAGACAACGACAAACCTTTTCCATAGGAAAAAAATCAGCAGAACCAGGGGTCACGATTTGAAGCTCCAGGGAGGAAGATTCAGAACCAATGTCAGGAAGTATTTCTTCACGGAGAGGGTGGTGGATGCCTGGAATGCCCTTCCAGAGGAAGTGGTGAAGACCAGAACTGTGAAGGACTTCAAAGGGGCGTGGGATAAACACTGTGGATCCATAAAATCAAGAGGCCGTCAATAAAGAGTGGGTGGCTAGCCAGAATGACGGCTACTGCCTGGAGACAATACCCTTATTCAATAAACATACACATGGTTACTGTGACTCCAACATCGCTCTAAGCTACAACAGCAAGAGGAAATGTGGAAAAAAGGATTTGCACTCACAAAGTGGGGAGTAGCTGGCTTGTTACGGCGGTTACTACCCCAAACCAAATAAGCCTGATACTTCACTTTCAATGCATATCCAGCATAGCTCTCTGCTTCAACGGCAGGGGAGAAGAAAACCTGATACTTCACGCATATCCAGCATAGCTCCCTGCTTCAACAGCAGGGGAGAAGAAAAACTGATACTTCACGCATATCCAGCATAGCTCTCTGCTTCAACGGCAGGGGAGAAGAAAAACTGATACTTCACGCATATCCAGCATAGCTCTCTGCTTCAACGGCAGGGGAGAAGAAAAACTGATACTTCACGCATATCCAGCATAGCTCTCTGCTTCAACAGCAGGGGAGAAGAAAAAAGGATTCACACTCACAAAGCGGGGAGTAGCTGGCTTGTTACGGCGGTTACTACCCCAAACCAAATAAGCCTGATACTTCACTTTCAATGCATATCCTGCTTCAACGGCAGGGGAGAAGAAAAACTGATACTACAAGCATATCCAGCATAGCTCCCTGCTTCAACAGCAGGGGAGAAGAAAACAACCAATAAGGGCTGAATAACACAGTCTGGGTAAAACAAATAAGCATGGGTGTAGCTTGCTTATTGCGGCGGTTACTTCCCCTACTACCCATAACTAATCAAGCTTGATATTTCACTTGGTTGCAGCTCCATCACTGCTCTCTACATTAATGGTGGGGGTGGAAGGGAAATAGAACCAAAGAGCTAAGAGAAACAGATAAGTATGAGAAAAAAATGTGAAGCTTGCTGGGCAGACTGGATGGGCCGTTTGGTCTTCTTCTGCCGTCATTTCTATGTTTCTATGTTTCTATGTTTCTATAATATAGATACAAAATGTACAATTTCACCACATGTCAGACAGACCACGTAATATACATCATAAAATGTCCATGTAATAAAATTTACGTGGGACAGACAACGAGATCATTCAAATTAAGGATAGGTGAACACAAAAGCTGTCTGAAGAATAAAAAAACATCTGCTCCAATAGTGATGCATTGCATGCAGGAAAATCATGACATTAAAGAGCTGAGATGGTTTGTATTAGAACATATTAAACGTGACATAAGGGGAGGTGACAGAGAGAGATTACTGTACAAAAAAGAGCAAGAATGGATTTTCAAATTAAGATCTGAGGAACCTGATGGTTTGAATTCCAAAATAGAATGGAATAGTCTTATTCATTGAATCATTTTTAATTGTCAAATCATTATTAAACATTTCATTTTTTCATTCACAACAAAGAAGTCAATATATGACGGAGTGCATTGAGCACAACATTCAAGATCTTTATTGACAAGCAGTAAGTGTTACATTGCAACAATATGTATGGCATTGATAGCATAGCACAACGTCAGCACGTTGGCAGCTTGCATTCGAGAACACCTATTGGTGATTTTTTAAGCCAATCAACAGCTTAAATCTAGCGCGGCCATTTTTGAAAATAATTTCAGTCTGAACCCGACCACAGTAGAAGGAGTTTTTCTCTACCAATCGTAAGTGACTTTAAATTTGTTTGTATGCAACATTTGCTTTCTAAACAAAAGGTAAATAACTTTTAATCATTTGTTGCTTAACTTTAGAGTCCGCCCTGAAGCAGCGTTTTTTGCGAAACGCCGGCCGCGTCGGCAGCGGTTGTTAGACCCTCTGGGTCTCAGTCACGGCAGAACAATGTGAATGAATAATCTGCAAGCGTCTGCGTTCATCAAATTCACCTAATTCAAGATAAGTGCTCTGCCGTCTTTAAATATTGTCGGAACACAAAATTTCATGAGAGACGGAGTGAATCATACCGTCCGTCCCGCAAATCAATTGTAAGACTGAAATTTCATCGCTCAAGTCGCATCATTTACATGGTTGCAGTAAATTTCGCACCAAATTTTGTGGCATTAAGCCATTGAACCAGTTTGAAACAGTTTCATTAGTGAACATTGTGGTTATTTACATAAAATCATCGCGTGGTCTACTGATTGTTATCAAGTTGTTTGAACATCAACATTGTTACCTATGAGATAATTGAATTCACCAGCATAATACAGCCAATTGTCTGGCTGAGTGAAAGTTTAGTTACTTGGTTTCATCAATGTCATCAACTTGCTGAACAGCAACACGATGTTTTCCTCTAGGAGACGTGTTTGTCAATACAAATAGCTTTTCAGACAAGAGGCTACATAATATATAAGACTTTAATAACGTATGATCAACATCAATTTCATCAATATTTGGGATACAGAGCTTAATAGTTTCCCAAAAATCAAAGTGAATTCAGTCAAACTTTGATACAAATTTGAAACATCTAATTGATGCAGAATCACAATGTTGCTTGACTGGTGTCAATAGACATTAATTTTATAAAAATTTAATAAAATAAAAAATAAGAGTGCACAAGTCATAATAAAAGCAATTTTAAATAAATATATTAAATTAAAAACAGAGATTATAAGACCGATGATTGGACCAATTGGCCTCTAGAAGTTTCTGTTAATTCAGATCTCTTGCCAATACTGAGGTCTTATCTCTATAGTCAAATTAAATTAAATTATATTATGCACTTTACAGTTATTTTCTGATAACACTATACCATCATTTTGCGGCTTACATTATATAGCCAGTTATTGTTTTGCTTTGATTGTATACTAGCTATATCCCTTTATTTTGTTGATTAATTCAAATTTGATCATATTATGATCACTATTGCCAAGCGGCCCCACCACTGTTACCTCTCTCACCAAATCCTGTGCGCCACTAAAATTCCTCCCTCTCTCGTCTGTTCCTGAACCAATTGCTCCATAAAGCTATCATTTATTCCATCCAGGAACTTTATCTCTGTAGCGTGTCCTGATGATACATTTGCCCAGTCAATATTGGGGTAATTGAAGTCTCCCATTATTACTGCACTACCAATTTGGTTAGCTTCCCTAATTTCTCTTAGCATTTCACTGTCCGTCTCACCATCTTGACCAGGTGGACGGTAGTATACCCCTATCAATATAGTCTTCCCTGACACACAAGGGATTTCTACCCATAAAGATTCAATTTTGTATTTAGTCTCATGCAGGATGTTTATCCTGTTGGACTCTATGCCATCCCGGACATAAAGCGCCACACCTCCTCCCGACTGCTCCTCTCTGTCATTGCGATATAATTTGTACCCCTGTATAGCACTGTCCCATTGGTTATCCTCTTTCCACCATGTCTCTGAGATGCCAATTAAGTCTATGTCATCATTCACTGCTATACATTCTAATTCTCCCATCTTACTTCTTAGACTTCTGGCATTAGCATACAAACATTTCAAAGTTTGTTTTTTGTTTGTATTTTCATTCTGCTTTTTAATTGATAGGGATAAGTTAGAATTTTTAGCTCTGGTGAGTTTTTAGTTACAGGCACTTGGACTACTTTTCTAATTATTGGAACCTCACTGTCGGGATGCCCTAATTCTAATGCGTCATTAGTATCCTTTGAAGATACCTCTCTCCGAACCATGCGCTGCTGAGCGACTGTCTGCTTTCCCCTTTATTCTAGTTTAAAAGCTGCTCTATCCCCCTTTTAAAGGTTAGCACCAGTAGTCTGGTTCCACCCTGGTTAAGGTGGAGCCCATCCCTTCGGAAGAGACTCCCCCCTTCCCCAAAAGGTTCCCCAGTTCCTAACAAAACTGAATCCCTCTTCCTTGCACCATCGTCTCATCCACACATTGAGACTCCGGAGCTCTGCCTGCCTCTGGTGACCTGCGCGTGGAACAGGGAGCATTTCAGAGAATGCTACCCTGGAGGTTCTGGATTTAATCTTTCTACCTAAGAGCCTAAATTTGGCTTCCAGAACCTCCCTCCCACATTTTCCTATGTCGTTGGTGCCCACATGTACCACGACAGCCGGCTCCTCCCCAGCACTGTCTAAAATCCTATCTAGATGATGCGTGAGGTCCGCCACCTTTGCACCAGGTAGGCATGTTACCAGGTGATCCTCACGCCCACCAGCCACTCAGCTGTCTCGATTCCTAATAATCAAATCACCAACTATGACGGCCAACCTAACCTTAGTTACCTACCCGCCTTACACTAAACTTCTGCATGATAGGGTAGTACTCCGCGCTCACCCTAAATTTCTGCCTATGGTACTATCGGAGTTTCATATCAATCAATCCATTATACTACCCACTTTCTTTCCCAGGCCCCACTCAAACCCAGGAGAACGGGCTCTGCATACCCTTGACTGTAAACGTGCTCTAGCATTTTATCTAGACCGTACAGCTGCTCACAGGAAAGGTACCCAATTGTTTTTCCTTTAATCCCATCAAATTGGGAAAACCTGTGGGTAAGCAGACTCTCTCCTCCTGTTTAGCGGACTGTATTTCCTTTTGTTACCAACAGGCAGGCATTCCGCTTCAAGACCGTGTTAAAGCACATTCTATCAGGGCCATGGCAACATCAGTAGCGCACCTACGCTCTGTTTCGCTTGCTGATATGTAAGGCTGCTACCTGGAGCTCTCTCCACACCTTCGCAGCCCACTATTGTTTAGACAAGGCTGGCAGACAAGATTCCATCTTTGACCAGTCTGTGCTACGCAACTTATTTGCAAACTGAGGTACCAACATCCTTCCGCCAACCCAGTAGGGTTCAGGATGCCCTCTACCAAATTCCACCCCAGTTCTTGTGCCTGTTGCACATCTTTGGGTGCATTTGGTGCTTTGCTCTGGCATCCTCAGCTCGGTACTCACCCATATGTGAGGACTACCATCCTGCTTGTCCTGTGAGAAAGCAAGCTTTGCTTACCTGTAACAGGTGTTCTCACAGGACAGCAGGATGTTAGTCCTCACGAAACCCGCTTGCCACCCCGCGGATTTGGGTTCACTTACGATTTATTTTATTTTTCGCATGTACTTTTACTATAAGACGAGACTGAAAGGGAACCCCTGCTGGCTGCAGGGTTGATGCTATGCTGGGCATGCCCAGTAGGTGCCAGTCAAAGTTCTGGAAACTTTGACAGAAGTGTTCCTTGATTGGGCTCCATCTTGATGATGTCACCCATATGTGAGGACTAACATCTTGCTGTCCTGTGAGAACACCTGTTACAGGTAAGCAACTCTGCTTTATTTTCTATTTCTATAATATGCCCATTTTCTGGTATTAAAATCGAAAGATCAAGATTTTTCAGTGTCTGCTGCTGTGCAGTGCTGTAAACAGCTCAAGTTGTTTTCAAAGTGGCTGTGATTCCAGATATAGCAGCGCTGTCCAATTCCTCCATTGCCTCTGGGGTATGGCTGTAAATTTATTATTTGTGTTTGTGCCCTCTGAGTGTTTATTTTGTCTGTTTAAGGAGTCCTTTCTAGCATTTTTTTTTTGTCACAGAATCCAACTAAGCATTGTGTGCCATTTGCAACCGCAGATTCCTATATGTGACACAGCGATGACTTGACTCCAGCATTAGGCTTTCTTAAATTTATAGCAAAAGACTTAAAACTGCTCCTTTCTTAGGGAAAACCAGCATTTTCCTCTGTAATATATTTTGATTTATTCCTTCCAAGTACTACTTTTTTTTAATACTTAGAGAGCAAACAAGGAGAGGGAGAGTTAAAGGAGCATCAGCAACTTCTTTAAGGATCCTCTATCTTAAATAGCTCCAGGTTCCTTTCAGACTGTATCAGCACCCCTTGCTGGACTGGGAGCAATGAGTTAGGTGCTCACTACTCTGAAATATTTCAGGTGCCTGGCCCATACCCATACACAGCTGAGAGAGTGCAGTATTTACTGCAAGTTTAATTTGTTTTAATCTTTAAAGAGTAGGGTAAATGTAAATATAAAATCTGCTGCACCACTAATACTCTCTCATCTACTGGAGGCAGAGAATACTGGCTTTAACTGTCACTGCACCACACATACTAATGAAGATGTCATGCTTGTAAAGCACCTCTTAAGATTTGTTATTGCAGTTTTAATTTTATGTATTTTTGTTTATATTATTTTTGTTAGCTTTGTTATATATGTATTCTTGTAACCCACTGCTCGCAGTGGAACAAGCAGGCTGTAAATTTTTAAAAGTAAAACAGTCGAGCTCTGCCTATATCTGCTAGAAGATGAACATAACCCAGTCGTTCTGGAATGGTATAGAAAGTTGCGAAGTACCTGTGCATTCATGGTAAGAAGGAAGTGATGACTTGGGAATGATTAGTGTAGTGACATGCTGAATCCAGCCATTCATGGGTCGGTTAGTTCATATACTAAGGGCCTGCTTTATTAAGGATTTTCTACCAGTTAAAAAGAAAAAAAGGCTTAGTAAATTGGGCCTTTCGTCTGCAAAGTTACACTGTAAAGCTTCTATTTTTGCTGCTGCTTAGAGGAGCCATATTGACTCCAGAAACATCACATTGCTCACGTTAGTCTAACCCGAACCTTGCCTCACTTACTATATTTAATGTTAATTCAGTGCTATATCACCATATATAAATTTCCACCTGGTGTTATTTATTTTTTTATTTATTTAACATGTTTTGTATACCATCATTCGGTTTTGCCATCACAACGGTTTACATGAAAAACGGTTTACATGTTATATTGTGACTGTACTAATACAAAAAAATATTGTATCCATATTTCTGCTTATTTTTGATAGATGAGGCTGCCAGTGTGATCCAGTTTGGCAAGTCAGCAAAAAGAACCCCTGAGTCCACTCAGATTGGGCAGTATGGAAACGGCTTAAAATCGTAAGTGCTACTTTTAACAGGCTTCTGTCATTTTAGTGTGGTTACAGATTGCTTTGTCATATCTAGTCCTTGCACCACGATGCTGTAACTCTATATACCCACAATTAGGGAACATTAATACTATTATAGTATATGCAGGAACTTGTTCTTGGGGGTGTTAAGATTATGTCCATTACTAATCCCTTCGTTAATGAAAATTACAGCTTTTTTCCTTAATACAATATACTGTTTTGCGTTTCAAAGCTCTGGCTGATGAATTATTATTATTTTTTTTTGTTTATGGATTTTAGCATTGTTCACTAGTGTGAGGCCTGGAAAGATGTTAAATATTTTGAATAAAATATGTATATTTTTAACTTTATTTTTATTATGCATCTAAATTAACAAATCACAAAAACTTGCATGGAAATAGAAGGAAAAAGAGAACCATAAAAAAGAAATAAGGTTAAACAACCTAGTAGCCAAATATTACTACCCTGTGAGCGTAGGGAGCGGCAGCCATCTTGAGTGCAGTTGCAGCAGTAACGGGTGACTCCTGGGGAAGCAGGCGATTCCTCTCCTCCCTTATTGCCTGCTGTGCAGAGTCCCATGGAGAGGCTGGAAGCCTCTGAAGACGAGGAGGCCTTAATGCAGGATGATTTGGAGGATTCTTGGGTCTTTTCCTTAGGCTCTGTGGAGAAGTAAAATCTATCTGGCTAGTAAGGTAGTAGGGGAGAAGCGCCCCAGTACCTAGGGTCAGCTACAAGGTGACTGTTGGCCTGCAGAATGGCCCAAAGTGACCTGCAAAAAGACATCGCCCAACATCCGGAGGGTGCTGAGCTTAGCTGGGCTGCAGGGCTTCCATGGAAGAATCTGAAAATTCCAAAGATGATGGTTGCTGGATGCGTCTCCGATGGTGGAGTCCCCTCAGGACATTCTGGATCTGGAGGAGGTGCTGGTAACCGAAGGGGGTGCAGGTGGTCTGTTTCCCAGGGAAGAGTTATGGCCCTTGATTCCACTTGTGTTATGGCCCTTGATTCCACTTGTGTTAGGAAGGAATGGATCCCGTCATGGCTTGAGAGGTCTGGCTAAAGCTTTTCCCTTACATGAGTCTAAAGAATCTGGTCATCAGGGAGTGGGACACCCGTGAGCCCAGTCTAAAAGTTGGAAGGGCAATGGCAAAGTTGTACCCATTACAGGAGGAGACACTTGAGCTTTTGATTCTTTCAAAAGTAGATGCTTCAGTCTCGGCAGTAAGAAAACCACCATTCCAGTGGCAGGGTCCGCCACACTGAAAGATGGGGACCGGCTGTAGAGAGGGCCCGATCCCTTAAAGTAATATGTCTAGTGGTTTTGGTGGAAGGTACCTGGAGTGATCCTCTGTATGCGTCTCTATTCGGTCTTGAGGAGTTATGTAGTTGGAGGGGGATTTGTAGGTCAATTGGAGCATGTTGGTGGATGGTTTTGTATATAATGGAAATGGACTTGTAGATAATTCTGGAGTGTATTGGCAACCAATGTAGGTTTTTTAGGATTGGAGTGATGTGGTCTCTCCTCCTGGTGTGTGTTAGTATTCGTGCTGCCGCATTTTGTACCATCTGAAGCGGTTTGGTGTAAGAAGTTATCGGAGGAGCTTCAAATTTTTCTTCCCCTTGGGGGGGAGCCCAAGTCCAGTCTTTTGTGGTTGTTTGGATTAACCTGGAACATGGTATGGAGTTGGAAATCCAGGATTAGGTGATAGCTACAACCGATGCCAGCCTCTCTGGTTGGGGAGCAATATGTCAGGGCCAGACCGCGCGGGATCAGTGGTCGAAGGAGGAGGCATCATAGTCTATCAGTCGGAGATAAGAGCGGTGTGCTTAGCCTTGTTTTCCTTTCTGCCATGTTTATGAGGTCAGACAAATGCAATGATGGTGGCTTATATCAACCGACAGGGAGCGAACAAAAATTGGATGGCTTCTCAGGAGGCTCAATTGTTGGTTCACTGGGTAGAGCAGTATCTGCAGTTCTGGCAGCGTCTCAGATAGCTGAGGTGGACAACATGCAGGCGGATTTTCTTAGCAGCAAAAGTTAGACCCCAGATAATGGGAGCTGTTAGAGAAATCAATGCTTCTCATTTGGGCAAGATTTATTTATTTATTTATTTTAAGTTTTTCTATACCGGCATTCGCAATAGATATCGCATCATGTCGGTTTACAATTAACAAGTAGATAGGTAACAAAAAAGGTAAGAAACATTTATCTTAATAATAATAGTAATCGTTGTAGTAATAATAATAATAAAAACATTAAACAAGAGAAGGTTAAGGTATGCAGTTACAATAAAACAAGGGAGTGATACAACTTGGAGCATAGAAAAGAAGCTGGGGATTAAATAGAGAGAACGTAAATGTCAGTCAATGTGCTTAAAGCATTAATGAATTGTCCTTGTGAGGTAGGGATATTAATTATGCGGTAGGGATATTAATTACCATGAATGAGGCAATGTCTGGGCGCCTAGTTAATAATGGATAGATTCAGTTTAGTTCAGGAAAGGCTTTCATGAATAGCCACGTTTTGAGTCTTTTCCTGAATGTGGGCAGGCAGGGTTCCAGTCGCAAATCTGGTGGGATTGAGTTCCACAGTGTTGGTCCTGCAGTGGAGAAAGCCCTGTCTCTGGTGGTTATGTGCCTCATGGATTTGGAGTGTGGTACTTGTAGTGTTTCTCTATAGGACTCTCTGATTGGTCTGTTGGATGTAAATTTTTTGAGAGGAATTTGAAGGTTGAGTTGAGAGTGTTGATGTATAGCTTTGAAAATAGTGGTTATGGACTTATAAATGATTCTGTAGTGAATTGGCAGCCAGTGCAGGTCTTTGAGGATTGGTGATATGTGGTCTCTTCTCCGTGTGTTAGTTAATATTCTCGCAGCCGTGTTTTGAACCATCTGAAGGGGTTTCGTGTGAGATGAAGGGAGACCTAATAGCAAAGAGTTGCAGTAATCTAGTTTAGAAAATACTATTGATTGCAGAATAGTTCTGTAGTCATGAAAATGGAAGAGAGGTCTTATTCTTTTTAAGACTTGGAGTTTATAGAAGCAGTCCTTAGTGGTTTGATTTATGAATGCTTTTAGGTTTAACCTGTTATCAATGATAGCTCCCAGGTTTCTTACTTGAGGAGTTTGTAAATTGGGTGGAGGATTTGAGTCGGTGTTACTGTTTTCAGAAGAAATTAGGAGGAGTTCGCTTTTTGAAGAGTTTAGTATTAGATTAAGGTTGGAGAGGAGTCCATCAATTTTTTTCAGACAAGTTTCCCAGAAATCTAGGGTTTTGCTGTAGGATTCTTTGACGGGGATGACTATCTGGACGTCATCTGCATAAAGAAAGTGTTTAAGGTTTAAGTTAGTTAGCAGTTGGCAAAGAGGGAGCAAGTAGATATTAAAGAGTGTTGGTGAAAGGGAGGAGCCCTGTGGAACTCCCGTAGATGAAGGGTAGTGTTGAGATTCTTTGTTGTGAATTTTGACTTTGTATTTTCTGTTCCCTAAGAACGATTTGAACCATGATAGTGCTGTTCCTGTTATTCCGATGTTTGCTAATTGAGTTAGTAGGGAGGAATGGTTAACCGTATCAAAGGCAGCTGAGAGGTCCAGGAGGATCAGTAAATAAGTGTGACCTTTATCCAGGCCCATGATGAGGTAGTCGGTCAGGGAAATTAGTAGTGATTCAGAATTTAAAGCTTTTCTGAAGCCATATTGGGATGGGAACAGAATGTTATGTTCCTCGAGGTAGTCTGAGAGTCTGGAGTTGACTAATTTTTCCGTTACCTTAGCTATGAATGGGAGATTGGATATAGGACGGAAATTGGTGGGATCATTAGGATTTAAGTTGGGTTTTTTCAAGAGCGGTTTGATGGATGCAATCTTCAGGTCGTCAGGGTAGATTCCTTGTGCTAGGGAGCAGTTAATAATGTCTGTCAGAGCATTGGAGATTGTGTCTGGTATTAGCAGGAGAAGTTTGGAAGGGATGTGGTCTAATGGGTGAGATGAAGGTTTCATTTTCTTTAATGTAGAAAGTAACTCAGTAGTAGTGATGGGTTCAAAGGATTGTAGAGTAATGTCTTTGTTGTGGTGGAAGTATATGTTGGATGGCGTTGAAGTGTTGGTTCTCAGCTGTGTTATTAGGTTAGAGATTTTGTTACTAAAGAAAAGGGCCAGCTCTTCTGCTTTTTCTTGAGCTAAGTTGGCAGGGATGTCAGGAGTCGAGGTTTGTGTTAAGTTAGATACATAGGCAAAGAGGGCTTTGGAATCAAAGATTATGTGATGGATCTTCTGTGCAAAGAAATCCCTTTTTGTTTTTAATGTAGCGCTTTTGTATTGGTGGAGTGCGAGTTTGTAAGCAGAGAGGGAGGTCTGTGTTGGTGTTTTCCGCCATTTGCTTTCCTTCTGTCGGAGGGATAGTTTTAGTTTTTGAAGTTCTTCTTTAAACCACGGTTGTCTTTTGGAGGTGTTGTGTTCGAGTTTTTTTGTTGCCAGGGGACAGAGATTGTTAGCTGCTGTTTCTGTTATCTTGGACCAAGAGTGAATGGCTGAGTTGGGTGAAGAGATGTCAATGAGTGGGAGTTCTGGGCCAAGATGATTGTGTAATTCCTCAGATGTGCAAGATTTCCTGTATATGAATTCCGGTTGTGGGACAGGTTTTCTGCTTGCTTGTTCTAGCAAGAAGGAGGAAGATATTAGAGTATGGTCAGACCAGGGAACAGGTTGGCATTTGGGTGGAGTTGATTGAGAGATGCTAGAGTTTACAAATATTAGGTCCAGGGTGTGACCTGCTCTGTGGGTGGGTTTGTTTATGATTTGCTTAAAGCCTATGGCCGACATGGCGGTTAGGAAGGATTCGCAATTGGTTGAGAGAATGGGGTCGTCGACGTGCAAGTTAAAATCTCCCATTATTATGGCGGGATGCTCCAGATTTAGGTAAGTTGTTGTTAATTCTAGTATGGGTGATGCATCGGATTCTAGAAGGCCTGGAGGAGCATAGATTAGAAGGATTTGCAGACTGTCAGATTTGAATAGGCCTGTTTCTATTTTTGAAGGTGAGTTAATTGGGAATTGAGAAATTTTTAGCTCTTTTTTGGCTGCTAGGAGGATACCTCCACCCCTTTTCTTCTTTCTAGGGATGGAGAAGATATCGTAGATTTGATTTGGAAGTTGGTTTATCAGTGCCGTGTCCGTGTGTTTAAGCCATGTTTCAGTTATGGCGCAGAAGTCAGGATTTTTGTCCAAGAGAATGTCATTGAGTATTAGTGTTTTCTTGGAGAGCGATTGTGCGTTGAATAGTATCAAAGAGAAGAGAGCTAGGCCTAAAGTTTGGGTGAACGGGGAGATCATGATGGGGATGAGGGATTTGTAGGTGGGAGGGCGTGAGATCAAAGAATGTTTTCCTGTGAGAAAGGTCCTGTGCTGGAGGATTGGAATTGGGAGGCCCATGGTCATTGAGGTCAGCTTGTAAATGGAGGGCTGTGTTGTAGTAGAGTACTAAGTCTTGCTTTCTTGAGAGGTATGTATGGTGAGAGCAGGATGGGTTTGATGATGGTTTGAAGACTAGTAGTGTTGTAGAGTGGTTTGATAATAATGTGTGATTGGAAGAGAGGCTGCTGGATGACGAGTGGATGAGAGGCTGCTGGATGACGAGTGGATGAGAGGCTGCTGGATGACGAGTGGATGTAGGGATTGCTGGGAGGAGGTTGGGTGAGTGACTGCTGGAAGAAGGATTGGATGCGTGCTGGAGATTGCAGTGCAGAGTGCTAGTACTGGTGTGTATTATCTCCTGGCTCTGGGACGCTCCAAGGGGCGCGCTAAGGGGCAAGCCCCTTAGGTCGCGCTTCTTCGGGCGCGAGCGACGCACGGCGCGCGACGCCGTTGTGAAGATGTTTGATTTAAAGGGTTTCTAGCTGCCCTCTGATAGGCCAACTGCCGTATCGGGGGTGCGGCTACACTTACCGCTTGGCGTCTGGGTTTTTTCTGTCCCTGTCCTCTCCTCTTCCTTATTGGAGTTTGTAAAGTTTTGAAAATTGTGACGTCAGATCCTGTTCTCGGGCCGAATCCTGCCTCCTGGCTTCTGATTGGTGGCAACGGGAGGTCGGCCTGCTTGCGGGTCCCACGTGGCCTGCGGGTTTGGAGCGCAGGTTAGCTGGGGCTGAAATCGGTGGTCGGCGGGGCTTGGATCCCGGACGGGGTGGCGCCGACGGTGCAGAGAAGGCCGGCAGAGAAGAAGGTGAGCCGCAGGTTTGGAGCGCAGGGCGGCTGGGGCTGCGATCGATGGTCGGCGGGGCAGGGTCCCGGACGGGGCGGCGCCGACGGGGCCGAGGTGGCTAGCCGCGAGGCAGGTGAGCACGGCAAAGGGACTGGCCGGAAGAGCGCGCCCAAATTTAAAGGGCTTTTTACCTCTTTTTTTGGTTTTTTACGTCAGTTCCTGTCTTCCTGTTCTCGGGCCGAATCCTGCCTCCTGGCTTCTGATTGGTGGCAGCGGGAGGTCGGCCTGCTTGCGGGTCCCACGTGGCCTGCGGGTTTGGAGCGCAGGTTAGCTGGGGCTGAAATCGGTGGTCGGCGGGGCTTGGATCCCGGACGGGGCGGCGCCGACGGTGCAGAGAAGGCCGGCAGAGAAGAAGGTGAGCCACAGGTTTGGAGCGCAGGGCGGCTGGGGCTGCGATCGATGGTCGGCAGGGCAGGGTCCCGGACGGGGCGGCGCCGACGGGGCCGAGGTGGCTAGCCGCGAGGCAGGTGAGCACGTATGGACTTGTATGGACTTGATGGCATTGAGATGAAACATCAAGGCAGCACACTTTTACAATCGCAGGTGAGAACATGAAAGAATCGATGCGCTGGTGCTACCTTGGCTGCTGGGGATTCTTCTTTCTTTCCCCTATGGCCTTTGGTGGGTAAGATGATATGGCGCATAGTCACACAGGCAAAGTGATTCTTGTGGCTCTGGAGTTGACAAATTGGCATTAGTTCACGGATCTGGACGATCCGTTAAGGTTCAGTCAGCTTCAGAGACATTTGTGTTGCGGGGACCCATATTTTTGGATCAGATGGATCACTTCTGTCTTGCGGCTAGGCTTTTGAGAGCAAACGCTTGAGTTGGAAGAGGTATTGTGAAGATGTTATTGCCACCTTACTGCAGGCCAGACGGCCGTCCACATCCTTGGCTTATGTTAGGGTGTGAAGGATTTTTGAGGCTTGATGTATTGAGCAGGATGTGCAGCCTATTCAGGCTTCAATTTCTCATATCGTTTATCTTTTTTTTCAAAAAGGTCTAGTGAAAGGTAAAGGTGGTGGATTTAGGCTGTCTTCGAGGTAAGGTTCAGGGAGTGTACCTTGCCTTGCAGGTGGACATCATTCGTTTTCTTCGAGGGGCAAAATACTTGCAGCCCCCAGTATGGAAGGTGTGTCCCTTGTGGAATCTTAATTTTGGTGCTGAGGGTGTTGTGTGATGCTCCATTCAAACCACTGTGGAGGGCGACCCTAAAGGATGTAACCCTGAAAGTGGTTTTTTTTTTGGTGGCGATTTGTTTGGCCAGAAGAATATCAGAGCTTCAGGTGTTGTCTTGTAGTTATCCCTTTCTTCAATTTAAGGAGAATGGGGTGTCCTTGTGAAAGGTGCATTCATTTCTGCCGTAGGTTATCTTGGCCTTTTTTCTTCGTCACAGTGGAAATTCCCGCCTTTCTGAATTTGGATTCGTCTGTGCTGCACACGAAGAATCTTCGTGTGTTGTACGTGCAGCAGGCATTGTTAAGGTATCTCAAGGTTACTAATAGATTCCGGAAATAGAAGAATGGATCATATCACACCAGTTTTAAAGGATTTACACTGGTTACCAGTTGAAAGTAGGATCACTTATAAGGGGTTCAAAAAAGGTTTGGATAAGTTCTTGGAGGAGAAGTCCATTAATTGCTATTAATCAATTTTACTTAGGGAATAGCCACTGCTATTAATTGCATCAGTAGCATAGGATCATCTTAGTGTTTGGGTAATTGCCAGGTAATAGGTAATTGGGTAATAGTGGCATGTCTGCTTGGTTAAACTCCACATTAAAACTACATATCCCTCAACGCAATCTGAGGTCGATAAATAAAGCACTTTTGACAATTCCTACAGTCAGGTCTGCACACTTAAGCGAAGTCAGAGCGTGAGCTATCTCTTATCGCTGGGCTGGCTCTTTGGAACAAATTGCCCTCAGAAATACGGTTACAAGAAAATCTGAAGATGTTTAGGAAAGATCTGAAAACATGGCTTTTTAGACAAACTTTTGAAATGGACAGTGATGTTTAATCTGGGTCTTGTGTATGAGTAGGTTCGTGTTCTTATCTTTTAATATTAATTTAATTCCTATTTTAATTTGATCTTAATTGATATTGTATTTTTTCATTTTATTCCTTTTATCATGTTCTTATAATATGAACCAATGTAAACCGTAGAGATAGAACTTGTTCTGTGCAACGGTATATAAAACCTGTATAAATAAATAAAAGGTGATAATGCCCTTGTACAAGTTTTTTGGTGAGGCCTCACCTGGAGTACTGCTTTCAGTGCTGGGGCCCGTATCTCAAAAAGGATAAAGACGGGATAGGATTGAGGCAGTCCAAAGAAGAGCAACCAAATTGGTGAGGGGTCAGCATTGGAAGATTTATGAGGAGAGGCTGAAGTATCTGAATATACCCTGGAAGTGCAGAATGATGCACAATCATCAAATCTTTTCCATTGGAAAGAAATAACTAGAACTAGGTGTCATGAAATGAAACTCCAGGGAGGATGACTCAGAACCAATGTCAGGAAATATTTCTTTATGGAGAGGGTTGTGAATGCCTGGAATGCCCTTCCGGGAGAGGTGGTGAAGACAAAAACAGTGAAGGAATTCAAAAGGGCGTGGGATAAACACTGTAGATACCTAAAGGCTAGAGGTTGAAAATAAAGAAAAGATTGCATGGGGGTAAATAGGGGCAACTTACTGGTGTGGCAGTTGCTACCCTTAATAAATAAGCCTTGATACTGTTAATGCTCTCTGCTTCAACGGCAGTGGGAAAAGGGGAATTGGATTCAGACAGCAATCAAAAAGGGCCCTGACTTTTACGGTCTAGGAAACTGATAAGCATGGGGGTAACCTGCACAGTTCAGTAGCTACTAGGTGGATCATTTGGTCTTTTTCTGCCATCATTTCTATGTTTCTATGTTCCAAAACTTTTTCAGAAGCAGAAGAATGTGGGAAAAATCTAATTCGATGAGCTTATGATACATAACAGAGGTTTTTCTAGGACTTCTGCAGTAGCCTTTTGAGGCAGAAGGCTAGGATGGCTGTGGATTTGGGGTCTTTATGAAGATGTCCATGAGAAACTTGCTGATGTTCCACAGGGGGATAATCTCTTTGAAGAGAAAGTAAAAGAAACAGTGACTTGAATGGGTAAATGTGAAATGGTTATTTCTCCTAGGACAAGCAGGAGGATAGTCCTCACAGATGGGTGACATCATCAGATGGAGCCCAGCATAGAAAACGTTTGTCAGAGTTTCTAGAAACTTTGTCTGGCACACTGAGCATGCCCAGCATGCCACTACCCGCGAGGCTACGTGGGTCCCTCTTCAGTCTTGCTTTTTCCGCGAAGCAGTTGCCATCGCGGTCTAGGAGCTCTCTCCAAACATTTTTTCAAAATACTTTTTCCTAGCGTGTAGCCATATGGACTCAGGACCAATGGGGTTATGCTCCCCTTCCAGCAGATAGAGACAGAGATTTCAAAGCTGACGTCACCCTAGATACACTCCTGCAGTGACATCAGCCCTTCAGTATTTCTCAGTCTCCAGCAGATGGTAGATGTACCTCTCTCTATGGGGATTGCTGTACTTTTTGGAAGGAGAAATTCTACATTTAAATTGGAGAGAAAATTGAACCCCGTTCTCCTATGGTGTGATACCTAAAGGTCCCTCCCGCAGTTGAGAATTCCTGAGGCGATTTCAGAGATTCCTCAGAGGTGTGCCTTGGTCCAGTAGCCGGTTCCCAGCATGGATTTTGCTGCTTAAGTAACTGAAAGGCAGCGGGTGCAGGAAGCCGAGCATGGTGGTGGTGGCCAAAGCCCTCTCTCCCAGCAGCTGGAGACCGTCTCTGTACTCAGCCAGTAAGCGCTGAGCCTAGGAAAGTTTAAAAAAAAAAATTTTACCTCCCAATTCGGAGACATTTGGAGGAGTTTCGGTAAGACTTCCTCCGGTCTCCTTGTTTGGTGTGCCGTACCAACAGTATCCCCATTCCCGTTGGGGTAAAGGGATGTGGTCTTCCAAGCCAGTTGAGTGTGTGTCTCTTCCCCCCCCCCCCCCCCAAGTTTGCTAGCCCTGCTTTAGGCACGGTCAGCACACCGCATGGTATGCTGCAGCTCCGCCACCTTGCGTGCCTTTGTGCATGCCGTATTGCCCTCCATAGAACATCGGTACGCACAGAGTGCATAACATTGCGCACGTACATACGCATACAATCTAAGCATATAGGGAAAAATAACCCATGCTATAATTACACAATGTTGGGTTCCATATTAGGTGCTACAACCCAAGAAAGAGATCTAGGTGTCATAGTGGATAACACACTGAAATCGTCGGTGCAGTGTGCTGCGGCAGTCAAAAAAGCAAACAGAATGTTGGGAATAATTAGAAAAGGAATGGTGAATAAAACGGAAAATGTCATAATGCCTCTGGATCGCTCCATGGTGAGACCGCACCTTGAATACTGTGTACAATTCTGGTCGCCGCATCTCAAAAAAGATATAATTGCGATGGAGAAGGTTCAGAGAAGGGCTACCAAAATGATAAGGGGAATGGAACAGCTCCCCTATGAGGAAAGACTAAAGAGGTTAGGACTTTTCAGCTTGGAGAAGAGACGACTGAGGGGGGATATGATAGAGGTGTTTAAAATCATGAGAGGTCTAGAACGGGTAGATGTGAATCGGTTATTTACTCTTTCGGATAGTAGAAAGACTAGGGGACACTCCATGAAGTTAGCATGGGGCACATTTAAAACTAATCTGAGAAAGTTCTTTTTTACTCAACGCACAATTAAACTCTGGAATTTGTTGCCAGCGAATGTGGTTAGTGCAGTTAGTATAGCTGTGTTTAAAAAAGGATTGGATAAGTTCTTGGAGGAGAAGGCCATTACCTGCTATTAAGTTCACTTAGAGAATAGCCACTGCCATTAGCAATGGTTACATGGAATGGACTTAGTTTTTGGGTACTTGCCAGGTTCTTATGGCCTGGATTGGCCACTGTTGGAAACAGGATGCTGGGCTTGATGGACCCTTGGTCTGACCCAGTATGGCATTTTCTTATGTTCTTATGTTAAGTGCAGAATATAGATAAGCTGGGCACACGGGCTATGCGTGCGCCTCACCGCATCCTGCCTAGTTACCTGAAATCTGTGCGCATAAAATTTGAAGCGTGAGCCGATAGAACACACATAGAAACATAGAAATGACGGCAGAAGAAGACCAAACGGCCCATCCAGTCTGCCCAGCAAGCTATGCGCACTTTTTTTTTTTCCCCCTCATACTTGTTACGCTTGGCTCTTAGTACCTTTTAGTTCTATTTCCCTTCCACCTACCTATCCTCGGAACGAGGAGATAGGGGGTCGACTACCCTCTTCTACTAGAGGTGGGTTTAGATCACTTTGGACAAATGGGTACTGGAGGTCATAAGAGAAGGATATGCGCTGGAATTTCACAGTACTCCTTGGGACATATTCATGATAGTAACATAGAAAAATGACTGCAGAAAAAGACCAATCGGCCCATCCAGTCTGCCCAGCAAGCTTCCACGCTTATTTTCCCATACTTATTTGTTTCACCAACCACCAATTTCAGGGCCCTTGTTGGTAAGTGTTTGATTCAAGTTTCCTGCCATTGATGCAGATAGTAATGTTGGAGTTGCATCAAAGGTGAGCATAAGGCTTAATGGTTAAGGGTAGTAACCGCTGCATCAAGCAAGTTACCCCGATGCTTGTTTACCCTGATTGCACAGATCATTGCCTTGTTGGATGTTGTCTGAATGCAAATCCTCTTTTCCACATTTCCCCCTGCCGTTGAAGCAGAGAGCAGTGATGTATCAGGCTTAATTGGTTTATGGTAGTAACCGTCGTAATAAGCAAGCTACCCCCCCACGCTTCGCTTGTTTATCCAGATTGTGAAGACTGTGGGTTATGTTCCCTGTCCAGCAGATGGAGTTAGAACCAAAAATTCCCAGGGGAGGACCTATATAGCCACGCCTCCCTCGCCTCAATCCTCAGTATAGTTCTAACTCCAGCAGATTGAGCAGGGGACACGGTGGTCCCCAGCACTTTTCTAGTTTTATTTTCTCTTTGAGGAATCAATTAAATAATATTAGATAAAGGTTTTTCTTCTAAGGGATAGGTTCTGTAGTGTTCTGACAGGACCACTCCGTTCAAAGAGAGAGACTGTTTTCCAGTCAGAAACTTGCTGACAGGCTGTGTTTTTTGCCTGTCACTTTATTTCTCTCTTCCTATCTCTTTGTTTTTTCCTCTTCCTTGCCTGGCTAGAGTGTGGTAAGTGTTATTTTTATTTCATTTACAGTCGTTGGTAGGAACAGGAATTTATGAGGGGTGAAAGTCTGTAGTGCCGACCGCTCCCCCTAGCCCCGGAGTTTTCCTTTTCCCCTCCTCCCTTTCAGGGAGTGATTGGAGTTCCCGCCCTGCAGCTCTGCGACGACCCATTCCCCGGAGCTGCTCACCGTCGAGACGGCGTTTTTCCCCGACGGTCTCTTGGGGACGGTGAGGGGTCCGGAGGCCGAAGAGGTTTATTAATTCGCCGCTTCAGTTGTTGCCGCGTGCCGCAGCCGCCCCTCCCCCTCCCTCCCACCGCGATGCAAAAATCGCCGAACGGCTCCGGAGCTCGGCACGGGCTTCAGCAGACCTCAGAGGGATTTTCTTCAGCTTTTCCTGAGGGGGAGTATAGCTTACCTTGTAGGCAGCTTGGAGGAGAGTCGGACCGCGCTGGCAGGAAGCGGCATGCCCCGTTTCCCCTCAGCACGGGAACGGCAGCCATTTTCTCAGCTGACTCGGAGGCAGCTCTCTCTGAGGAGGACGTCGACGCTCCTCTCCAGGTTTCTTCTAACAGTATGGAGTTTCGGAGCGCAACGGACCAGGGCAGGCAAGGGGACGAAGTCTCGGGGGGGCCCCTCATCAGCACTTCCCGCTTTTTCGCCAGAATTCATTGTTTTAATGCGCAAGGCATTTTTACAGAGCAGGGATCCGAATCTTGGAATTTGGGGTCCCCCTCCCCCCAAACTGGCCTGCTTGACACAGCTTTCGACGGCAGACCCTCCCTTAGGGAGGGCTTCTTTGCCCACAGGGGGTGCGGGGTCCACTCAGCCCCTCCCCCGTGATTCCTTTATCACTGCAACAACCGTCGGGGGATCCATGGCAAGATCCAGATGCGGATGATCCCTCCCTGGCGGCCCAAGTAGAAGGTGACGACCCGAGGGTCCTCCGTATTTTTCAAGCAGCGGAATTGGATGATCTCATCCCCCACATCCTCCAGGAAATGGACATTGACCCTCCTCCGGATCCTGTGGCTCAGGATCCGAAGATTAAGAAAGGGGATCCTCTCCTAGCGGGCTTATGACCTCTAGCGAAAGCTTTTCCCACGCATCACAACATCTTGCAATTGATTTCAAGGGAGTGGGATACTCCTGAGGCCAATCTTCGAGTCGGTCGAGCCATGGAAAAGTTATACCCTCTCCCCACTGATTTCTTTGAGATTCTTAAGGTTCCTGCTGTTGATTCAGCGGTATCCGGGGTCACGAAACATACTACCATCCCGGTCACGGGCGGGACGGCGTTGAAGGATGTCCAGGATCGCAAGCTCGAGGTTTACCTCAAGCGTATCTTCGAAGTCTCAGCGTTGGGGATGAGGGCTGCTATCTGCAGTTCCCTAGCACAGCGAGCAGCTCTGCGTTGGGTACAACAGCTTCTCACTTCCCAATCTTTGCCACAGGCAGAGACTATTCAGGCTGATAGACTTGAAGCAGTGGTTGCCTATGGAGCTGATGCTTTTTATGATCTGTTAAGGGTCCTCGCTCGTTCCATGGTGGCGGCGGTGTCCGCTCGTCGTCTTTTGTGGCTACGCAACTGGGCGGCAGATGCTTCGTCTAAGACGCGCCTGAGTTCCCTTCCTTTCAAGGGTAGGTGCCTATTTGGGGAAGATTTGGATCAGATCATCAAATCTCTTAATGAGAATGCGGTGCACAAGCTACCAGAAGATCGTCCACGTTCTTCTAGATCTTTTTATTCCTCCAGAAATAGGTATCGGAATCAACGGAGGTCGCGTCCTACTAAACAGCAGACACCTTGGGCTCCTTCTACACGATCACACACCTGGAACCGGTCCTTTCGAGGGCGCCACCACGGTAAGGATACTCAAGGGGCAGGTCCTTCCTCAAAGGCTTCACAATGATGCCAGAAGGACCCAAGAGGGGATCCCCCACCTGGGGGGTCGCCTTACTCTCTTTTACAAGGAGTGGGCCCAAATTACATCGGATCAATGGGTGCTTGACATCTTAAGACAAGGCTACGTATTAGATTTTGTACACGAACCCCGAGATCGTTTTCTGTTTTCTCCTTGCGGTTCCCGTCTCAAACAATTAGCAGTCCGACAGACTCTCGATCGACTGCTACAGCTGGGGGCGATAGTACCGGTAGCGGCCTCTGAACTGGGAAAAGGTCATTATTCAATCTACTTCGTGGTTCCCAAGAAAGAGGGCACTTTTCGACCTATCCTAGATCTCAAGACGGTCAACAAGTGTCTCAGAGTTCCTCGTTTTCGTATGGAAACGCTCCGTTCAGTGTTAGCAGCCGTGCATCCGGGAGAATTCTTGGCCTCTTTGGACCTTACAGAGGCATACCTTCACATCCCGATCCATCACCATCATCAGCGCTTCTTACGCTTCAAGATTTTGGGACAGCATTTTCAGTTTCGTGCTCTCCCTTTTGGTCTAGCGACGGCTCCGCGTGTCTTCACCAAGATCATGGTAGTGGTGGTGGCGGCGCTCCGCAAGCAGGGTATCCTTGTACATCCCTATCTAGACTGGCTCATTCGGGCGAAGTCGAGGATGCAGGGTTACCGTGCTGTAGACAGGGTAGTATAGCTTCTTCAGTCTCTGGGATGGATCGCCAATTTCTCAAAGAGCAAACTGATACCGTCCCAATCGCTGGATTTTCTGGGAGCACACTTCGACACCAGCCGAGCCAAGGTATTTCTGCACCCGGACAGAGCTCGGGCTCTGCGTGCTCAGGTAACACGGTTCATGGCACTAGTTGCTCCCACGGCGTGGGATTATCTCCAGATACTGGGAACCATGGCCTCAACAATCGATTTGGTTCCGTGGGCCTTCGCTCATCTCAGGCCTCTCCAGAGATCTCTGCTTTCGCGATGGAACCCAGTGTCGAGAGATTTTCAAGCAGTACTGCCCATCCCGGATGTTGTCTTGCTCAGCTTACAGTGGTGGCTGGACCCTCAACAATTAGCTCAGGGAGTGTCTCTACAGAACCCGGATTGGGTGGTCGTCACCACGGATGCCAGTCTCACCGGCTGGGGGGCGGTCTGTCAGGATAGGTCTCTCCAAGGCTGATGGACGATGGAACAGTCCACTTGGCCCATCAATTGGCTGGAGACCAGAGCAGTCCATCTAGCGCTGCAGGGGTTCTACCCACTGGTACGCAGTCAAGCGGTTCAGATTCTTTCGGACAATGCAACCACAGTGGCGTACATCAATCGCCAGGGGGGCACCAGAAGCCATCTAGTCTCGTTGGAGACAGACGAGTTGATGACATGGGCGGAGCTACACTTACAGCGGCTAGCGGCTTCGCACATAGCGGGGCGTGGACAACGTTCAGGCAGATTTTTTTCAGTCGACAACACCTGGATCCCGGAGAGTGGGAACTCTCGGAGGACACAATGCGAAGGATAGTACAGCGTTGGGGGAGACCCCATGTGGATCTAATGGCAACCGCGACAAATGCAAAGGCCGCCCGGTTCTTCAGCCGCAGGCGAGAGCGCGGCGCGGAAGGAGTCAACGCGCTGGTTCTTCCCTGGCCTCGACAGTGTCTCCTGTATGTCTTTCCTCCGTGGCCTCTAGTGGGCAAGGTTATCCGACGGATAGAGACGCATCAAGGTCCGGTGATCCTAGTTGCACCGGAGTGGCCTCGTCGACCATGGTTTGCAGATCTTCTCAATCTGGCAGTAGACGGCCCTCTTCGGCTCAGTCATCTGTCACGTCTTCTTCGCCAAGGACCAGTATTTTTCAAGGAGGCAGATCGCTTCTGTCTTGTGGCTTGGCTTTTGAGAGGCGTCAATTGAGACGGCGCGGATATCCAGAATCTGTCATCTCCACGCTCCTGAAAGCTAGGAAGACATCCACGTCGGTTACTTATGTCAGAGTATGGAAGGTTTTGAGGAATGGTGCGAGTCAAAATCGATTCTACCAACGCAGGCCTCGGTGACACATGTGCTTTCCTTCCTACAGGCTGGTCTGGATTTGGGCCTTGCCTATAATTCTCTTCGTGTGCAGGTGGCGGCGTTGGGAGCCTTCCTACGTAGTAATGACAGGGAGCTTCTGGCCTCACATCCAGATATCCTACGTTTTCTAAAGGGGGTAAAACACTTGAAGCCTCCAATTAGACCACCTTGTCCTTCTTGGAATCTCAATTTGGTACTCCGGGCTCTATGTGCACTGCCTTTTGAGCCTCTGACTTCGGCCACACTCAAGGATGTCACCCTTAAGACCATCTTCCTGGTGGCGATCAGCTCAGCACGTCGGATCTCTGAACTACAAGCTCTATCATGTCGGGAGCCATACCTTCGTTTCACGCCAGGGGGAGTTTCCCTGCGGACAGTTCCATCTTTTCTGCCGAAGGTGGTCTCGACTTTCCATCTCAACCAATCGATAGAGCTTCTGTCATTTTTATCCTCTGATTCTTCTGACCTGCGTCGGTTGGATGTCCGACATTCTTTGATACATTATTTGGAGGTCACTAATGAATTTCGACTCTCCGATCATTTGTTTGTCCTTTGGTCGGGACCCAGGAAGGGTTGCATGGCATTCAAACAATCAATCGCTCGCTGGCTGAAAGGAGCGATTATAGCCGCATACATCGGAGTGGGTAAGTCTCCACCTTTAGCTGTTAAGGCGCATTCTCTCCGCGCTCAAGCGACGTCGTGGGCGGAAAGTTCTGCAGTTTCTTCTCAGGAAATCTGTAGGGCGGCCACATGGAAGTCTCTCCACACTTTCGCAAGACATTATCGTCTAGACATTCGCACGCCGTCTCACGGTCAGCTTGGAGACGGGGTCATACGGGCGGGGCTGTCTGCGACCCACCCATGATGGGTGGGTCGCGGACAGCCCCTAATCCCTATTCATATCTTATCCCTATGTATCTGTTTGCACCCTCTCCCTGCCCCCTCTTTTGTCTCGACTACCCCCCTCCATCCCTCCCCTAGTTATTTAGTTAATTTTTCTGTTACTGCGTTTATGTTATATACCGTTCTCTGTAAAGGCTATGCCTATATATCTTTTGTTGTAAGTTACTTGTAAACCGGCACGATGTGCAAACGGTTGCCGGTATATAAAATTAAATAAATAAATAAAATAATAAATGGGGAAGCTTTGGTACATCCCACAGTCTGGAATGATCCTGGTACGTACAGGGAAAAGAAAATTATTCCTTACCTGCTAATTTTCGTTCCTGTAGTACCATGGATCATTCCAGACCCCTCCCTGGTTTTGGGGGTTCTTTGTGGGCCATCCCTGCTTTCCTGTCTTCACAATATTTTCACTCTGTATCTCTAGTTATTGCGAGCTGTGTCTTTGAACACAGCGTTGTTTGCAAGTTCTCAGTTACAGTTTTTTGAGTACAAGTTAGTTGCTGTCACTTACAGCTGTTATTTTTTCTCTATATTTTTGAGATTAATTGATTCCTCTGGTTCTGTCTCTTCTCGTCTTGGCTTTGCTAGTCCAGTTACTGAGGATTGAGGCGTGGCTATATAGGTCCTCCCCTGGGAATTTTTGGTTCTAATTCCATCTGCTGGACAGGG
Organism: Rhinatrema bivittatum; assembly: GCF_901001135.1. Lineage (NCBI taxonomy): Eukaryota > Metazoa > Chordata > Amphibia > Gymnophiona > Rhinatrematidae > Rhinatrema > Rhinatrema bivittatum. Next base: position 7,502,878 of record NC_042625.1, read on the forward strand.
AACATAACCCACAGTCTGGAATGATCCATGGTACTACAGGAACGAAAATTAGCAGGTAAGGAATAATTTTCTTTTCTTATTTCTGCATAAAATGCTATCTGTGATTCAGATCCATACTTGCATCAGCTTTTCTTGAGATGGGACCCTTCCTGTCTAGACTTGATTTAATAATGCTTGATTTTATCCAGAGTAGATTGTACAGAATTTAATAACTTGTAAACTAGAGTTAGAAACTTAAATGCTTCCCTGCTTTTTGCTTCTTTCTCTCTTCTCACTCCCACTATTGTTATCTTTGTGTACACCATTGATTTCCTTGAAATCTAATTCTAGGGGTTCTATGCGGATTGGAAAGGATTTCATCCTTTTCACAAAGAAGGAAGACACAATGACCTGTCTCTTTCTGTCGCGCACGTTTCACGAAGAGGAAGGCATTGATGAGGTTTGCAGAAACTTGATCAGTTTTAGTAAAAGGTTTTTTTGTTTGTTTTTTAAACATGAGGAATTTTTTATTTGGGTTGAATACATTCTTTCAGTGATTCTCAGTATACATGACTGATGGTATTTAAATATGAATGATTGTGGGCTGAGACAGTAGAAAGCGCCAATTTGAAGATGGATAAAAGTGCATTTTGGACATTGGAGCCCAGATTCATGATCATGATTACCAGTGTAACTGGGAGACAAAAAGTCTTATGTTTAGATATATAAATTAGCACTGAGAATTTGCAAACAAAGGACAATGAAACAAAAAGGCTGACGCAATAAATACTGGCTGCAGCGCATGGCTCAACCTGCAATTGGATGCACGCTTTGGATACGCTTCTATAATCCCCTCTTTGCAAACGGGGGTAGGCATGTCCAAAAAGCGTGTAGGTAATAGTGCTTATTCCATGCAAATGCATGTTGATGAGGCTAATATCTATTCCCCCCCCCCCCCATGCAAAAAAAAAAAGTGTACTCCAGAGGCGCAAATGTTTTCTCATCAAAATTAAAGCCTGCCCAGAGCAGGCATTAATTTTGGAGGAGCCCAAAAAGTGTACAGAAAAGCAGAAAATACTGCTTTTTTGTACTTCCTCCGACTTAATATAGTGGTGATATTAAGTCAGAGGAACTACAAAATCAATGTCTCAAAAAAAAAAAAAAAGTATAAAAGTGGTCTGTGTTCTGTAACACTTACTTAGTTCCCTCTTAGGTCTTCTGTTTTTCCTGTCTGTACCTAGCCGATTTTGTGTTTATTATTGCGTGATTTCTTTAGTGTCTTAGCAAGCTCTGAATATTCCCCCAAATCTCTTTAGTACAAGGCTCCCTCTGATCACCTTTGAGCTTAACATATGCTTTTTTCTCTCTTTTGCATTAACTAGTTTCCTTTCAGGTCGTCATTCAGTGTCTTTCAAGAACATAGTTCTCTTTTAGGTCCTCAAATTTGAGTGTACATTTTCCTAGCCTGTGGCTATGCACAGGTTAGGAAAATGAATACTTTAAAATTGAGCAACCGTTTTCCTAAGTGGCTGACAGCTACCTCTCCTGGGCACTCGCTGCTGAGGAGGTGCTAGGGGTGCGCAATTTCCCCATATGCCTCCTTTTTACCACAAAAGCCCTTTTGCATTGGGCACCCTGGAGCGGTGGGTCGGCGCGCATTAAAAAGGGGCTGGTGCTCAGTTATGAGTTCCCCTTTAATGCACGCTGATATTGCATTGGCCTAAAAGTGAGAATTTTTAACCTGATCATCATGACAATACTGATTCTTGCTAAACTGTCATGGGAATGCCCTGAATGCAGATCAGATCTTTAACACAGAAATGTCATGAATGTCAATTTTGGGCTGGGATACATGAAGATTTCTTTTATTTTTGACCTGATACTTTCCTACTGTCTATTGGTTACTTCCAGTTTATTTTGAACCAGGACTGGTATCTGGTGTCATGAGCCTTCATTTGCAACTACCCAGAGATTTTTTTCTTTTTTATATTCCCTACCCCAACTTTCTTAGTCTGGTCATTGCAGGTACAATGTGGGGCTGGAGATCATGCATCAGAGCTCAGAATTGTCAACCTTAAGTGATGACCACAACTCCTCTCCCCTTCCTGCTTGGCAGGAGGGCTGTGAGTGCTGTTACACAGCTTTCCAAGCCCCTGCCAATCTGAGTCATGCATTGAATTGGATCCTTCCGCATTGCTGTGCATAGCACTTGCCATCGAGCTGGACCTTATTTTATTTATTTATATGTTTTAAGTTTATTTTTGGTCCAGTATTTTCCTCCTCTTTGGGTTCCTCAGTTGTAACTGTCCTCTGTCATGTATTGGCACCATTTTCAACTATTCAAGCTATTTCCCCTATTTAATAATCTCCCCTAGCCGAGACATTGCAGTGACAGTTCTCAGTAAAAAAAAACCCAAAACAAAAACCAAACAGATTTATTCCCTCCAGAACTTGGTATGCAAGTTCCAGCCTGTAGATGTCAACATTAAGCAATGATTATGACTCCCTCCCCCTGTCAGCTGCAGGTGCTGCCTCTGCAGCATCCTGGCCAGCCTAGAGTGTGAAAACCAGGATCAGGAATAGAAACAGAGTGCTCCTCATGACAGTGCACAGGCTGTGCTGCTGTTGATTCTAAGAATAGACCTAGGATTTTTTTGCATGGGAGAGAGGCAGCAATAATTGCACTTGGTTTTTGCACAGAGGGAATATTATTACAGCTAATTTGATTGGGGGTGGGGGGGGGGGGGGGGGGGGGGGGAGTGGCACAGAGGAGGCATATAAGTAGGCCTGGTGGCACAGCCCTGTCCATTTGGATCAGTGATACTTGACCTTTGTTGTTCAGTGAGCACTTTTAGTAGTGCTTATTGACTTGCTGTTTTGCTTTTATCCTTACATTTAAAGAAGGATTAGCAAAATTGTTCATTCTATAATGTAATTAAGTTAGTTAAAATCATTACACTTTTTTTTTTGTTTTGTTTTACATTTTTGAAAGCTCTTCATGCTTGGCCACTTCTGTCATCATGAAACTGAGTAGATTGGAACACTGTTTATTGACCATTAACAGAATCTCATGCAGATACCATACTGATAAGTATAATTGGAGTCTGGGAAGGAGATTTTTAAATATCATAAAGCAAGAAAAGTAAAATAGATTTTTAATTAATTTTCTAAGATTTGCAGTCAATGAATTGTCTTTATTGTGGTAATTATACCTCCATTATATAAACTTTCAGACATTTTTTTACATCTAAAGCTTTTATAAAAATCTAAAATAAGACATCAAGACATTTAAAAACATATACATCTTCATGTAAACAATCTAATGTATAATATACAAACTCACACATATACTAATTTTAATCTAAACCTAGGAAAAACAATATACTTTGTGTCACTTTTCTCAGTTTATAACTCAAACTAATCACAGCTTGTATAAAATGTATTACATTTCTCAAAAAGTTCACCTAGAAGTTTCACTTCATTTCTCATATAATTCTCCTGCTATATTTCTCTCAATATCCTGTATATGCTTTTACCCTTTCGTGGCTGCAAACTTATGTAGAATACACATTGATTTTCAAGTAATTCAGCCACTATGTTACTCTCAATCTGCTATATTGCTCTCATTTTTCCACATCAGCTTTCACCCTTTCTTGATGTCAATTTGTGTGAAATCTACTTCAATTGTTCTATATAAGCTTTTACCCTTTCCCAATGTTTCGGTAACCGATGCCTGCATCAGGGTTAGATAAACGAAGTATTCTTAAATTACGAAACACTAAACTGTCGTCTTTCTTCAAACTTCCTGATAAAGCATGCATATTTATTGCATAAAGTACATCTTTCCTAGCATGTAGCCAGATGGACTCAGGATCAATGGGTTATGTGCTCCCCTACTAGCAGATGGAGACTGTCAGGTTTCAAAGCTGACGACACCCTAGATATACCCCTGCAGTAACTTCAGCCACCCAGTATCTCTCAGTTTCCTAGCAGATGTGGATTGTGCCTTCCCTATCGGGAACACAGTACTCTTAGAGGAATTTTAACTTTAAATTGGAGAAAGATTAAGAACATGCCATACTGGGTCAGACCAAGGGTCCATCAAGCCCAGCATCCTGTTTCCAACAGTGGCCAATCCAGGCCATAAGAACCTGGCAAGTACCCAAAAACTAAGTCTATTCCATGTTACCGTTGCTAGTAATAGCGGTGGTTATTATCTAAGTCAACTTAATTAATAGCAGGTAATGGACTTCTCCTCCAAGAAGTTATCCAATCCTTTTTTAAACACCACTATACTAACTGCACTAACCACATCCTCTGGTAACAAATTCCAGAGTTTAATTGTGCGTTGAGTGAAAAAGAGCTTTCTCCGATTAGTTTTAAATGTGCCACATGCTAACTTCATGGAGTGCCCCTAGTCTTTCTATTATCCGAAAGAGTAAATAACCGATTCACATCTACCCGTTCTAGACCTCTCATGATTTTAAACATAGAAACATAGAAATGACGGCAGAAGAAGACCAAACGGCCCATCCAGTCTGTCCAGCAAGCTACGCACTTTATCCATTTTTTCCCCTTTTTTTCTCTCCCACCTGTTACTATTGGCTTCCAGTACCCTCCAGCCCTACTTCTCCTCCACCCCACCACCAATTTAGAGAGCAGCGCCGTATCTGCATCCAAGTGAACGTCCAGCTCAATTATGGGTAGCAACTGCTGTAACAAGCAGGCCACATCCCTGCCCCATACTCTTACCCACCCCTGTTTTTATTTTTTTGTTTTTTTGTTTTTGGAGATAGCAGCCCTCCATCCTTCCGCTCCGTGAAGGTGGAACACCAACTACTGGCCACTGGCATCCCGCTCCGTGAATGCCTCTGTGGCTATTAAACATCTCTATCATATCCCGCCTCAGTTGTCTCTTCTCCAAGCTGAAAAGACCTAACCTCTTTAGTCTTTCCTCATAGGGGAGTTGTTCCATTCCCCTTATCATTTTGGTAGCCCTTCTCTGTACCTTCTCCATCGCAATTATATCTTTTTTTGAGATGCGGCGACCAGAATTGTACACAGTACTTTTTTGAGATGCGGCGACCAGAATTGTACACAGTATTCAAGGTGCGGTCTCACACAGAGGCATTATGACATTTTCCGTTTTATTCACCATTCCCTTTCTAATAATTCCCAACATTCTGTTTGCTTTTTTGACTGCCGCAGCACACTGAACCGACGATTTCAATGTGTTATCCACTATGACACCTAGATCTCTTTCTTGGGTTGTAGCACCTAATATGGAACCCAACATTGTGTAATTATAGCATGGGTTATTTTTCCCTATATACATCACCTTGCACTTATCCACATTAAATTTCATCTGCCATTTGGATGCCCAATTTTCCAGTCTCACAAGGTCTTCCTGCAATTTATCACAATCTGCTTGTGATTTAACTACTCTGAACAATTTTGTGCCATCTGCAAATTTGATTATCTCACTTGTCGTATTTCTTTCCAGATCATTTATAAATATACAAGCCGTTAAGCCCGTTAAAACGGGCTACATCCCTCTGTCTCTCTCACCTCCCCCTCATTCTCTCTCCCCTCACTCTTCACCACCCCCTACCTCCCTCCCTCTCACCCACTCCTCCCTCTCCTCTCACTCAGTCCCTCCCTCCCACTCAGTCTCAATCACTTCCTCCCCCCCCACACTCAGTCCCACTCACTCTCCCCCTGTCCCCCTCCCTCCCCCTCCCCCTCAGTCTCACTCACTCCCTCCCCCCTCTCTCCCTCCCTCTCACTCACACTCAGTCCCACTCTCTCCCTCAGTCCCACTCCCTCCCCCTCCCCCTCCCCCTCAGTCCCACTCCCTCCCTCTCTCCCACTCTCCCCCCTCTCTCTCTCCCCCTCCCCTCTCTCCCCCTCTCTCCCCCCTCACTCCGTCCCACTCCCTCTCTCTCCTCCCCTCTCACTCAGTCCCTCCCTCTCTCACTCAGTCCCTTCCTCTCTCTCTCCTCCCTCGCTGCCGCCGCTACCACCGGACGCCGCCGCCGCCGCCGCCGCTGCTGCCACTCAACGCTGCCGCTGCCACTCGACGCCGCCATTTTTTTTCTTTTTTTCTGGCTCAGACTGACGTGCTCGCCCGCACATGCGCGGTAGAGCTGGTCTCTACTGCATATTTGCGGCACGTCGGTCATCCTTCGTTTATTAGGTAGGATTGAAAAGTAAGTGTCCCAATACAGATCCCTGAGGCACTCCACTGTCCTACTCTCTGTTTCCTGTCATTTAGCCAGTTTGCAATCCACGAAAGGACATCGCCACCTATCCCATGACTTTTTACTTTTCCTAGAAGCCTCTCATGAGGAACTTTGTCAAACGCCTTCTGAAAATCCAAGTATACTACATCTACCGGTTCACCTTTATCCACATGTTTATTAACGCCTTCAAAAAAGTGAAGCAGATTTGTGAGGCAAGACTTGCCCTGGGTAAAGCCATGCTGACTTTGTTCCATTAAACCATGTCTTTCTATATGTTCTGTGATTTTGATGTTTAGAACTCTTTCCACTATTTTTCCTGGTACTGAAGTCAGGCTAACCGGTCTGTAGTTTCCCGGATCGCCCCTGGAGCCCTTTTTAAATATTGGGGTTACTCTAGTCTTCAGGTACAATGGATGATTTTAATGATAAATTAAATTACAAATTTTTACTAATAGGTCTGAAATTTCATTTTTTAGTTCCTTTAGAACTCTGGGGTGTATACCATCCCGTGGATTTGCTTACTGCCCCCCTTCCAGTCATTAATTGAAACTTGATTATATTATGATCACTATTGCCAAGCGGCCCCACCACAGTTACCTCTCTCAACAGATTCTGTGCTCCACTGAGAATTAGATCTAAAATTGCTCCCTCTCTCGTCTGTTCCTGAACCAGTTGCTCCATAAAACTGTCATTTATTCCATCCAGGAACTTTATCTCTCTAGCATGTCCTGACGATTTATTTATTTTATTTAAAAAAAAATTTCTATACCGTCGTTCAGTTATATACCATCACAACGGTTTACAAAAAGGCACAAATAGTAATGTCGGGACTTGAATATGTTAATATGTTTTATAAGAGTGCCATTAAGGTTCGGTTACTGGGGTAATTGAAATGTCCCATTATTACTGCACTACCAATTTGTTTAGCTTCCCTAATTTCTCTTAGCATTTCACGATCCTTCTCACCATCTTGGCCAGGTAGACGGTAGTATACCCCTATCACTATAGTCTTCCCCAACACACAAGGGATTTCTACCCATGAAGATTCTATTGTGCATTTAGTCTCATGCAGGATGATTATCCTGTTGGACTCTATGCCATCCCGGACATAAAGCAACACACCGCTTTCTGGATGTTCCTCTGTCATTGCCATATAATTTGTATCCAGGTATAGCACTATTCCATTGGTTATCCTCCTTCCACCATGTCTCTGAGATGCCAATTAAGTCTGTCGTCATTCACTACTATACATTCTAATTCTCCCATCTTACTTCTTAGACTTCTGGCATTAGCATACAAACATTTCAAAGTGTGTTTTGTTTGTATTTTCATTCTGCTTTTTAATTGATAGGGATAAATTGGAATTTGTTAGCTCAAGCAAGTTTTTAATTACAGGGACTTGGACTACTTTTCTTATTATTGGAACCTCACTGTTGGGACGCCCTAATTCTAATGCATCATTAGTATCCTTTAAAGATACCTCCCTCCGAACCATGCGCTACTGAGTGACTGTCAGCTTTCCCTTTAGAGCAGCTTTTTAAACTAGATCAATCTCCTTTTTAAAGGTTAATGCCAGCAGTCTGGTTCCACCCTGGTTAAGGTGGAGCCCATCCCTTTGGAAAAGACTCCCCCCTTCCCCAAAAGGTTCTTCATTTCCTTACAAAACTGAATCCCTCTTCCTTGCACCATCGTCTCATCCACGCATTGAGACTCCGGAGCTCTGCCTGCCTCTGAGGACCTGCGCGCGGAACAGGGAGCATTTCAGAGAATGCTACCCTGGAGGTTCTGGATTTAAGCTTTCTACCTAAGAGTCTAAATTTGGCTTCCAGAACCTCCCTCCCACATTTTCCTATGTCATTGGTGCCCACATGTACCACGACAGCCGGCTCCTCCCCAGCACTGTCTAAAATCCTATCTAGGTGATGCATGAGTTCCACCACCTTTACACATGAATCTCGCTCCCAAAGAGATTACTGGTAAGCCATCACCCTATCATTAGATCTGGGCATCTATAATATTGCTGGGAGGTACAGTTCCAGTTTTAATCAAATTTTTAAACAAATTCTTAAGTTACTAAAGAGTATTCAAGTTTTTCAATAGTATGTCCACAATGGCTTTTGAAGAGAATACTGAATGGCTGAGATCACTTCAGAGGTATATCTAACATCGTCACTAACATCGGACAGTTAAGACAGCCTCAACACCAGGCGTCGCGTGTGGGAAGCCAGATAACATCAAGGGGCACCCTGCAGCGCTTCTCACCCCACAGTCATGGGAGGGGAAGTGAAGGAAACAGCTTGATCTTCACCTGGAACTGGAAAGAAGCAGCGATGTAAGTGCTGCGTTCGTTAGACCCGCCCCCCCATGACGTCACTAACATCGGACAGTTAAGACAGCCTCAACACCAGGCGTCGCGTGTGGGGCTCTCCCCTTTATGCACCCCTTCGTGCAAACCTTTGTGTATATGTAAACATTTATTTTTATGTTTCCTTTGTTAACTAAGCTGTTTCATTGTATTCGACTAAGGAATTTTTTCCTGCTTTTTCTGTTTCACTGTAAACCGGCATGATTTGCATTTAATGCAAGAATGTCGGTATATAAAAGTTAAAAAATAAAAAAATATCTAGGGTGACGTTAGCTTTGAAACCTGACTCCATCTCCATCTGCTAGCAGGGGAGCACATAACCCATTGGTCATAAGTCCATCTGTCTACACTAAGGAAAACGAAATTATCAGGTAAGTAATTTCTCCATTTGTAAGTCATAATAATTATATGCTGACTTGCCCTTTTCTTCTCACAGAGCACTGTAAAACTTAGAAAGTTAGTTAAAAATTTATTTTACTGTTCTTGCTTTATGTACAGATATTTTTGGAACAGTATATCAATTGGTGCCTTTGTTATAAGGAGATTTTTAAACCAGGCTGTTGCCATATTGAAGCTGGACCCTTTTTTTTTTGTATTTATAAAAAGCCTAAAGCATAACTAGAGAGAAACTTGCATCCCAGAGACGATATGCAAAGAGCCAAGATGCAAGAAAGTTGATATTGTTTGAGAGTCTAGCCTATAATTGAAATATTGGCTCCATTGTATTCTTTATGAAGTTGAATAAAAAGGTATTGCCTACAACTTGTTGACCCTTAGTTCTCTGCATTACAAATTCATATCCATGAAAGAGAACCAGTATAAGCTGCCTGATATTGTTTTCTTTCTGCTATCATGAAAGCAGGTGATTGTCCCTCTGCCAACCTGGAGCTCCCATACTCGGGATCCAATCACAGAGGACATGGAAAAGTTTGCTATTGAAACCGAACTGATTTACAAGTATTCACCCTTCAAGTCTGAGCAGGAAGTTATGGAGCAGTTTAAGAAGATCAGTGGGGAACATGGTGAGTGTTATACTGGTCACAGCCCAAGCGAGAATGCCTGCTGATTCTGCTGTTGCGTGGAGCCAGATAATGACAGGATGCTTTGTTAAATCTGAAGCTGAAAAGGTGAAATTACTTCTTACCTGATAATTTATTTTCCTCTAATGCAGACGTACCTGTTCATGTGATTAGGTTATGCATGTCAACCAGCAGATGAAGATAGATCAACAGGCTCATTGATGTCACTCTATATACCTCCGTACTGAAACTAGCCTGCCACTAGTTCTGTAAAAAAGCTAACTGTGGGCAAACTTAAAAACCAGCAATGAGTTATAAAACCCCTGGTTCCCTCTTTTTTTTTTTTTTTGTAACAGGACTTCCAGCAGAATAAGGAAATGAAATATAGGAAACAAAGATAAACCAGACATACTCACCAGAAGGTGCAGTAATTAGCCCAGTGAGACATACACAAGAAAAGCTTTTTGAAAACTGATAATTACAGACCGCAGCAGCAGTAATGGGAGGGATCATGGACTTGTCTGAATGTAGTAGAGGAAAGGAAATTGAGTAAGAAGTAATCTCACCTTCCTCTGTATCTAGTCAGACCAGTCCATACGATTAGGATAAACCCAATCTACTTCTTCACAGGGTGGGATACTTGCCAAGCCCCTTGCAACACCATGGAGGTGAATGAGGAATCTTCTCTCTCTGACATCCAGACAATAGAGTCTGGAAAAAAATGCAGAGAAGATCAAATTGGTGCTTTACAAATCTCTGCAGGAGACCCTAATTATAGTTCTGCCCACGAAACCTCTTGTGCGATTTGCCCAAATCTGCTGCGGCAAGGAAACACTGGAAAAAGTATAAGGCGCAGTAATCACCTCTTTGATCCTGCGCACCACTGTAGCCTTAAAGGCTGCCTGACCTTTCTGCACACCACCATACTGCATAAAGGGATGATCCATTCTCCAGAAAACATTGGTGACCATAAGATATTGTAAAATATACACTTGCAAATCCAAAGAACGAAGGAGCGTATAAGTCTCCGCAACCAACTGTCTGTCAAAAGAAAACACAGAAATCAGCTGTTACTGTGCGTACCCAGATCAGTCCAGACCATGGGTTGAGCCTCCTGTCCAGCAGATGGAGACAGACCAAAACTGAAAGGGTATCCTATATCAGGACAGAGCCTACCCTGCAGCCCTTCAATATTTGTCTGTCTCCAGCAGATGGATCAGCTCACCCTGCGGCCTCCTGATCTGGGCTGCTCAGCCCTTGTTTTCTTTTCTTGTAGGATCAAGCAAGTACTATTGTAGTTTTTCCATTTATTTAATCTTAGAAAAAAAAATAATTCTACATTTTTGTAATTTGTCTTGTATTAGACTCTGTCTCTCTTCTTTTCACAGAAGATGCTTCCGTCCTCCTGGCTCTTGCGGGACCTAGGGGGGCATGGTCCCTTGTGCAGGGCATAGCCTAGGTCCAAGACTGCTTCCTCGCTGGGGGGGGGGACGGGGACGGGGACGATATTGGTGGTCCAGTCACTCCCTCCCTTCCCCCCCCCCGGCTGCCTTGAGGGCTCCGGGCTCTCCCTTTTCTTCCCCTCAGTTAAAAAAAATAAATAAATAAAATATATATATATATAAGGACAATAAATTTTATTCTAATAAAGGCTTGCAAAAAGGAGGAAGTAATTTTAATTCTTAAGCAGGCTGGCAGCAAGACCCAGTAGAGCGGGCAGGGTTCACTCTCCTGCCTCCACTCCTTACCAGCACTTCAAAGACCTTTCTCCTCTCAGCTGTTTTTTTCTTTTGTGCCGTTCGCGGCTTCTCTTCACTGGGAATACCGTGTCCAAGTGCCTGTCTTGCATGTGGGGAGCCCTTGGCGTGCCTGCCGGGTGAGGAGGGTCCCTCCTCGGCAGCGCTGCCAAATTTAGCTCGGGGTCGCGCTTCCCTCCGCATGGCTAGGCGGTTCCCGGGTCGGCAAACTGCGGGAGCGGCGGCCATTTTGGGAATTTCGGCAGCTCCCGATTTGGAGCTGCCAGGGGCTGGGGATGCGATTTTTGTGGAGCTTCCCCCCCGATTTAAGCTCCGTGTCCCCTAGGGATGAGGTCCCTGACCCACCTCCCCCCTCCGGCAAGACTAGGGCACATTTTTCTTCAGAATTTGTGCTTCTTTTGCACAAATCTTATCTGGCCAGCTTGCAGGAGGAGGAAGACCCTTCCCTAGGTCTCCTGCTGGCAAAAATCCCAAGACCAACTCTGCCGCAGGTCCTCCCGACCCCGGAGCCGCAGGGGCCTGTTAGGGTACCCCCCCCATTCCTGACACCCCGCGCCCCCTAGTTGATCCGGATCCCACTACAGCTTTGGCGGGGGCGCTCCCCCCCTTGGAGGAGGATGACCCCCGGGTCCTCCGCATGTTTCAAAAGGAGGAGTTGGAGCCCCTCATCCCTTTTGTCCTCCAGGAGCTGGGACTGGAGGGGACCCCCTGCGGATATGCTTACGGCTTCTTTGCCCAAGGATATGGACCCGGTCCTGGTGGGACTCAGGGCTCCGGCAAGTGCCTTTCCCTTCCACCCTATGCATAAGTTGCTGCTCCTACGGGAATGGGAAGCTCCCGAAGCGGGGCTCCGTGTGGGGAGGGCTATGGACAAGCTCTACCCCCTCCCCGGAGGACTGCTTGGACATGCTGAGGTTTCCTATCGTCGATTCTTCAGTCTCTGCGGTCACCAAGCACACCACTATCCCAGTGGTGGGGGCGACGGCCCTGAAGGACGTACAGGATCGTAAACTCGAAGCCCATCTAAAGCATATCTTTGAGGTTCTGGCCTTGGGAGTCCGGGCGACTATCTGCAGCAGTCTCATACAGCGGGCAGGTCTCAGATGGGTTCAATAATTGCTCGGCACCCAGGACCTCCCATCTGCAGAGGCGGAGCAGGCTGAATGTTTGGAAGGCGTCATCGCTTATGGGGCAGATGCGCTCTACAACCTCCTCCGCGTCCAGGCGAAAGCGATGGTCTCGGCGGTCTCCGCTAGAAGGCTTCTCTGGCTGCGCAATTGGTCCGCGGACCCGTCCTCCAAGGCAAGGTTGGGCACGTTGCCTTTCAAGGGTAAGTTGCTTTTTGGAGAGGACCTTGAGCAGATTATTAATTCCCTGGGGTGAAAACAAGGTTCATAAGCTACCGGAGGACTGTCCGAAACAATTTCGATCTTTTGCGCCCTCCCGTCCTTGCTTCCGGTGTCAGCGGAGATATACATCCTGCGGACGAGGTGGCTCCTCCAGAGGTTATTCTTCCCGGTCTCAATCTTGGTCCCAGCCCTTTCGTGGGTGTCGGTGTTTCCGAGAGGGACCATCCCAGCATGCCACCCCAAAGCAAGCCCCACAGTGAAGTTCGGTTGACCCATTCCTCGGTCCCCCTTCTGGGAGGTCGTCTCTCCCTGTTCTTCGAGGTGTGGGTCAAAATCACGTCTGACCAGTGGGTCCTCGAGATTGTCCGAGATGGTTACTCTTTAGAATTTGCTCGAGACCTCCCGGACCTCTTCGTATTCTCCCCATGCGGCCGTCTCAAGGGGAGGCGGTGGACCAAACCCTCACCAGGCTTCTGAGTCTGGGCGCCATTGTCCCGGGTCCGAAGGAGGAAATCGGCGCCGGACAGTATTCTATTTACTTCGTGGTACCCAAGAAGGACAGTGCTTTTCGGCCGATCTTAGACCTCAAGAGGGTCAACTGGGCCCTCAAGATCCCACATTTTCGCATGGAAACCTTGAGCGGTCATCGCGGCGGTTCATCCCGGAGAGTTCCTCGCCTCTCTCGATCTGACAGAGGCCTACCTCCACATTCCGATTCACCACGATTACCAGAAGTATCTTCGCTTCCACATCCTCAACCGGGACTTTCAGTTTTGGGCACTGCCCTTCGGCCTTGCTACCGCACCACGCACCTTCACCAAGGTCAATGGTGGTGGTAGCGGCAGCCCTCCACCGCGAAGGAGTCCTAGTCCACCCCTATCTGGACGACTGGCTCGTGAGGGCCAAGTCGGAGAGTCACTGCAGGCAGGTGGTGGATTGGGTCCTCGCTCTCCTCATAACCCTCGGGTGGATAGTGAACTTTCCCAAAAGCAATCTTCAGCCTTCCCAGGTGTTAGAATTCCTGGGGGCCCGCTTCGATACTCGGATCGGCAAAGTGTCCCTACCTCGCGCTCGGGCTCTCAAATTGATCGACCAGGTACGGAATCTTCTCTCACTCCCTCTCCTGACGGCATGGGACTACCTCCAGGTCTTGGGCTCGATGGCCTCCACCATCGACCTCGTCCCCTGGGCATTCGCTCATATGCGACCGTTACAGAGAGCTTTGCTATCCCGTTGGCAACCGGTGTCGGAACAGTTCCACGCAGTTCTCCTGCTTTCGGCCTCTACCGTCGGAACAGTTCCACGCAGTTCTCCTGCTTTCGGCCTCTACCGTCGCCGCCTTGCAGTGGTGGCTTTTGCTTCCTCATCTTCTCCGGGGCATGCCTCTTCAGACTCCACAGTGGACATAGTAACCACGGATGCCAGTCTCTCTGGCTGGGGCGCAGTCTGCCAGTCCCAGTCCATGCAGGGGATCTGGTCTCCGGTTCAGTCTGGTTGGCACATCAATTGTTTGGAAGCCTGGGTGGTGCGTCTGGCCCTACAGGATTTTCTGCCCCTCATCCGTGGCAAGGCGGTGAGGGTTCTCTCCGACAACTCCACCACCGTGGCTTTTATCAACCGACAGGGCGGCATTCGCAGTCGCCTGGTGGCTCTAGAAGCCAGCCGTCTCTTCGACTGGGCGGAACGGCATCTGGATTGCCTTGCGGCCTCCCACATAGCGGGCAAGGAGAATGTACAGGCCGATTTCCTCAGTAGTCTCTCTCGATCCGGGAGAGTGGGAACTCTCGGAAGAAGCTATGGACCTGATCGTCCACAGGTGGTGTCCCCCTCACCTGGACCTCATGGCGACCTTGCGCAAAGCCAAGGCCAACAGATTCTTCAGCCGCTGGAGAGAGCACGGCTCAGAAGGAGTGGATGCTCTGGCTCTTCCCTGGCCTGCGGACGTCCTTCTTTACGTGTTCCCTCCGTGGCCTCTGGTGGGAAAAGTTCTCGAAGAATAGAACTCCACCGAGGGCCAGTGGTTCTGGTAGCACCCGAATGGCCTCGCAGACCATGGTTCGTGGATCTCGTCAACCTGGCGACAGACGGACCTCTCCGGCTCGGCCATCTTCCTCGTCTGCTTCGGCAGGGGCCCGTATTTTTCGACAAGGCTGATCGCTTTTGTCTAGTGGCCTGGCTTTTGAATGGAGACGCCTGAGGCGTAAGGGCTATAAGGAGGAGGTTATCTCCACCTTGCTGCGAACTCGGAAGCAGTCTACTTCTCCAGCTTACGTGCGCGTTTGGAAAGTCTTTGAGACCGTTTGTGCGGAGTCAGGGATCTCTGCGCGCTCCGGTTTCATTGGTTCTTTCCTTTCTACAGAAGGGTCTCTCCAAGGGTCTCTCTTTCAGTTCCCTTCGCGTCCAAGTCTCCGCTCTCGGCTCTCTTCTCGGACGGGTCGAGGGTCATCCCTTAGCAGGCCATCCGGACGTGGTTCAGTTCTTGAAGGGAATCGAGCACCTGCGACCGCCCGCTTGCTCTACTTGCCCATCGTGGAGTCTTAATCTCGTCCTCCGGGCTCTCTGTACAGCTCCATTCGAACCCCTCCGTCGGGCTACGGTAAAGGATCTCACCTTGAAGGCGGTTTTTCTCGTCTCTCTTTCTTCCGCTCGGCGGGTTTCAGAGATCCAAGCATTGTCCTGTTGGGAACCCTTTTTGCATTTTTCCGATTCCGGAGTCTCGCTCAAGACTCTGCCTTCTTTCTTGCCGAAGGTTGTGACCGCTTTCCATGTCAACCAGTTTGTGGAGCTTCCAGCATTCTCTCCAGCGGAGATTATGGGTACCACTGGGGGCGATCTCTGCAGACTTGATGTCAGACGAGTTCTACTCCGCTATCTTAAGGTTACCAATGACTTTTTCGGGTCTCTGATCATCTTTTCGTCCTCTGGAGTGGTCCCAATCAGGGCAAACAGGCTTCTAAGACTACTATTGCTCGGTGGTTGAAGGAGGCGATTTCCTCGGCTTATCTTTGCCAAGGTCGGGCAGTTCCTGAGGGCCTAAAGGCTCATTCGTTGCATTCTCAAGCTACTTCCTGGGCGGAGAGCCAAGCGGTTTCTCCGCAAGAAATTTGCAGGGCTGCTACGTGGACGTCCCTGCATACTTTTGCTCGTCACTACCGTCTGGATGTGCAAGCACCGGTTTTTGGTTCTTTTGGTCGGCAAGTGCTTCGAGCGGGACTGTCTCTGTCCCACCCGGTTTATGGAAGCTTTGGTACATCCCACAGTCTGGACTGATCCGGGTATGTACAGGGAAAGGAAAATTAGTTCTTACCTGTTAATTTTCGTTTCTGTAGTACCACGGATCAGTCCAGACGCCCTTCCCTGTCTTTTCACATCACCCACTCAAAGCCTTTCCTACAGGTACTCGGATATCAGTATTTTATCTTCTTCTGAACACCGGAAGCATTGGTTATTAATGACCAAGTACATGCAAGAGCGTCTTTCTACAGAGCTCCTTACATAGTTATAAAGTTACTCCATTGAGTTTTTGTTGTTACTTGCTTGATCTTGTTCTTTATCTTGTTTTTCTGCTTTGACAATAGTTATACTGAAGGGCTGCAGGGTAGGCTCTGTCCTGATATAGAATACCCTTTTCAGTTTTGGTCTGTCTCCATCTGCTGGGACAGGAGGCTCAACCCACTGTCTGGACTGATCCGTGGTACTACAGGAACGAAAATTAACAGGTAAGAACTAATTTTCCTATTCAAGTGAAACCACTTTTGAAAGAAAAGAAGGAACTGTGCGAAGGAGAACCCTTTCCTAAGTAATAGTCAGAAATGGAGCCCTGCAGGAAATCATCTGTGATTCTGACATTCGACAAGCAGAGCATATAGCCAGCAGGAACAGTATCTTTAAGATAAGCAGTTGCAAGGAAATACCCTTACGAGGGGAAAACTGTGCTCTAGCCAGGAAAGATAAGACTAAAATTAAGGTCCCAAAGAGGAACTGGAATATGGATGATTGATCTGGGTGCAAAGATAACAGCTTACTCTGAACTCAACCTTTTATAGTAAGAGAGAGCTGCCACATGAAACTTCAAAGTATTCAGGGCTAAGGCAACCAATCTTAAAACATTCTCCAAACTTGCACATAAGGTAAGGAAGTGGAAAACTTCCTAGCCTTCAAAAGTGTAACGATCACTGCCAGACAATTTCCCTCTTCATCAGACTTGCCCTTTCATGGGCCAGGACCATAAGACTAAATCGATCCAGTTCCTTGTGAAGAACCAGACTTTCACAAATCAGATCTTGGCCCCCCTGGAAGTAGAAGAGGGCTGTTGTATAGTCCACAGCTACCAGAAGATTACCCACTATCTTTTGAAGTGCTCTGCCTATCATAGGCCAAGGGGAAACCACATAGTGTCTCCTCCCTTGGTCACTCCTGCTCCAGAGCATCTATTCCAGAGGCGAGTGAATCTCTCCTACGACTAAAGAACCTGCATGCATTGGCATTCTTGCTGGATGCCATCCTTGCTGGATGCCATCAAATTCAGGTCCGGTTGCCCCCACCTGGAGACTGATTGAAAGCCCGTATTGACAGACTCCATTCATCTGGGTCCAGGGCATGTTGACTGAGATAAATCAACCCTCACACTGGCATGCCTGCTATATAGGACGCCAGAGTTTGGGTTCACCCTTATGATTTATATATCCCACCGCTGTCATTTTCAAGACATCAACCTGACTGCACGTCTTAGCAACTGAAACATGAACTTAAGCACCAGCCAAATAGCACAGGCCTCCAGTCGTTGATCGATTAACTTGTCTCCTCTGGGGACCACTGTCCTTAAGCCGTCAGCTGCTCACAGTGAGCACTCCAACCCAACGGATTTGTGTCCGTGGTTGCTGCGATCCAGATATATGGCACCAAATCCAGCCCTTCTCCACGTGCTTGCAATCCAACCACTGCTGAAAGCTCTGGTGCTTCCAGAAGAGGCAGCTGTACCAAATAGTCCAGGGACTGAGGGTTCCACCTGGAAAGCAAGGCCCTCTGAAGCAATTGTATGTGTTCTCACCCATGGCACCAGAGCCCCAGAGATTGCAGATAACGACCAAACAGACGGATTACTGATCATCCTTAATGTCAGAAAGTGACCCCACAACTTCTGGAGTCGCTTTTCTGGTAGATACACCCAATCCATGTATCAAACGGAGCTCCCAGATAAACCAGGTTCTGGGATGGCCAAAGATTGCTCTTGGAAAAGTTGACAGTCCAACCCAAGTCCTGTAGTAACTGGATCGTCCTTTGAGATGTGGCTTTCCTCCAAGGGCTTTGCCTGAATCAGCCAATCGTCCAGATACAAGTGTACCAAAATTCCCTCCTTCCGCAGTGCTGTTTCCACCACTACCATGACTTTGGGAAAATTTCCCAAAGGGCATAGCCTGAAACTGAAAATAGCGACCCGATACCATGAAACAAAGGAACTACTGGTACTTTGGGCAGTTTGGAATATTGAAGATATGCTTCTGTCAAATCCAGTGAAGTCCGAAACTCATTTCTGTACCACTATTATCACCAACCATAAGGTTTCCATCCTGAAATACACCACCTTTAGGTTGGCCCACTTCATGTCTAGCACAGGTCAAAGCGACTCCTCTTTCTTTGAAACCACAAAGTATATAGAGTAACACCCCTTGTCATTCCTGACCCTCTGCAATCGGAATGATAACCTTTAGCTCAAGAAGCCTTTGTGGGGAAATCACGTTGCTTCCCATGTTTCGGCAGAATAATAAGGCGAAATCATAAGTGTTAAAAACTGGACGTACAAATTTGAGTGTAGCCATGTTTTATAACTTTTAGGACCCACTGGTCCGTTGTAATCTATAAAACTGAGACAAATAACCACCCATGTCCAGTACCTGAGACTGTGGCCCCCAAGCACTCATTGTCTTTCTGGAAGAGCCGGCACCAGCCAATCTGTCCTTCCCACTCTTCTTGGAGCAAAAGGATTGGAACCGGGAAAATGTGCAAGATTGCTTCCCAAAAGATCCCCAGCCTGGCAAAAATCTCCTGGAGTCCTGGGGGTGGTTACAAGAGGAGAAAGAATTGGGAGTAAGAGCAGGCCTGATCTTCAAGGAGTCTAGGCATTTGAGTCTTCCCCCCCCCCCCCCCCCCCCCCAGCCTTAGCCACCATCTCCAACTCCTCTCCATATAGCAAACTTGAAGGGTAACTTGATCGAATTGGACTTGGGGATGGCATCTGCTGACCAATTGTGCATCTAGAGAAACCGACGAACTGCTATTATGGAGGCCACCCTTTTTTTTTTGTAATTTACTTTTTATTGATAAGTCACAGCACAACCAAAAATTAACATAGCCATTAGCGATGTACAAAAGTGTCAGAATACAGACATGTCAAAAAGAAGCAAATTGTCACTTAGCATGGTAAGGCCATAAATTCAGAGATGATCAACATCTAAAGATAAACTCAAATGTATGAACATTAGAACCTCAACCTGTAGAGGGGGCTGAGTAAACAGACTACCCCTCACTCTCCCCCACAATTCATCATTGCCCTGTCTTACCCCCAGAGGTAAGGCTAATGGTATAATGGAGTGCCCATTGATACTTATTTATTTATTTTTATTTAAAATCTTTTCTATACCGTCGTTAAGCGGGTGCCATCACAACGGTTCACAGTAGGGCACAAAAACTATGTTGTATAAAGTGTCTAGAATTCTAACTCTTAAACAGGTGCCATCAAAAATACTGTAACATAATATCATAATAAATACTATTTGGTGAGTGTTATAAGTCATGTCCAGTTTTTCTTACTCCGCTATAAGATTGGTGTTACTTAACTTTAATTCTTTGTTGTTTAAAATAAAAAGAATTTAGAATATAAAAGAGAGGACACACTTTAAGAAGAAAGGGGTGTGTGTGTGTGGGAGTTTGTCTGACCGCAACTAACATTTCCCTGGGTTCTACTCTCGATTCTCTTTGTGGTATGCTTGCTTAAATAGCCATGTTTTTAAATTTTTTCTGAAGGTTTTGATGTCTCTTTCCAATCTGATTTCCACTGGCATGGTGTTCCATATTATAGATCCTGCTAGGGATAGGACCCTGTCCCTTACTTGTGTTAATCTGGCCGTCTTGACTGACTGAATAGTTAGCAGTGCTTTGTTTGCTGATCTTAGATTCCTGTGGGGGGTATGTAGGCAGAGGGCTGTGTTCAGCCACTCTGCTTTTTCGTCGTGTATTAATTTATGAATGGTGCATAAAGTTTTGTATTGTATTCTTTGTTCAGTGGGTAATCACTGATCAGTGGGTAACTGATCCTTGGGGGACTCTCAAGGAGTCCCCCAAGGATCTTCTCTCTCCTCCACATTGTTCAATGTTTACCTTACACCGCTATGCCGGTTACTCTCTAAATTGGGTCTTCAACACTTCATCTACGCAGATGATGTTCAAATACTCATACCTATAACCAGCACAATCACAAATGCACTGAGTACCTGGAAGGTAGCTTTATTAGAAATTAAAACAATCCTCACAGACAACCAATTGGCTATAAATACCAATAAAACTGAACTTATCATAATTTCACCTCCAAAAAATACAATACTGATCAACTCCGATATTCTCAAAACAACTCCACTATTTCACAACAAGTACGCAGCCTTGGTATCATCATTGACAGCAATCTCATGTTTAAAAAATTCATCGCGGATACGGTAAAAAATGGTTTCTTTAAGCTATACACGCTTAAACGTATTAAATCTCTATTATACCAATATGATTTCCGCACAGTTTTACAAGCAACTATTTTATCAAAGATTGATTACTGCAATGCTCTGTTACTGGGTCTACCTAAAGCCACCATTCAACCTTTGCAAATGCTGCAAAATGCAGCTGCCTGCATTATCACCGACACAAGCCGCCATGATCACATCACTCCAGCTCTTCAGTCTTTTGCACTGGCTACCCGTGGCTTACAGGATAATTTATAAATCTATGTCGCTGATACACAAAGCCATTCAAAACAGAGAAATGCTCTGGTTCACAGATCAACTACAATTCAAAACGTCTTCCCGCCCAACGAGATTCCAGAATTTAGCCAAACTAAATATCCCAGCACCCAATCTGACTAAACTCTCTAGTACAAAAGAACGATCTTTCATCATTGCTGGATCAACAATATGGAACACCATGCCCTCTGAATTACGCCAGGAACTCTGTCACAAAAAATTTAAACAAAACCTTAAAACCTGGCTATTTAAAAAAGCCTACTATCAATGATCTGAATCCTCAACTACTCTTCCTAACTGCCACAATCTCTCATATATTGCTTATATTCTATGAATACAAAGTTATATACTGTATTGTTTTCGTTTAGTTACCTTGTTATATTGTAAAGCGCAATGCTGAATTACTGTTTGAATGTAAACCGAGGTGATATTTACGTACCCCGGTATAAAAAAATCTATAAATAATAATAAATAATAATAACCAGTGTAATTCTATTAAGGTTTCAGTGATATGGTCTCTCTTACTTTTCCCAGTTAAAATTCTTGCCACTGTGTTTTGTAGTATCTGTAATGGTCTTATTGTGATGTATGGCAGGCCCAGTAGGCGAAACAAGGAGTCCTTGTCGGGCAGGTCCAATGGACGTTGTCACCGTTTTTGTTGTGATAAGATAAGAAGAGTATAGTGTGTAATGCGGGAACTTGAGAATACCGGGTTCCAACACACACATTGGTTTTGTCGCAGCATTATTGTTATATATTGTGAAATGCTATTTAATTAAAAGAGTAAAAGATTGCAAGATACAGTTGTTATTATATTGATAATCAGTGTTACACATTGGTGCTGGGATTTTTATATTATATATTTGTTGTTTTTACAAAAGGGGTTTGATTGGAATTGTGACATGTTTGTGGTATGGATGAATGAGTGTGTTAGTTTAGTAATCATTGTCTAGATAGGATCTATTTTATGTATTTCATGAATAAATTGTACTTTTGAAATTGAATTTTGTGGATGGGTGAGTTCTCTTTTGTTGATATAAATTACTTGGTAGAAGAGTACCATAGTACAAAAATTACCCTCAGTGTAGTGTACCTTAGGCCCAGTAGGAGGGCATTACAATAGTCGGTACTGGAAAAAATTAACCCTTTAGATCCTGCTCATTGAAGGAATTATTTCCTGATGCCCCTTTTTACATATCTTAGTTAACTAGACCCAAATATGGTATAAATATGGTATAAAATAATTTGCAAGTAATTAAAAGTATATGAAAAAATGTTCCACTTGTGGAACGTTGGTACCTAAAGGGTTAAGGCTTGTAAGACTGAGCGGAAGTTGATGGGCGTTAGTAGTGGTTTTAGTCTTCTAAGAGTCATAAGTTTGGCGTATCCTTCTCTTACTTTTTGAGATATATGTTGTTTCATACTTGGTTCTGGATCAATTATCACTCCCAGGTTTCTTACTTTCTCAGCTAGATGTATTTTTTGGTGGTTGTTGAGTGTAATTGGGTTCTGAATGATTGTTAAGTTTTTTTCGTTCTAGGTGTAAGAATTCAGTTTTCTCTATATTGATCACTAGTTCTATTGGTTTAGAAGTTGTTTTATTTTATCTAGGTACATGTTGGCTAAGTTTGACGACACAATTGAGAAAACATTAATTATAGAAACAGAAATGACGGCAGAAGAAGACCAAACGGCCCATCCAGTCTGCCCAGCAAGCCCCACACTTCCTCCCCCCCCCACCCCCTCTCTCATACCCATCTGCCTCTCCTGGCTCCCAGCAACCCCCGGCTCCATTTCCCTTCCACCCCCACCACCAATGCAGAGAGCAGTGATGGAGCTGCATCCAAGTGAACCATCAAGCCCGACCAGCTAGGGGGGTAGCAACCGCCGCAATAAACAAGCTACACCCATACCCACATGCCCACCCAGACTATGTCATCCAGCCCCTATTGGCTATTTTTCTTCTCCCCTGCCGTTGAAGCAGAGAGCTATGCTGGATATGCATTGAAAGTGAAGTATGCATTGAAAGCCACATTAACTATCAACAAATATTGAACAAGCCTAATAATTGGTAATACCTATAGCCTATGAACTCACCGTTAATTTTACATACTCTTACCCACCCCTGGTTTTTTTTTTGTTTTGTTTTGTTTTTTTTTATAATTTGGAGATGGCAGGCCTCCATCCTTCCGCTCCGTGAAGGTGGAACACCAACCACTGGCCACTGGCATCCCGCTCCGTGAATGCCTCTGTGGCTACTGCCGCTCCGTGCAGTGTTTTGCTGCCTCCTCTTTATACATGTCCTCTAGACCTGGGATTATTATTGGGAGTAATTATAATATAATATAAATATAATTGGGAGTATTAACTGAATATCATCGGTGTAGATATATAGTGCGCAATTCCTAAACCTGCTAGTAGGTGACATAAAGGTAGTATGTATATGTTGAACAATGTGGAGGATAGGGTAGATCCCTGTGGAGGTTTATTTTCTCTGACATTACTTCTTTGATTTGCACTTGGAAGTATCTGTTATTTAGGTATGATTTAAACCACTTGATTGTCAAGTTGCTTAATCCTATTTCTTCTAATCTATTTATCAGTATGTCATGGTTAACTGTGTCTAATGCCACTGATAGGTCAAGCATTACTAAAATGTATTGGTTACCGCTGTCAAACCCTCTCATCTGTTAGTTCAAGTAGTAGTGTTTCAGTGCTGAAGTTTTAGCGGAAGCCATGATGTGATGGGTACAGTATATTGTTGCTCTCTAAGTGTTCTGTTAATTGTTTTTTGTATGGCTTTTTCTATTAACTTTGCAATTAAGGGCAGGTTTGATACTGGTCTATAATTGCTCATGATTAGATGATCGCTGTTTTTTTTCTTTATAATTGGTTTTACTATTGCTCCTTTTAGTGAGTCTGGCTTGTTTCCTTCTTTTAGTGATAGGTTAATGATTTTTGTTAGAGTTGGAGAGACTACGTTGGCTACTTTTTTCAAATCTGCGGTTGGAATTGTCTTGTGCATGTGGGGCTGGGTTTAATTTTTTTTAGCATTGATTCAACTTCATTTTCGGATATTTCGTTGAATGCTTCCCAATGTTGAACATCTCTTTTTTGCATGTTGATTTTTTTTATTTATTTTAGGGATTTTTGCTTTTAGATTAGTGATTACATTTGGTTATTGGTAGGCTCTGTGAATTGTCATTTTTGTCAGTTGTGAGATTTTTTACTATGGTGAACGGGGCTCGTGGATTATTTGAGAATTTCTCTATCTTACAGCTCGATCCAGTAAAGTGTGCTCCGTCGGAGCGCACTGTCACCCTGCTCTGGACGCGTGTTTTTCCTTACCCCTTATTCAGTAAGGGGAGGAAAACACGCGGCCCACCCGCGGCACCTAATAGCGCCCTCAACATGCAAATGCATGTTGATGGCCCTATTAGGTATTCCTGAGCGATCCAGTAAGTAAAATGTGCAGCCAAGCCGCACATTTTACTCTAAGAAATTAGCGCCGCCCAAAGGTCGGCGCTAATTTCTTCCGGCGCCAGGGAAGTGCACAGAAAAGCAGTAAAAACTGCTTTTCTGTGCACCCTCCGACTTAATATCATAGCGATATTAAGTTGGAGGTCCCCAAAAGTAAAAAAAAAAGTAAAAAAAAAAAAAAAAAAAAAATTTTGAATTCGGCCCGCGGCTGTCGGGCCGAAAACCGGACGCTCAATTTTGCCGGCGTCCGGTTTCCGAGCCCGTGGCTGTCAGCGGGCTCGAGAACCGACGCCGGCAAAATTGAGCGTCGGCTGTCAAACCCGCTGACAGCCGCCGCTCCAGGCCAAAAGGAGGCGCTAGGGACGCGCTAGTGTCCCTAGCGCCTCTTTTTCCTCGTTTGCACCGCGTCGCCTAATTTAAATACTGGATCGCGCGCACCGGCGAGGGGCCGGTGCGCGCGCCGGGAGAGCGGGCGTTAGTCCGCTCTCCCACGGACTTTACTGGATCGAGCTGTTAGTGCTGTAATGTTTTTTAGCGTTGAGAATTACTTGTTTATAGTAGGCTAGCTGTTTTCTGTATTTAGTCAGGTTGTCTGTTATATTATTTTTCCATTCCTTCTCTTTTTTCCTAAGGTTTCTTTTGATTACCTTTATCTTTTTGTTATGCCAGGGGTTTGTTTCTTTGGGTTCTTTTGTGTCTATCTTTTTTTATTGGGTTGATCTCGTTGGCTAAGTTTTTGGTTATTTGTGTCCACGCTGTTATGGCAGAGTCATAGTCTGGGCTGTCTATTTCGGTTAGTTTTTCTTCTAGTTTGTTTTTCAGGGAGTCTGTTGTATGGAGGGCGGTATTCAAAGTTGATGGGGTCTCTGTTTTGTATCGTTTGTTTTTCCGTAAATTTGATCGAGGATTTTATTAGGAAGTGGTCTGACCATGGTATCTGAGTGTATTCCGATTTGCAATGTTCTAAGTGGCCGTGATTGATAAATGTTAAATCAAGGGAGTGTCCTGCTTTGTGAGTGGGTTTATCAGTTGTTAGGATGAAGCCTACTGCTGTCATGAAATCTAATAGTGTTTGACATGTGTGAGATAAGGGGTGTGTGCCCATGTGTAAGTTGACATCACCTAGTACAATTGTGGGTTTAGAGGTGTTTAGTTGTGTTGTTAGGAATTCAATTATTGGGGAGATGTTTAGTTCTAGTAGGGTGGGGGGGGCAGTATATAAGGCAAATTTGTAATTTATTAGTTTCAAACAGAGCGATTTCATGATTTTTTGGAGGTAATGTCGGTATTAGTTTACATTTTAGACTTTTTTGGATTATTAGTAGTAGTCCCCCCTCCTCTCTTATTTGTTCTTGGGATTGAGAAGACATCATAGTTTTTGCCCTCATGACACCGAAAGGTCGCAAAGCCAGAATGGAGAAGATGGGACTCCTTTTCCATGCTCACACCCCAACGCCGTCCATCGCATCGACGTCCTCTGAACCGGCACCGCCGAAGTCGCACCAGCATCGACAACCGTCCGGTGACCGCCTGCCATCGACGTCGTCACGGCCATCGACTCCCGTTTCTCCCCCTCAAGATCGAGGGGATCGTAGGGAGAAACATCGCCATCGGCATTGTAAGTCTCGGACTGTCGAGGGAGCGAAGCCACCGTCCGAGCCACCATCGAAGAAGCCCCGTCCAGGAACGGCACCACTCCTGCAACCGGGACATTGAGGCAACCCTCACCTGATCAGGGTTTGGGAGTCGCGATTCCACCTGTAAAGGTGGTCCCTCCGACTGTGCCTCAGCCTCCCTCTTCCGTCACGGAGCCGGGGCTGATTGCCCCAGGTCTCCGGGAAGAACTGGACCAGCTGGTCCAGGAGGCCATCGACAAGGCGATGCAACAACTCCAGGTTCCTCCGGCACCGAGAGTGGAACCGGTCACCGACCCAATTCCAGCAGCGCTGGCACCGCTGCTATCCCGGATGGAAGCGCTCATGACTGCCCTTCCACCGGTGATTCCCGGGTCTCCGATGGCTCCGGTGCGCTCCCCGTTGACAGCTTCATCGGGAGGAGAAACACCGTTCTGCATTCCTCCTTCGGGGGTATTGCCTCAGCCATCGATGCCATGTCTTCCCTCGCCACCAATTCATTCATCGGGGCGATATGCACATCGGCGCCATCAATGCCTTCGATGCCGGCACAGATACCCCCTGGGTGTCCACGGTGCCCCCGGTGATTCCTTCGATTTTCTCGGAGCCTCAGCCGGGCCCTTTGGGTATCCAACCCCCTTCTCGTCCTACAGGTCAGCCTACTGATCCTTATGACACCTGGGGTGATGATACTTCCCCAGACACCGATGACTTACCTTCACCTCCCTCTCCTACTGAAAGTAGAAAGCGTTCTCCTCCAGAGGACCTTTCTTTCATTAATTTTGTGAAGGAAATGTTGGAATTGGTCCCTTTTCAGCTTCAGACGGAGCAAGATGATAGGCACCAGATGATGGAGCTTCTCCAGTTCCTTCTATTCCCATTCATCTCCAGAATTGCTTCTTACCAGCTGTACATGACCCAATACAACAGGGTCATTTTCAAGCAAATACAGGACTTCTGTGAAACCCTGCCTGACCAATTCCAAGAACATCTTCAAATCCTTGTCAACAAGGAGTTTGAGGCAGGAAAGCATGAGATAAGAACAGCTTACGATATCTTCGACACCTCCACTAGAGTGTCTGCAACTGCCGTTTCGGCAAGACTGGGCCTGGCTCAAGTCTTCTGACCTTCGCCCAGAAGTCTAAGACAGACTCTCTGACCTGCCCTGCATAGGAGATAATCTGTTTGGTGAACAGATTCAGCAAATAGTGGCTGAATTAAAGGACCATTATGAGACCCTCAAACAGCTCTCATCGATACCTTCTGACTTCCCTTCTAGACAGCCCTTCAAGAAGGACTCTAAGAAGTCATTCTTCTGCCCAAGGAAGTACTATCCTCCACCAACAAGGTCCCGAGTTATGAGGCCTTATCAAAAATCTCAGCCTCGCCAGCCCCGGAAGCAAAATCCACAAGCAGCTCCCCAGCCGGGGCCTGCTTCAGGTTTTTGACTTTCTCTTGGAGAGCAGCAGCCTGATTCCTCTGCCAGGCATACCAGTGGGAGGTCAATTGTGCCACTTTCACGGCATGTGGCAATCAATCACAACCGACCAATGGGTGCTAGCAGTCATTGCTCAGGGTTACCACCTGAACTTTCTTGCTCTTCCACCGGAATCACCACCTCTACAAGCGTGGAGAGTAACCGACCACTCTGTCCTTCTGGAGCAGGAGGTTTCCCTTCTTCTCCAGTTAAGGGCAATAGAACCCGTACCTCTTTCGCAAAAAGGCCTAGGGTTCTATTTCCGGTACTTTTTGATCCCCAAAAAACCGGGGGGGGGCTTCATCCAATTCTGGACCTACGTGCCCTCAACAAGTACCTCCAGCGGGAAAAGTTCAAGATGGTAACCTTGGGCTCGCTTCTACCTCTTCTACAAAGAGGAGACTGGCTGTGCTCTCTGGACCTCCAAGACGCATACACCCACTTTGCGATAGCTTTATCTCATCGCAAGTACCTCCGGTTTTTAGTAGGCCCAAGGCACT
This sequence comes from Rhinatrema bivittatum, assembly GCF_901001135.1. Taxonomy (NCBI): domain Eukaryota; kingdom Metazoa; phylum Chordata; class Amphibia; order Gymnophiona; family Rhinatrematidae; genus Rhinatrema; species Rhinatrema bivittatum. The sequence goes on from NC_042625.1 coordinate 7,530,683, forward strand.
ATCAATACCGGGTGCTTCCATTTGGCCTAGCATCGGCACCACGAGTCTTTACCATAAGAATATAAGAAAATGGCATACTGGGTCAGACCAAGGGTCCATCAAGCCCAGCATCCTGCTTCCAACAGTGGCCAATCCAGGCCACAAGAACCTGGCAAGTACCCAAAAACTAAGTCTATTCCATGTTACCATTGCTAATGGCAGTGGCTATTCTCTAGGTGAACTTAATAGCAGGTAATGGACTTCTCCTCCAAGAACTTATCCAATCCTTTTTTAAACACAGCTATACTAACTGCACTAACCACATCCTCCGGCAACAAATTCCAGAGTTTAATTGTGCGTTGAGTAAAAAAGAACTTTCTCCGATTAGTTTTAAATGTGCCCCATGCTAACTTCATGGAGTGCCCCCTAGTCTTTCTACTATCCGAAAGAGTAAATAACCGATTCACATCTACCCGTTCTAGACCTCTCATGATTTTAAACACCTCTATCATATCCCCCCTCAGTTGTCTCTTCTCCAAGCTGAAAAGTCCTAACCTCTTTAGTCTTTCCTCATAGGGGAGCTGTTCCATTCCCCTTATCATTTTGGTAGCCCTTCTCTGTAAGAGATAGTTATGCCTTAGAATTTTCACGTCCTTTCTAGAGTCCCAGTACTCTTCTTGAAACAAACGGGAAGTGATAGAGGGGACACTCTAAAAGTTAATCAGCCTGGAGGCTATAATTCTGGTGCCGCAAAGTGAGCAGGGGTGGGAGAGGTAACCCATCTATTTTGTGGTACCAAAGAAGGGAGCGCACCTTCCGCCCCATCTTGGATTTGCAAAGGGTAAACATAAGCTTGTGGGTACTGAGTTTCCGAATGGAGATAAGTACAGTGAGTGCGGTGGTCCGCAAAGAATTCCTGGCGTCTTTGGATCTAACAGAAGTTTATCTGCATGTACCTATTCAAAAGGACCATCACAAGTTTCTGCGGTTCAAGGTATTTGGCCAGCACTTCCAGTTTCAGGCTCTTGCTTTGGGTTGGCCACGGCTCCCTAAGCCATCACGAAGGTGATGGTGGTGGTGGCGACAGCCTTGCGACGAGGGATTCTGGCCCATCCAGATCTGGATGATTGGCTTATCCGGGCAAAGACAGAGAAGGAGTGCAGTCGATCTGTGCAATGAGTGATGAACACCCTCGGCTCTCTGGGTTGGGTCATCAATGTGGCGCAGAGTCACCTGGTCCATCTCAATCGTTGGAATATCTAGGAGCCCACGTCGATACCCAAATGGGCAGAGTGTACCTGACAGTGGACAGATTGTCGAAGTTGCAGGCGCAGGTGATACAGCTGTTGAGTCTGCCAGTGCAAAAGTCTGGGATTACTTACAGGTGCTGGGATCCATGGCCTCTGGTTCTGTAGGCCTTTGCTCATATGCGTCCCCCTCAGAAGGCGGATTTCCAGATGGAATTCAATGTCTGAGCAGTATTCTGCTGTTATCTCTTCTAGTGGAATCCAGGTCCAGTCTTTTGTGGTGGCTATCAAGGAGCAACCTGGAAAGATGCATGGACCTGGAGGCTCCAGATTGGGTGGTAGTGACCACAGATGTCAGCCTCAAGGGCTGGGGAGCAGTGTGCCTGGGTCATTCTGCCCAGGGACTTTGGTCAATGGTGGAGGCGGCCTGGTCCATCAATCGTCTGGAGAGGAGGGTGGTGCGCAGAGTCTGAGTTTCTGTCTCTGGTCCAGGGTCGAATGGTTCGACTGTTTTCGGACAATGTGACAACGGTGGCATACATCAGCCATCAAGGAGAAACAAAGAGCCATGCTGTGGCTTGGGAAACTCAGCTATTGTTTGTGTGGGTGGAGCTTCACCTCAAGGGAATTGTGGCCTCCTGTGTAACGGACGTAGACAACATGGAGGCAGATTTACTAAGCAGGCAGCAGTTGGAGCCCGGGGAGTGGGAGCTATCCCCAGAAGCCTGGAATCACATTTGTGCCAGATGGGAGGGGGGGGGGGGGGAGGAGGTTTCTACAGCTGGACCTCATGGCAACGTTCGTTAGGACTGGATGCCCTAGTGTGCCCATAGCCGAGGGGGATCCTTCTGTATGTGTTTACTCCGTGGCCACTCATAGGTAGAGTGTTACGGTGCATAGAAATGCATCCAGGACAGTAGTGCTGGTGGCGCTGGAATGGCCACAGCATCCATGGTTCTATCTGGCTTTGGACAAACCTCTTCAACTGGCTCATCTGCTGGGATTATTGTGGCAGGGGCCCATATTTTCATATCGGGAGGATCACTTTTGTCTTGCGGCTTGGCTTTTGAAAGGCAGCGCTGCGCTTGAAGAGATATTCGGAACCAATAATCACTTCCCTTCTACAGGCGAGATGGCCTGTTACTTCCATGGCATACATCAGTGTTTGAAAGGTTTTTGAGACCTGGTGTCTCCCAACAATGCCTGGATCCTCTGGCGACCCTTCCGCATATTTTACATACTTTGTCCTTTCTACAGCAGGGCTTATCCAAGGGTTTGGCCTATAGTTCGCTCTGTGTCCAGGTTTCTGCCTTGGGTTGTTTCAGGGGCAAGTTACGAGGTAAGTCTTTGGCCTCCCATCCTGATGTCATCCAATTCCAGAATGGGGTATAGCATGTACGACTTCCGGTTCGGAAGACATACCCAGATTGGAACATCAATTTAGTCTTGCGGGTTCTCTGTGAGGCACCCTTTGAGCCTTTAGGATGAGCTTCCTTGAAGGACCTAATGCTGAAGGCGGTTTTTCTGGTTGTGATTTGCTCAGCCAGATGGATTTTGGAGCTACAGCCTCTATCTTGTCATGACGCTTTTTTGTGAATTGCTAAGAGAGTGTCCTTGCATACGGTGCCTTCATTTTTTGCCAAAAGTGATTTCTGCCTTCCGTGTGAATCAGACAGTTGAATTGCTGGGTTTTCCAGAATTATCTAGAGATTTGGCAGAGATCTCCATCTTTTGGTTGTGCGTCGCATTCTGTTATGATATTTGAAGGTCACTAATTCCTTTCGGCAATCGGACCATCTTTTTGTGGTGTTCAGTGGAGCGAAGAAGGGAGAGAGAGCTTCCAAAGCTATTTTGGCTCATTGGTTGAAGGAGGCTATTTGTCGCCCTATATTTGTAAGGGTCAAGCCATTCCGATGGGTTTGAAAGTGCATTCAACTAGAGCACAGGCAGCTTCTTGGGCGGAGTGTCAGTTGGTGTCTCCTCAAGAGATCTGTAGGGCCACATTGTGGTCCTTGCTTCATACTTTTCACCAAGCATTACAGATTGTATGTTCAGATGCAAAAGGATGCGACGTTTGGTGAAAGTGTGTTGAGAGCGGGTCTTTTAGGTTCCTGCCTGGTGTAGGGTTGCTTTGGTACATCCCACTTGTCTGGACTGATCTGAGTATGTTCAGGAAAAGAAAATTTGTTCTTATCTGCTAATTTTTGTTCCTGAAATACCACAGATCAGTCCAGAGTCCCGCCCCGGTATTGCTGCCAAAAGACTGATTTTCCTGGTATTTTTCGCTGTATATCAGTTTTTATTTTAAACAAATAATCTGGGTTTTTTTGGTTGGATCAAGTGGTCGACTGGATACTGGAGTTATGTTGGTCTCCAGTTCAAGGGTATCCAATCCTGGGGTTTTTCGTTTCATCCTGATATAGGGGAATGCTTTCTAATCTTGGCCTGGGTACAGGTCAGTACTGAGGGACTGCAGGTGGGACTCTCATTTTAGTATCAGTGCTTCAAAATTGTTGTTCTCTGCCTAAACCCACTTGTCTGAACTGTGGTATTACAGGAACGAAAATTAGCAGGTAAGAACCAATTTTCCTGTCTGTGCTTAGACCTTTTTAATGATTCTGGTCTTTATAAATTTAAACAATTAGACACCAGTTGATTAACAGTTATTACAAGCTTGGTGCCAGAATTGACAAAGTACACTGCCGTTAGACATTCTCTCACTGTATTACTTCTAATAATACATTGTCTAATAATATACTGTTATGGGAGACTGTCATGTAATGCTGCAGTGCCACCCCTAATACCCATGCAGGGTAATCCTGTGGCCACTTGGAGGCTCCTGCCAAGCACTGCATGAGTCAGCATGCACCTGGACAAGTGCTTCTACAGTGGCAACCTCCTACCCACCACCTGGGTTCCTGCTTGCCTCTGGGCAAGTTTCCTGCCCACAAGCTATATCCCCTAGTGGTTTCTAGGGACATTTAAGACTCCACACAACCTGATGGTCACACAGTTCCTAGAAGAACACCCAATGACCATATGCACACCACACCTGGATTGTTAGTCAGTCAGTCCAAGATAGGCAGAGCTAACAAACTAATAAGTTTATTAAGAAAATGGGAGAACAGTGAACAGATAAGTTTTAAACTGCAACAGAAATGTGTAAAACAAAGATTATACCGCAAAAGTTAACAGAGCACTTTTCATTACTAGTGCCTGGGGAGGTCAGGAGAAGGCAGTCCACAGGAACTGAACCAGGGCCTCAGCACAGAGATCTGCTCCCTCTGTACTCCCAGACGAGACTGGAGAGTTCCAGAACCCCTCCAGGGCAAGTTTTCTGTCTCCAGGGCCAATCAGGGCACACAGTATTAACAGCTTTCTGGCCAATGGCACTGCAGGGTGTTTCAGTGTTATATGTACCCAGGGCTGTTGGGATGTGTATGCTAATCAAGCCACCTTTAGTGAAGGCAGCATCCAAAGCCTCTGCTTGAGCAACAGAGAGAGGTCAAACACTATATGCAGACCAACACACATGAAATGAACTCTCTGGGAGAAAAATGTCACAGAGCAGAAAATTAAACTACAAACCATGTAAAACCCCTGTTTCACCACAAAGAAAAATAAACATTTCTTACACGTGTTTATATTTCTCAAGATAGAGCTTTTTTAAACTCAGTTAATAGATAATGGTGTATGCTTGAAATGTGTTGCTCTCTCTGGAACTTTGTCAGACCTTTTGGCCCTGTGCGGATTCACAGCCGTTCCAGTCCTTAGTTCAAATGTATATGACTAGTGTTGTGGGGTTTTTCATACCAAATGACTCAGCCTTCATTATATTTGAAGACATTTCTATTATTATTCCTTCTTGTACTAAATATACAAAATGGATTAGAAAAGATTTTCTGTTGAAGAAAAAAAATAATTTTTCTGGAGAGCAGATCATGCATATAGCTTTACATATTACAGGACTGCTCTTTTCTCATTAGCTCAAATGGAAAAATTAAATGTTAAGTGGGAGACTCCACATCGTAAAAGGAATTTTGATGAATCTGGGTCCTGTACTTAGATACGCTCACATCTAGGGCTCAGTCACATTTTGAATGATTGAAGCTTGTGGCTCTTTGCTTTTTGGTTGCTTGTTTATTGCTATGATGAATCTCTTATGCCTCATTCTTTTATGTTGTGGGGAGGGGATTGGGTTGAAGGGGATTTTCTGTATTCCTTTTTTTTTTTTTGTTCTAAATGTGATTCATGCAGTGTTTGTATCCTAGCCCAAGCATGAGGTGTACAGAAAAAATCGCTTTCATGTCAAAGTTGTAATTTGTTCTGTATTTGTAAACCACTAAATGTTCAATGTAAACATTTAAATGTTTAAATGTAAACATTTAAATGTAAACATTAAATGTAAACATTTAAATGTAAACATTTAAATGTTCAATGTAAACCACTAAATGTTCAATGTAAACCGCTAAATGAAGCGATAGTTACGGTTCCTTAGCGATAGTTATGGTTCCTTGTAAACCGGGGTGATATGTATACTATACAGGAACCCCGGTATATAAATTCTTTAAATAAATAAATTTGTTAATAAACTTAAATATAATCTACATAGATTTGTGAATAAACATTCTATTGCAGGGACATTGGTTGTAGTCTTCAACCTTAAGCTGATGGATACTGGTGATCCAGAACTCGATGTGATTTCTGACCCTAAAGATATTCAGATGGCAGGAACGCCTCCAGAGGGAGCGTAAGTATATCAAAAAGAAAGACCCAATACATATTTGAGAATGTCTCAGTGGGTTCATTAGCAGGATGTGTTAATTCTTTGCAGTGTATTAAAGTGTTGGATGGAAGAGCAGATAGTGTATCTAGGATGTATTCTGCACTGAAGTCTGAAAGATCAGGATCTGCTGGGTAATTTGGACACTGTCGAAAACAGCGTGCAGGGCTCAATGGACTACTGGTCTGGCTTAGCATAAGAACATAAGGCTTGTCTTCCTGGGTCAGACCAAGGATCCATCAAGCCCAGTATCCTGTTTCCAACAGTGGCCAACCTAGGTCATTAGTACCTGGCAGGTACAGGGGTGGGTAGATAGATTTCAAGCTGATTATCCCAAGAATAAGTAGTGGATTTCTGCAACTCTCTCAATAATTGTTAATGGACTTTTCCTTCAGGAACTTGTCCAAACTTTTTTTTAAACGCAGCTATACTAATAGCTTTCACCACAACCTCTGGCAACACTTCCAGAGCTTAAATTATACGTTGAGTACAAAAATATTTTCTCACAGGACAAGCAGGATGGTAGTCCTCACATATGGGTGACATCATCAGGGTGGAGCCCTATCACGGAACACTTTTGTCAAAGTTTCTAGAACTTTGTCTTGGCACACTGAACATGCCCAGCATGCCTCCAACCCTTCATCCAGCAGGGGTCCCCCTTCAGTCTCTTTTTTTTTCCGTGCAGCAGTAGCCACTCGGTTTTAGGAGCTCTTCTCATATTCCTGACAGGAATTTCCTCACGGAATTTTTCAAAAATATTTTGACAATTTTCACCCCATTCGAGGTCCCCCTATCGACCATCGATACCCCCTGACATTAGGTAAGATTTTACCTCATTTTTGCGATTGGTTATCTAGGGTTCTTCCTTTCAAGGCCTAACGGCCACCGACCGCACTGCAGTTAAATTTTTCTTAGAACCATGGTGACGGGTTTTCATCAGTGCTCCGATTTGTCCAAGGATGATGTCCATCACGGATCCGCATAAGGTATGTGTCTTATGCTTGGGGGCTGCCCATGATGTCGTGACATGTACCAATTGTGCCCAAATGACCCCGAAGGGCTGCAGGGCACGGTTAGAAAAAATGGAGTTTCTTTTCCAGGCTAAGCAGCCTACTCCATCGAAGGCCTGACATCATCGGCACCGTTGCCGTCCACCTCTCGACACCAACCGGACGCCGGTGGTTCTCGCCCGACTGGATCCGCCTCGAAGTCGCCTATCTCTTTGTTCTCTGCGCTTGAGAAAGACCAGGCTGAGCACCGGGAGAAGCATTGGCATCGAAAGGCTCAATCCGCTGACCCAGGGAAGCCCTCGACGTCTGCATCGACAGAGTCAGCGCAGCGGAGCCTCCATCCTCCTCCTTGGCCGGGACACCGAGGCGTTCCCCATTTTCATTGGTGCCAGGAGCCAAGACTCCACTCTCACCAGTGGACCCTCCGGCGACATCTGAGCAGCCTCCTATTCCGGAACTGTTGTTTCAAGTGCCAGCTTTCCGTGAGGAATTGAAATGGATGGTTCAAGAGGCAGTTATTCACACGCTACAGGGCCTTCTGCCTCCTTCGATACCGGCACCAACTCCGATCTCGGGCTCCGATCCGATGCCCATGATGCTGGCTCTCATTACTGATGTGCATAACATTTATTTAAACAGCAAAACACACATACCTGTGTAGACACTCTAAAAACTAAACTAACACATTCACACCATTCATCCACATCTTGTTAAAATACATGTTGCACAATGCATAAATTGTAATTCACAAACCTTATGTATTCAATTTTAAACTACAAATCTCCATTGATTACAGATGTAAATCCAATTTTTGAACTTATGCAAGTGATTTCAAAGTATATCAATATTTTCTAAACATGAGTACTAGGTACTAAAAGCAAAACTATTTCTCAACATGGACCCATGTTGTACCTAGTACTCATGTTTAGAAAATATGTCACGAAGTAGCGCAGATATGGGCCTGGGTTCTCTCCCATTCTATGTTCCTGAGAGCGACCTACCTGGCAGGCGTGGACAATGTACTTGTGGACAAGTTGAGTCGGACCTTTCTTACACACGAATGGTCCCGAAACCCCCACTGTAGTAGAGACAATATTCCAGCAATGGGATTATCCGCACATAGATCTTTTTGCGTCAATTCACAACCGCAAAGTAGAGAACTTCTGCTCACTACATCGCAGCTACAGGACACCACCAAGGGATGCTTTCGCCCTCTCGTGATCGAAGGGTCTCCTATATGCGTACTCTCCACTTCCACTCATCAGCAAGACTCTCGTGAAGTTACAGCAGGACAAGGGCTTAATGATTCTCATAGCCCCTTACTGGCTGCGTCAGGTGTGATTTCCCATCCTTCACAACCTCTCAGTCCATCAACAAATTCGCCTGGGAGCAGATACATTCCTGATAACTCAGAACAGCGGACAGCTGCGTCATCCGAACCTCCAGGCCCTGTCACTGACAGCCTGGATGTTGAAAGGCTAATACTACAGTCTCTCAGACTCGGTATCTCAAGTCCTGGTAGCTTCACGAAAGCCTTCTACTAGGAAATATTATCATTCCAAATGGAAAAGATTTTCCTTATGGTGCATGTCAAGATCCCTTTACATGCCCCACAACAAAGTTCCTAGACTACCTTTGGCACCTGTCAGTCTGGTCTGCAAACTTCCTCCATTAGAGTTCATGTCAGTGTGGTGGCCGCTTTCCATAAGGGTATAGGGGATGTCTCGATATCGACACAACCCTTAGTGACGCACTTTATGAGGGGCTTACTACAACTGAAGCCCCCACTACGCCCTCTGGCCCCTACTTGGGACCTCAATGTGGTATTAACACAGCTAATGAAACCTCCGTTTGAGCCTCTCCACTCCTGCGAGCTGTGTTATCTCACTTGGAAAATGCTTTCTCTCCTGGCTATAATGTCAGCTCGCAGAGTTAGTGAGTTACAGGCGTTGGTAACATACCCACCTTACACAAAATTTCTCCATGACAGAGTAGTGCTCCGCACTCATCCAAAATTTTTTACCAAAGGTAGTATCTTTCACTTGAATCAATCCATTATACTACCTTTCTTTCCAAAACCCCACTCACATTCAGGTGAGAGAGCGCTGCATTCCTTGGACTATAAACGTGCCTTAGCCTTTTACTTAGCTGGGTAGACTTCCTTTGGGCTGCAGTGCATTCTGTTTGTCTCCTTCGATAAAACCAGACTGGGAATTCCAGTGGGCAAGCAGACTCTATCCTCCTGGCTAGCGGACTGTTTTTCCTTCTGCTACCAACAAGCAGACCACCTGCTACAGGAACGTGTGAAAGCGCACTCTATAAGAGCCATGGCAACACCAGTAGCACACCTTCGTTCAGTGCCTCTTACTGAGATCTGTAGGGCTGCTACATGGAGTTCTCTCCATACCTTTGCAGCTCATTATTGCCTGGACAAGGCTGGCAGGCAAGATTCCATTTTTGGCCAGTCTGTTCTGCACAATTTATTCTCAGCGCCCACTGGGTTTTTCAGTCTACCCTCTGAACCAAACCCACCCCTGCTGTTGTGCCTGTTGCACATCATTGGGTGTGTTTGGTACATTGCTCGGGCATCCTCAGCTCGCTATTCACCCATATGTAAGGACTACCATCCTGCTTGTCCTTGTTCAGGAATACATTTAAAACTAAGAGAAAGCAGAGTTGCTTACCTGTAACAGGTGTTCTCACAGGACAGCAGTGTTAGTCCTCACGAAACCCGCCCGCCACCCCGCGGAGTTGGGTTCGCTTACGATTTATTATTTTATTTTTCGCTTGTACTTTTACTACAAATGAGACTGAAGGGGGACCCCTGCTGGATGCAGGGTTGGAGGCATGCTGGGCATGCTCATTGTGCCAAGTCAAAGTTCTAGAAACTTTGACAAAAGTGTTCTGTGATAGGGCTCCATCCTGATGATGTCACCCATATGTGAGGACTAACATCCTGCTGTCCTGTGAGAACACCTGTTACAGGTAAGCAACTCTGCTTTCTCTTAGCTTTAAATGTATTCCTGAACATACCCAGATCAGTCCAGACAAAGTGGGTTTTGCATCCCTACCAGCAGATGGAGGTAGAGAACAAAATCTTAGATGCACTGCTACATAAACGTGTTCCACCTGCAGTCCCTCAGTATTTCTTTTTTTTTTTTTTTATTATGCATTTCACAAATATTGACAGCAATTTTGGCATGTCAAGAAATGGGTACAAATAATATTACAGGTAAATCAAAGCCCAAACTGCACTCTATTTATATTTTAAAGTAGAATTAAATTTCCATACAATAATTTTCCAAAAGAATACAGTCTGAAATCTAAGCAAACCCCCGTTATAAAGCAAAAGGGAGATCCAAAAATGTTATACATGAGCAAAAATAAAGAATTATGACTAACATCAAGCAGTTATGCTGTGCTTACTATTACTATACCCTTAACAGATCTCAGCAAGGTCTAGGTAATTTTGCATCAATAAATCTGCGCAGTTCAAGCGGCTCTAAAAACACAAACCTCTCGTTCTGGAATTTAACTACGCATTTACAGGGGTAATAAATCACAATCTGAGCCCCAAGGGTTTTCCCCTCTTGGCACATCGAAAGAAACTTTTTTCTGCGTGTTTGTGTAGTTTTAGTTATGTCCGGGTATGTCCATACTTTTTGACCCAAAAACTTCTTTTCTCTATTTTTAAGAGATAATCTTAATATTTTATCTCTGTCTGCTGCATTTATAAATTTCACACATAAAGTTCCCCTTTGTTCAATTTGCTCAGTCATGCTTTGTTCCAAAAAAGCTGTGATGTCTTCCATCTCATGTTGTTGCAAACCATTTTTTTCTTGATCTTTATTCTCTATTTTTCTTTGATTTATAAAGAAAATCTTCTCCATAACTGGTATTTCTCCTGATGTTAACTTCAGAACTTCAGATAGATATTTTTTGTACATCTCATAAGTAGATATTAGTTTAACACTGGGGAAGTTTAGTATCCTAAGATTTTTATATCTCGATTGGTTTTCCAATGTCTCAATTTTCCTGGAATTCGCAGTATCTCCACATATCAGCCCTGTTTGGGTTTTCTCTACAGACTCCACTCTATTCTCAAGAGACTGAAATTTTTCTTTGTGCTCAGACAGTACCGGGTCTATCTGGAAAACGCGATTCTGCGTTTCTACCAACGTTTTATTCAAGATCTCGATAGATGACTTTAATTCCATAAGGACTACCCACACATTTTCCAAAGTTATTTTAGACGTTTGTGGAACGCTTGTAACATTTTTATAACTCACTGTTCTCTCCGTGCAGAGTTCTTGCCTCTCTCCTGAGGCCTCTGCTCGGCCCTTGCTCTCCTCCGGTGTTGAAGTTAGAGGATCTCCTCCCCCTCTAACTTTCTGGCTCAGCCCTACTTCCGACGGGTTTTCCTTGAAGGAGTCTGGCAAGTCCGGCAGCTCCGGTCGGGCTTCCGTTCCCAAATCCGGGGATAGGGCGAGTCCGGGAGGCAAAGGTTTGAAGGGAGCCCCAGGGCTCAGCGAGGTGTTTGGGCATTGTTGTGTCTGCGTTTGCTCTTCGTCGACGCCCAAATCGGCCACTTCTCCCGGGGCATTAGCACTGCTCGGCGAGAAGAAGTTCCTGATAGAGAGCTGTGTAGAAGAGGGAGTCGGGGCTGTCGAGGTCTCTACCCTGACTCTCCCTTTTCTTTTTGTATGCGGCATAGTTTCGTGGAAATTCTTTCAGCTCAGGAGCTCACTTCTCACACGTCCTGCTTCAAAGACGCCATCTTGGATCACCGTCCCTCAGTATTTCTCTGTCTCCAGCAGATGATAGAGGTGCAAATCTGCAGTTCTGACTAAAAGTTGAAATTAGGAGATTGTGAGAAGTTTTGGATCAGCTTCTCGAGGTGCTAGGTTCCTTTGTGGGCCATCTTTCGGGTTTTGCTGGGCAACCAGGGGATTGGATACCTGCTGTCTTTGGAGACCTTGGTACCCAGGCGACTGGCTCACTCTGGGTTTTCTGAAGTCTGCTCCTGCCCACCGCTGTCTCTATTCAGGGAAGTACCCATTTTGTTCCTTTGCATCAAGTTTATTTTAGTTTAAAAAAAAAAAAAAAAAAAAAGTTGACCAGAGGAGAGAGCGAGGAGAATTGGCCTGAGGTTCAGTACCAGGGCAGTCGATCAGTGGGAGTTGCCAGGTTTGGGTGGTAGTGACCACAGATGCCAGCCTCCAAGGGCTGGGGAGCAGTGTGCCTGGGTCATTCTGCCTTGGGGGCTTTGGTCAGCGACAGACGGTCCTGGTCCATCAATCGCCTGGAGACGAGGGCAGTGCGCAGGGCCCTGGAGGTGTTTCTGCCTTTGGTCCAGGGACAAATCGTTCGAGTGTTTTTGGACAATGTGACAATGGTGGCATACATCAACCACCAAGTAGTCAAGCTGTGGTTCGGGAGACTCAGCTATTGTTTGTGTGGGTAGAGCGTCACCTCGAAGGAATTACGCCTCCCACGTCGTGGGAGTAGAAAGCATGCAGGCAGATTTCCTCAGCAGGCAACAGCTAGATCCTGGGGAATGGGAACTGTCCCTGGAAGCTTGGAATCACATTTGTGCCAGATGGGGTGTTCCTCAGTTGCAGAAGGGGGAAACTGGTTCAGTAGGGCTAAATTCTCTGGTGTGCCTGTGGCTGACGGGGGGGTATGTGTTTCCTCCTTGGCCACTCATAGGTCGAGTGTTACAGTGTATAGAGACGCATCCAGGGACAGTTGTGCTGGTGGCACTGGAGTGGCCGTGTCGTCCTTGGTTTGCAGACCTGCTATATCTGGCGGTGGACGAGCCTCTTCAGTTGGCTCATCTGCCGGGATTGCTGCAACAAAGGACCCATATTTTCAGATTGGAAGGATCACTTTGTCTCAAGGCTTGGCTTTTGAGAGGTGGCAGTTGCACATGAAGGGATATTCGGAGCCAGTAATTTCCATCCTCCTCCAGGTTAGACGGCCTTCTACTTCTATGGCGTACATCTCGGGGTTTGGAAGGTATTTGAGTCCTGGTGTATTCAGCAGTGGCTGGATCCTCTGTCGGTGGCAGTACTGCACATTTTGTCCTTTCTGCAGCAGGGTTTGTCCAAGGGTTTGGCCTATGCTTTGCTCCTCTATTATATCTCCCCCCAGCCGTCTCTTCTCCAAGCTAGGGGAATTGTTCCATCGCCTTTATCATCTTGGTCACCCTTCTCTGTACCTTTTCTAATTCTGCTGTATCGTTCTTGAGATGTGGTGACCAGAACTGAACACAATACTCAAGATGAGGTCGCTGCATGGAGCAATACAGAGTCATTATTTTATTCTCCATTCCTTTGTTAATAATCCCTAGCATTTTATTTGCTTTCTTGGCTGCTGCTGGACACTGAGCAGAAGATTTCAACATATTTTCAGCAATGACACCTAGATCAGTTTCCTGAGTAGTGACTCCTAACATGGAACCTTGCCTTTTGTAGCTATAATTTGGGTTACTCTTCCCTAAGTGCGTCACTTTGCACTTGTGTGCATATTTTATCTTTCCTCTTCATCCAGGCAAGCCAGCCCACACCAGTGGATTGTACACTTCACCCAGCAGGTGGCGATGGAGGACTCGCAGACATCCCTCTTATATAGCTCACCACAGTATTTCTCCATCTCCAGCAGGTGGTGGACATGCAACCTTGCTTGTGAACCTCAGCCTGCCAGGATTGAACAGGCTGTCCTGACCTCCTGTGACGATAATTGCTCCCTCCTTCAATTGAGTGTCTGATATGTCAGGACAGGAGTGAAGCGAAGGCTGATGTCCTAGCCCTCCTCCTGACAGAAGGAGAGTTCCTGTAGGGAAAGTTTGGTAGGGTAAGGGAGCCTTGGGCTCAGCCCTGTTAATTTATCTCTCTACTTCTCCTGTCTGTTTTGTCCTTCTCTCCTCTGCCTGTTCCCTGCCCCGTTTTTTTCTCTGGTGTTAGGCTGCCTTACCTGATTTTCAGTGTGGCGAATTAAGTTTAAAAAAAAAAAGTGTCAACAGACTGCAACAGTGATCGCACACCAAAGAGAAGCAAGGATAGAAGACCGTGTTTGGCTGCGTTGAGTGCAGGGGCTGAGGTGCTGCGGCAGGCGCCATTTTGAACTTGCAGTAAGACTGCTGAGGAGCGCACAGGGGAGAGATGGTGTTGGGAGAGCTGCATGGTAAAAGGTCTGCGCGTCTCCTCTGCCTGTCATAGCCCCAGGAGATCGCTAATCATTTGCCAGAAATGCACGGAGGCTCAAAGGGATGTCTCTGCTGGGAAGTATGTCCCTGCAGGGACTTAAGGAGCTCCCAGGAAGGAAGTGTGGCCACAGCTCCTCCTGGGGGAGGTGAAGAGTCTTTCCCACTGCCTCTCTGCCAGTTCCCATGGGGGTGAGCTCATGAGGGACTTTCCCTACTCAGGCAATGGATCTTTCCACAGTGTCATGGGAGGAAATTTTAAAGATTAGCAAAAAAAATCCAGGAATAACTAGTATACAATTAGTAATCAACAATTAACTAGTTATGTGTGTGATTATTTGCTGTCAAACTTTTTATTTTATTTATCTTGTGACTTTTACTGCTGAAATTATAAACTTTATTAATCATACAATCAAGGTGCTATTAAAAAGTTTTTTGAAAAAGGGGGAAGACCTCAGTATTGGCAAAAAGATCCGATTGTCTTAGAAACTTATTAATAGCCAATTATTTCAATCACTGGTCTTTTGTATCCCTTGTATTTTTGTGTTTACATTAAAAATTCCTTTTTGTTATCCTCAGTAAATTACTACTTGCACATAGTTAATAATTCTGCTTGTAATCTGCTTGTATCTTTTTATCTTCAATTGATGAATGCTTTCACCACAGCAAATAATCTTCAGCCATTTCTCGCTATAGCCCCGCTTTGATTACGGACGGAAAACCGTTCTGAAATTAATCAACAAAGCGTTACTTGATATATGTTAATCTTCATCCCAACATCTTTTAAGAACATAAGAAATTGCCATGCTGGGGCAGACCAAGGGTCCCAGCAACCTGTTTCCAATAGAGGCCTAACCTGGCAATTACCCAAACACTAAGAAGATCCCATGCTACTGATGCAATTAATAGCAGTGGCTATTCCCTAAGTAAACTTGATTAATAGCCGTTAATGGACTTCTCCTCCAAGAACTTATCCAAACCTTTTTTGAACCTAGCTACACTAACTGCACTAACCACATCCTCTGGCAACAAATTCCAGAGCAAATTGTGCGTTGAGTGAAAAATAATTTTCTCTGATTAGTCTTAAATGTGTTACTCGCTAACTTCATGGAATGCCTCCTAGTTAACAATGAGGCACTTATCTTTTTGCTCGTTCACAACTGGTTTTTTCTCTCTGACAGCAATACTGTGCCTTTCACCATTCACAGACTCCTTATCATTTGGCCGCCGCCAACATGGCTGATGTTTCGCTTCAACGCTGCATCAGGGCGGACTCTATAATTTCATAGGGAAAACAAGTTTAGCTATTACCTTCATTTGAATTTTGCCGTAAATGCTGTTGTCGGAAATACTCACAATTTTATCTATACCCTCTTTCTTAGTTGCCGAGCTTGTTTTGAATGTTTGTAAAATGGCTGCGCTTTTTAAAGTGCTTACTTAGCTTGAAAAATGAACCAGTCATTGAGCACGTACTGACGTATATAATCGTCTAACGTCGGATTTAAATGTCTGAATTCTTTGACATTACTACATTCACCTCAACCAATGCCTGATTACTGGCCGCTGATTTATGTATCTTTAATGTAATAAACTTTCATTCTGTCTTGAGATTAGAACCCATGGGCTATTCTAAACGTAACTTAAAAATCCATTTCTTCTGATCAATTCTATCTCGAACCATCGCAGTTCTAAAATGTTTGC
Organism: Rhinatrema bivittatum; assembly: GCF_901001135.1. Taxonomy (NCBI): domain Eukaryota; kingdom Metazoa; phylum Chordata; class Amphibia; order Gymnophiona; family Rhinatrematidae; genus Rhinatrema; species Rhinatrema bivittatum. Next base: position 7,546,607 of record NC_042625.1, read on the forward strand.
TTAGCTTGAAAATGAACCAATCATTAAGCACGTACTGACATGTATAGTCGTCTGACGTCAGATTTAAATGTCTGGACTCTTTGACATTACAGCGATTACCTCAACCAATGCCTGGTTACTGATCGCTAATCTATATATCTTTAATGCAATAAACTGTTCCATTCTATCTTGGAATTAAGACCCATCGGCTCTTCCGAACGAAGCATAAAAATCCATTCTTGTTCTCTTCTAAACATCATTTTTTCTCGATTGCCCCCCTCTCTGATCTTGTTTGATATGATCTATCGCGAATCACCGTAGTTCCCTTGTTTTGCTTCTCGAAAAAGCCACTCTAAATTCAAAATTTTCCATTCCTGGAATCATCTGGATAAGAAACCAATGATTGCGTAAACATCTGACAATCTTGCGTGATGTAGGCGAATACTTCGTAACACAAGTGATTACCTCTGAATCTTTTTGTTTACACTGAGGCATTAACAGGGCATCCCGGTCATAATATAGTGCTCTCTTAAATGCATTTTTATGCACTTACTGGGATAGCCTCTCTGTTTGAAATCTGTCATCAATTGAGTCGACTGCTTCCTATAAATCTGGGTGTTTGAGCAATTTCGCTTGTATCTCAGGAACTGTGAGAAGGGAAGGCTGTTTTTTTAACTGTAATGGATGTGCACTGTCATGTAACATGGTGTTGCAGTCAGATTTCTTAAAGACACTGGTAATAATTTTGCCTGACTGTTTTCTTCAACAGTACATTCAGAAATGATATTTCAAAAAAATTATGATGCATCACAAACTGTATCTTCTCATCACAGGTGTTGATCCAACCTTCAAACATGAGTAACTCTTTATCTGTTCCACTCCACAAAATGAAAATGTCATTGATGTAATGTTTGTAAAAGACAATTTTGGACAAAAGGGCGAATTACTGATCCACTCTTTTTCAAATTCAGCCATGAACAGATTAGCAATGGTGGGTGCCATTGTTGCACCCATAGCTGTCCCAGAAATTTGTTGGTAGTACTTTTTTTGAAAAACAAAAAAATTATTTTTCAATGCAATTGATGCCAGATGGAAAATAAATTTGCTTGGTACTCGATGAGGTCTGCTTCTTTTATTCAAATAGACTTCCACGATCTTCATTGCCTCATCCTGAGGGATCGAGGTGTATAATGATTTGATATCAAGCGTAACCAACCACTTATCTGCTGTGTTGACTGTCAAATTTACAATCATATTTAGAAAATGAGTTGGGTCTCGTAACTCTGAAGACACGAATGCCTCAAAAAAACAATCCACAAATTTGGAGAGTGGTTCTAATAAGGATTCGTTGGATGAAATGATCGGTCTTCCAGGTGGATTACACAGTGTTTTGTGGACTTTTGGCAGAATGTATATCGTTGGAATTCTAGGGTATTTAGAAATTCAGGAAGTTATACTCCTTATTGGTCAAAAAACCCATCTCTTTACCTTGATCAATTAACTGCTTAATCTTTTCTGTAAATTTATTTATTTATTTATTTAAGAGTTTTTATATACCGTCATTAAGTTATTCACCATCATAATGGTTTACAATAGGGCACCAGTAAAAAATATATTGGTCGTACATTACATAGGTGGTGCCAGTAGTATTCGGTAACAATAAGGCGTTTATTAGGGGGGTTAAGTGTTTCATAGCAATATGTCCTGAAGGTTGCCTACAGTTAAAAAAAAATGTTGAAATAATTCAGTAAGGTAGGGTTTCCTGAAAGTTTAACATATGTTCTTTCATCCTCTATCTGTTGTACAATTTCTTTGACATAGTCTGCCCTGTCCATTAAAACAATGGACCCGCCTTTGTCAGCTTGTTTAATAACATAATCTTGATTCTTGGCCATGGAATGTAAAGGCCTGCAGGCTTTTTGTAAAGGGGAGGAAGGGTTCCGGGTGGAATCTCGAATGCCCACATCACCGGTCCCCCGTCCGTCCCCCCATAGGATTGCGAAAGTGGCCAGAGGATGCCTTGACTCCCTCCAGATGGAACAACACGGTAGGGACAGTGTGCTGGGGGAGAAGTTGAGGATGCGGATCATTCGGGAGACTCCTAAGAAGAATCGGGATCCTCAATGTGGGATCCCAATGAGGCACTTCTGGAGGAGGGGAAGATTCCCCCATATCATTCGAACAGTTCAATGCTTTGGCCCTTTCATAGAGACGAAGTGTTGGGTTTCATTTTACAGACGAGGAAGGCTTTGCCTGCAGCAGCTCAGGATCCGAAGAAGAAAGGCGTCCTGGTGTTTTCCTCTGCACGAGGCTGTTCAGGAATTAATTGATTTGGAATGGAGTTCTCCTGAGGCTAATTTTAAAGGGTGTTCATCAGCGGATTTGTATCCTATGGATCCTTAAAGCTAGGAACAGCACTGGCTTTCCAAAGTGGATGCCCTGGTCTGCGTGGTGACAAAACATACCACCATTTCGGTGGAAGAAGGTGCAGCCTTAAAAGATATCCAGGATTGAAAGATTGAGGTGATTTTGAAACAGGCCTTTGAGGCAGTTGCCATGAATCTCCAAATCTCTGCATGCTGTTGTATGGTGGCCAGGGCTGGATTACAGTTGGCCCAGGAGGCTCCGGAGGCTTTGGGCGAAAATGGCCCATACCTGGAGCCAAGAACTGCATTCTTGGCAGATGCAGGATATGATTTCGCGCATTCAGCTTCTAGGGGGTGGTTTTGATAATTGCAGCCCGAAGACTACTCTGCCTGCGGAACTGGTCCACTAATACTATTTCAAAGTCTAATCTCACCAAGTTGCTTAAGGGGCACTTATTTGCGGAGGAATTAGAGAAGATGGTGGATCGATGGGGAGCTGCCAGATTTCCTCGGTTACCCAAGGCAGGAAATCTACTCCCCGGTTTTTGTCAGCAAAGGAGCGATTTTGGAGCACTTGGCAGTTTTGCTCTTCCAGAGGTTCGAGTAAGCAGAGGTCCTGCTTCTTTGCTTCCTTTCAGGCAAGGAAGCTGGGTAAAGATGATGCCTTTGGCACCAGAGCTTCTTGATCCTCCCAATGAAGTTTTGGGGGTCAGGATCCAGAGATAGGCGGCCACAAGTCTCAATTTTATCAGAGGTGGGCCCACATCACTTCCGACCAGAGTGTCTTGGAAGTGGTGCATGACGGGTTCAAGGTATTGTGCCTTGGAATCTATCCATCCTCTCTGATGCTTTTATGGTTTCCCCTTGCCATTCCGCAGAAAAGTGGGTAGCAGTTCAGGCCACATTGCAGAGGCTGCTCGTTCTGAAGGCTGTGGTTCTGGTTCCAAAGCGTCAGGAAGGCTCAGGTCATTATTCCAATTACTTCGTGGTTCCCAAGAAGGAGGGCTCCTTTCAACTTATTCTAGATCGAAAAGGGGTCAATCGAGCTCTTCGGGTTACCCATTTTTGAATGGAAAACTTAAGGTCAGTCATCATGGCGGTACAGAGGGAAGTGTTTCTTACTTCCCTAGATCTCTCGGAAGCGTGTCTACACATTCCAATTTGCAAACAGCATCAGCTTTATTTGTGTGTTGCGGTTTTAGGCTGCTATTACCAGTTTCAGGTGTTGCCTTTTGGCTTGGCCATGGTGCCCAGGACATTTTCAAAGGTGGTGGTGGCGGCGGATGTAGCTCTCTTCAAGAAAGGAATTCTAGTTCATCGATATTTGGATGTCTGGCTAATCCAAGCAAGTCTGATGCGGAGAGTCGGGTGATATTGAGCAGGGTGGTTCATTTGCTGCAGCACCTGGGTTGAGTATTGAATGTGGCCAAGAGCAACCTGCAGCCTTCTCAGGTTCTGGAGTGTCTGGGTGTCCGGTTCGATAATGCTCAGGGCAAGGTGTTTCTTCCAGAGTCCCGCATTCAGAAGATCTGGGGGCAAGTCCGAGCCCTGAGATCAGCTGTCTCTCCGTTGGCATGGCTGTTACCTACAGAAGCTAGGATCAATGGCTACCTAGATAGAGGTGGTTCCTTGGGCATGCATGCATAGGTGTCCTCTGCAGAGGTTCCTTCTGGCCCACTGGAATCCTCAGTGTCAGGAGTACAATGTGCCATTGACTTGCCGCTGAAAATGATATGACAGTTGCTCTGGTGGTTACGCCGGGACCATCTGGAGAAAGGAATGGAGTTGGAGACTCCCGACTGGTTGGTGGTCACTACAGATGCAAGTCTACAGAGTTTGGGAACTCACTGTCAGGAGCTAGTAGCGCAGGGGCAATGGACTCCCGAAGAGGCATCTTCGACCAACAACCAGCTGGAAGCCTGAGCATTTGGCTAGCCTTGCTGCAGTTCGAGGCCCGGTTGGAAGGAAAAGTGGTGGAAGTAATGTCAGACAACGTGACAGAGGTGGCCTACATAAATCATCGAAGGGGGACTCAAAGTCGGCAAGTCTCTCAGGAAATGGATCTCCTCCTTCCATGGGCAGAACAGTATTTGCTGGCATTGTCGGCTTCTCATATAGCAGGGGTCGACAACATGTGTGTGTCCTATCTGTCGTCACGAGTTGGATCCAGGAGAATGGTAATTGTATCCCTAAAGTGTTTGACTCAGCGTGGAGTGATGGGGTTAGCCCTTTCAGGATCTGATGATGAGTTGCAGGAACACAAAAGTGGATTGCTTTTACAGTCTGACCTGGGATGATTTAACACTCTGAGTGGATATGTTGGTTCAGTCTTGGCCACAGGGAAAATTGCTCTATGCGTTTCTGCCGTGGCCAATGATCAGTCAGTTAATAAAGAAGATAGCATGGAGAAAGTTCTTTTTCACTCAATGCACAATTAAACTCTGGAATTTGTTGCCAGAGGATGTGGTTAGTGCAGTTAGTATAGCTGGGTTTAAAAAAAGGATTGGATAAGTTCTTGGAGGAGAAGTCCATTACCTGCTAATAATTAAGTTGACTTAGAAAATAGCCACTGCTATTACTAGCAACAGTAACATGGAATAGACTTTTGTTTTTGGGTACTTTCCAGGTTCTTATGGCCTTGATTGGCCACTGTTGGAAACAGGATGTTGGGCTTGATGGTCCCTTGGTCTGACCCAGTAATGCATGTTCTTATGTTCTTATCCAGACTTGGTGCTCCTAGTGGTCCTTGGGTTAGCCACACAGATTATTGTATGCAGATCTCCATCTGCTGGCAGAAGATCTGTGGCAGCTGCCTCTGCACAGGGGGCTTCTATGGCAGGGTCCAATATTTCATGACAATCCAGATCTGTTTCGTGTTATGGTTTGGCTCTTGAGTGCTTGGCTGTTGAATCGGGGGTATTCAGGTCTAATGGTGGAAACTCTTGTGTGCGTGAAAAACTTTCCACTTCTTTGGCCTATATCTGGGTATCACGGGTCTTTGGACATTGGTGTCAGGACCTCTCTCGTCTTCCTGTTTCAGCATCTGTTCCTTTTTATCTTGGAGTTTTTACAGGAAGGTCTGAGTTATCGGGGATGCAGTCAGGGGAGGCCCCTTTCTTTGCCTCCAGACGTGTCTAGATTTCTGATGGGTGAGAAGCACCTTAGAGCCTCCTTGTGTTTCCCAGTGCCTTTGTGGGATTTGAATTTGGTTCTCTCCTTTTTGGTGGGTCCGACCTTTTGTCTTCTGTGGGGTATTTCCTTGCCGTTGTTGACCCTAAAGATGGTATTTCTGGTCTCTATTAATTTGGCGAGGCAGATTTCGGAGTTGCAAGCCTTGTCGTATAGAGAACCTCTTTTGGCTATTATGCCAGATAGAGTACAGTTAAGGACAAGTACTTGACTTTCTTCCAAAGATTGGTTTCGGATTTTCATTTTAATCAATCTGTGTTTCTACTATCCTTAAATAGGGATTTGGATGGGCAAGAATTCAAGAAATTGCGGCTGTTGGATGTGTGGCAGTATTTGTTGCATTATCTGGAGATCACCAATGTCTGTCTTAACAGATCAGCTCTTTCTCCTTAATCGAGGAATGAAGAAGGGAGAGGCGGCCTCTTGGGCCATGGTGGCTCGATGGATTAAGGAATTGATTATAGCAGCCTATGTGGATGTCAGGAAACCTCTTCTGAAGCAGGTAAGAGCGCATTCGACCTGGGTGCAGACAGTTTCCTGGGCGGAATTGCATTTGCTTTCTCCAGTGGAGATCTGTAGAGTGGCTACGTGGTCTTCCTTGCATATGTTTGCCAGATACTAAAGGTTAGATTTGGCTATGAGGGAAGATTTGACCTTTGCTAGGGCAGTGTTGCTTGGGCCTCAGGCAGCCTCCTGCCCTTCTGGTGTGAACTAGCTTGCCTGGATGACGAGGAAGGTGACATTACTTCTTACCTGATAATTTCCTTTCCTCTAAGTAGGGCAAGCCAGTCCACCATCCCACCCTGGGCTGCCTTGAGGCGACTGACTTTGTTCTGTTGTGCGAGATCCTTATTAAGGAGCATATTGTATAGCAAGGATTTCGGATGCGCATGGAATTGCGCTGCCCCTAGTGAGTTTAGTTCTATATTTGTTTTACAACTTTCCTATGACACTATTGTTGGCAGAGCTGAGTCCAGTGTTTCCATTATGTTAAAAAATAAAATAAAAAGAATTGAATAATTATATAATGGAAGAATGTTCTGTTTTGAATAATGATTATTGGAGGATGCAATAATGTTTAGGTGGTTTAGTGTCCACAGTTGGTTTTTGAAGGAAAATACTGGCTGATGTCTGTGGTGAACTATATGAGAGGGATGTCAGTCAGTTGTTCTCCTTCTCCACCTGCTGATTGGAGTGCACAGCCCACTGGTGTGGACTTGCTTGCCCTCCTTCAAGGAAAGTAAATCATCAGAAGATATGGCAGCTGAGATTCAATGCCAAGAAGTGCAGAGTCATGCATATGGGGAGTGGAAATCCAAATGAACTGTATTCGATGGGGGGAGAAAGGCTGATGTGCACAGAGCAGGAGAGAAACATTGGGGTGATGGTGTCTAATGATCTGAAGTCGGCGAAACAATGTGACAAGGTGATAGCTAAAGCTAGAAGAATGCTGGGCTGCATAGAAAGAGGAATATCGAGAAAGAAAAGGGAAGTGATTATCCCCTTGTACAGGTCCTTGGTGAGGCCTCACCTGGAGTACTGTGTTCAGTTCTGGAGACCGTATCTCCAAAGAGAGAGAGACAAGATGGAGGCAGTCCAGAGAAGGGCGACCAAAAAGGTGGAGGGTCTTCATCGAATGACTTATGAGGAGAGATTGAAGAATCTAAATATGTACACCCTGGAGGAAAAGAGGAACAGAGGTGATATGATACAGACTTTCAGATATTTGAAAGGTTTTAATGATCCAAAGACGACGATAAACCTTTTCTGTCGGAAAAAAATCAGCAGAACCAGGGGTCACAATTTGAAGCTCCAGGGAGGAAGACTCAGAACCAATGTCAGGAAGTATTTCTTCACGGAGAGGGTGGTGGATGCCTGGAATGCCCTTCCGGAGGAAGTGGTGAAGACCAGAAATGTGAAGGACTTCAAAGGGGCATGGGATAAACACTGTGGATCCATAAAGCCTAGAGGATGTGAATGAAGACTGGGTGGCTCGCGGGAATGATGACTACTACCTGGAGATAATACCCTTATTCAATAAGCATACACACAGTTAATGCGACTCCAACATTGCTCTAAGCTTCAATGTTAAGAGGAAATGTAGAAAAAAGGATTTGCATTCACAAAAAAGCGGGGAGTAGCTTGCTTGTTACGGCTGTTACTACCCCAAACCAAATAAGCCTGATACTTCACTTTCAATGCATATCCAGCATAGCTCTCTGCTTCAACGGCAGGGGGAATGAAGAACAACCAACAAGGACTGAATTACATAGGCTGGGTAAACAAATAAGCATGGGTGTAGCTTGCTTATTGTGGCGGTTACTACCCCTAACTAATTAAGCTTGATATTTCACTTAGATGCAACTCCATCATTGCTCTCTACATTAATGGTGGGGATGGAAGGGAAATAGAACCAAAAGGTTACTAAGGGCCAAGAGTAACAGATAAGTATGAGGGGAAAAAAAAAGTGCAAAGCTTGCTGGGTAGACTGGATGGGCCGTTGGGTCGTCTTCTGCCTTCATTTCTATGTTTCTATGTAAGAATTTCACCTTTTATGTTAGTTGTTGAACTCTCATTCCTAGTAACTTTTCCCTCTAAAACTACCCTCACACAATTACACCTCCTGTTATATGCACAGAAAGTTTTGGGGAAATTTTATATGCATACTTTGGAAAATGCAAAAGTATGCATGTAAGTACAAATCCTAACCCTGGAACACCTCTCTGCTTGGATGAACTTAAAGGGCATACATGATGCGTACCTAAGTGTACACACATATTGAGCAGGCAACTTTTTAACTGGCCATTTTCACGGGTAAAACACTGTTTTATCTGCAGAAATGCCATTAGAAATGAGCCTCCTCGTATTGATTATATTGATTATTGTATAATTTGCTCTAGTTATATTTTGATATGTTTATTGTATTTTTAATTGTTGTAAACTGCTTTGGTACAAGGAAGGCACTCCATAAGTGTAAATTAACATTACAGACTGATATGTTTTTACTAGTGTTTTGAAAGGATTCTATTGTGTATTGAAAAGGTGCTTTAAGGAGCTGTACAATGTGTATTAATTAGATAAGCAAGTTAGAAGAATTGATTTATGTGATTATGGGCTATAACCATATTAAATTCTTTTTATGCCTACAGGAAGCCAGAACGTCGCTCTTTCCGTGCCTATGCTGCTGTTATCTACATTGATCCCAGAATGAGGATCTTTCTGCATGGAGACAAAGTACAAACCAAGCGTCTTTCATGCTGCCTATACAAGCCTCGGTAAGAACTAAGAAGCAAGGTGTATGGCTAAGAATTTAAGCGATTAAGTAACTTGTGCAAAGAAACTGAGGTGGTACATCTTCCCCAAAAAAATGTGTGTGTAATAATCTCTGTCAAAATAGAACTGTTTTTCTTCCAGATGGAAGTGAGAGTAGGCCCCCTTTGTTAATTAAATTCATGGGTTAGGTGAATTTAATAAATGGATTAGTCAGAACAGTGGGATGTTGTGGCAAAACAGGGACTTTTATCTGCACAGATACCTTGTTTTGCCCTACTACTTTTATTTATCATTTCTAAAACTCTACTAGACATCTGCAATGCTGTACACAGATACACATAAGAAAGACCTCCATAGACCTTACTTACAGTCTAGTTAAGACTGGGCACTTCTGTTTCCTCTCAGAACTAGCCTGCAGATGTTGTCTTGAGGCTTGGAATGCCTGCTCAACTCAGAGTGAGGCATAGACAGCATGTTTACCAGTATCCCCTGGGAATTGTAAGATTATAACATGCTATGTCATTGGTCAGAAAACTGCTGTTTTGTTCCCTGATTGGTCCTTCAGACACAGCTCAGAGAACTAGCTCCGAATCTGCTAGAACTATCCAGTCTTGGCTGGAAGTACAGAGGAACCAGATGTGGGCCAAGACCTTATCCCAGCTCCACACATCCTAGTGAGGACAGCTTATCCTAAGATAAGCTGTCTAGCCTAGATGGCGTGAGCATATGAAATCCTTCTTATTTCACCTGTTGGCTATTTGCAAATCACATTTTTTTTTTTAGTTCAGTATTTTTTTAATACATTTTTTAGTTTGTTTTGTGTTTGTGACTGATGATCCTAGCATTTATTTTGTATTTGGTCTGTAGGTGCATTTCTAGGAACTGTGATCCCTGGGATTAGTGGGGTCTTGGTATCTCTAGAAACCAATGGGGGCTGTCCAGAAACCAGTGGAATCGTGTTAGAGGTCAGGAGATTGCCTGTAAAGGCACAGGTACCAGCTCTGTGGGTGCTTGAGCACCCCCCAGTATTGAGCAGACTCCCTACCTGTGTCCAGGGGTGAGTAATTAGTGTTGAGTTTAGCACACCTAATCATTTTGAAAAGTTGGCTCCTATGAGTGTAAGGGCACAAACACAGGCACAGGTGGGCCTGAGCAGTGCTAGGCAGGTCCTTCCAGGTATCCACAGGGTTAACCCTGAGTGGTGTTGAGGGTAGCACTAAGACACATTGCTTGACAGATGTTCTGTAAACCTGATCTGAATGTTTTCTGGAAATGTGCAGCGTGCTCTTAGACCCAAACTGGAGTTCAATTTGTGTGGACTGTCTTCGATAATCCTTGCACTGAATTCTGTTCAGTTCAGCAAGAATCGTGATTACCCTGACTATAGGCAGCATGCTATCTAATTAAGCCTTTTTTTCTTTTTAATTATATATGTGGTGGCCATCTCTTCTGTAGTTGATCCTTTTAGTGACCTCTGTTACTCCCCACTCATATTGTTTTACCATATTTCATACACAGCAAGATTTTCTGAACATTTCTGCTTACTTTTTGGATATTTGTCTTTAAAAACACAAAGCTCTGGCTGTGTGGGTTGTTTTTAACGATGTGTAGCTCTGATTACATGGATGGACCCTGAAAGTGCCTTGCTCTGGTAACAGATTCCTTTTTTTATACTCACAGAATGTACAAATACACGTCCAATCGATTCAAAACACGAGCAGAACAGGAAGTGAAGAAAGCTGAGCACATGGCAAAAATCGGTACTACAATTCTTATTGTGAAATTGTAGGGCATAAGAAAATTCTGGGAAGAGTCCGACTTTAATCTATGTAATCTTATTGGTGTAGTGCCACAAAGAGACATTAGTAATGAAAGAAGTGAGTGGGGGTAATTATGACTAAAATCAGCCAAAATGGACATGTCTATTTTCAATGCTTATGTGCTAGAGATTGGTGCAGAAATATTCTTTTTATCTTTTTTTTTTCCTTAGCTGAAGAGAAAGCAAGAGAGGCAGAGAGTAAAGCTCGAGCTCTGGAACTGAGATTGGGGGGTGATTTGACACGTGAAGCCAGGGTAAATACCTCTATCTTTATGCATTTATTTTGTGAGAGATGTATGACAATTTGAGGGGTTAGTCCAAGAGGCGACTGTGTCAGAACAACTTAATGTGGGCTCTAAAAATTGTGGGAGGGGTGTGAATGTAGCACAGCTGAGTTTACATTGTCATAGATGAGAGTGAGGGACTTCAGAAGAAGTAGGTTTCAAACCTATTAAAACTGATTAATAAGAGTTCCTGTTCATACCCCAGATCAGTGCAGACAAGTGGGTTTATGCACCCCTACCAGCAGATGGAGGCAGAGAAGAAAACTTTTGAGGCCCTGCTACTTAACCAAGAGTGCCCCCTGCAGTCCCTCCGTATTTCTCTGCCTCCAGCAGAAGGTAGAGGTGCAAACCTGCAGTCTGTTAGATATTTAAAAAACAAAACAAAACACCTTAGATTAGTGTAGGAGCTTCAAGACAGAAGACCGGAGCTCTCAGAGGTGTTAGGCACCTTTGTGGGCCATCCCTCTGCTTGAGCAGGGTGAGTGGGGGGTTGGATATCTTCGGCTAGGCTCGACCCTTGATTCTAGAGGGAGTGAAAGCCAGGGGTCTCTGGTTCCCTCGCTCCCCCTGAGGGCCTTCCTCCTTGACTGGCCTGCTGCAGCTTCCTGGAGCCCCAGAAGTAGGAGAATATCCTTTTCTGTGTCCTTTGGGGGCTGGGGAGCCTGGGAGACAGTCAGGGCCTTTGGGTTCTTTGTTTCTTTCCCTCCTGGTGGCTGTGCAGATTTAGTATCGGGAGGAGAGGCTCCTGCTGTCAGTTCAGCATCAGAGCCTGGACAGCAAAACATCTGCGGCGGTTGTTTTTTCTCTTGCTCTCCTGTTTATTTTTAGCTCTCAGCCGTTCTGCCGACGCCATTCCGTCTCCAGCTTCGCACGGGAAATCCTGTTGGGCCTGCGGGGAGAGGCGCTTTCACCTCAATGTGGCCCTTCTTTGCCTGGCCTGTGTGAGTGGAGGTGTGGGAACCTCCTCACAGGCAATTAGGAGCAGGCCTTGCACTTGTGCTGGAGGAGGCCCTGGGGGGGGTGCCAAAGAGTCGACAGTCATTTCAGCTCCACGTGGCAGGAGCCCTATCTTGAATTGGGAAGGCAGGGACTCCCCTCTCCCACTTTCTCCTGCGCTGCAGGCATCGGGGGGGGGGGGGGGGGGGGGGGGGCGAGGAGGGGCCTATAGGCGAGGAAAGCAGTTCAGCGCCCGTGTTGCTGGTGGACCGTGCCAGGTTTTCCACGGATTTTGTTATGCTTATGCTTGAGGCCTATCTCGCCAGACATGAGCTGGCAGCTAAACGGCCAGCCTCCTGGCTGGCCCGAGATGGGTTTAAGAAGCCTTGGGCTACGGCACCTCTATGGAAAGGAGACATCTTGCGCCTTTTGGAGCTGGACCAAGCCTGGGGGGATGGTCTCTGACAATTCAGAGGGCACGGATCCGACAACTCCTGACCTGCAGGATCCAACGAGCTTTGATCCGCAGGATCCTTCCATGGACCAGGTTGCTGGTCAAAGTGCACGCTCGGGGGCTGGAGTGCTGGGGGACCAGAATGCGGACGAGGTTCCTCTAGCGGAAGGAGATGACCCTAGGGTGGTCAGGTTATTTCACAAGGATGAATTGCAGCTCCTCATCCCTCAGGTTCTGAAAGAGCTCGGGGTCAAAGGGGCCCCAGAAAACTCTAAGGAGGGGGGGAATCCTCTGGAGGGGCTGCGGGGACCGCCGAGGACTTCCCCTTGCCGAAGCAGATGCAGAAATTGATTGACCGGGAGTGGGACTTTCCCGGAGGCTGGCTTGCGCATGGCCAGGGCTATGGCCAGATTGTACCCCTTGCCCAAGAATATCTTGGAGCAGTGGAAATTGCTGAAGGTGGATGTGGCGACCTTTGACGGTCACCAAGAAGATGACCATTCTGGTGGCAGGCTCAGCGGTTTTGAAGGATTTTCAGGATCGAAAGCTGAAAATCCTGTTGAGGCTTTTTGAAGTTTCTGCTCTGAGCTTTAGAGAGCCTGCTGTCTGTGCTAGCCTTATGCAGCGAGCTTGTCTGTGCTGGGTGCAAAAGGCACAGGACACGACCGGCGCTGTTCCGAAGGCGGATCAGGATGCTTGCTTGGAGGCAGGCGTGGCTTATGTGAACAGACCCAAGAAAGGTGGCTAGGCATCTTAAGAGTACAATTTCTCGTTGGTTAAAGGAGACGATCGTTTCGGCCTATATTTGTAAAGGTCGGCCGATTCCCGAAGGGTTACAAGCAATTCCACTAGGGCAAAAGCAGCCTCCTGGGCGGAGTGCCAATTGGTGTTGCCTCAGGAGATTTGTTGGGCAGCAACGAGGTCCTCTGCACACTTTCAGTAAACATTAACGTTTGGATGTCAGGGGCCCAGAGGAGAGGAGGGCGCCTTTGGGGAAAGTGTGCTGCATGCAGGTCTTTTGGGATCCCACCCAGTGTAAAGGGGCTTGGTTACACCCCACTTGTCTGGACTGATCTGGGGTATGAACAGGAAAGGAAATTTGGTTCTTACCTGCTAACTTTCATTCCTGGAGTACCACAGATCAGTTCCAGATGCCTGGCCCTTTTTTGATTATCTTTTGAAAGACCTCTCCTGATTCTGGATGCTGCGGGTGAAGTAAAGTAAATTTTGTTTTCTGCAGCAGGTAGTTGTATATAGTTCTCAATTTGTTGAGATTCAAAATTTTTTATATTGGCCATAGTTCAAGGGTCAGCTTGTTTGGACATTCCAATTTGTTATCCAGGTTTGTTTAGGGGAATATTTTTTTCTGGTGTTTTGGTGTTCTTCATCTTGGCTTGGGTTCAGTCAATACTGAGGGACTGCAGATGGTGCACTCGGTTTAGTAGTAGTGCCTCGAAGTTTTGTTCTCTACCTCCATCTGCTGGTAGGGATGCATAAACCCACTTGTCTGGACTGATCTGTGGTATTCCAGGAACGAAAATTAGCAGGTAAGAACCAATTTTCCTATGCTGGAATATAAGGTGAAATTAGTTCTTTTACTTGATAATTTACTTTCCTTGAATACAGTCAGATCAGTCCATATGAACCAGTTATACACGCCAACCAGTAGATGGAGACAGATCAACAGACTTGCTGATGTCACCTCATACTGTATATACCTCTGTGCTGACATCAGTCTACCAGTATTCTCTGTCCCCCAGCAGATGATGGACTTACATTCTTTGCTGTGGACTCAGGCCTGCTTATCTGACTAGGATTAGCTCTTCGGGCTCTGTAGTGAAAGACTAGTTCTCCCTTCCTCAGCTGAGCCAGATCCTGATGGTGTGGTTAGATTGGATGGGCTCCAAAGGTGACAGCTGGCTGCTGCTTCTCTCTTTTGAATAATCTGGTTCATGGGGGCTTCCAGGTTGGTAAGGCTAGTTCTTCTCTCCCCCTCTCTTTCCCTCCCCCTTATTTTTTGCTCCCCCATCTTTTCCTTCCCCTCATGTGAGTGAGCCCTACATTGGTTTTGTTACTTTAAAAAAGGTTTGTGTTTCTGTGGTGGACAATAAAAAAAAAAAAAAGAGAGAAATGGAGAGAGGTTTCCTGGAGGCCCTGTTCAACAATAGCTGTTGCGATCCCCCCTGTTGCTGCGCTACAGGAGGTCTCTTACCTTCCTCCAGAGGCCGCTCTGAAGCCTGGGCCTCGCCTGTGTTCCATCCGGGACTTGCTCCAGGGCCTGAGAGGCCTAGCTGTGCCTGTGGCTTGCATGCCAGCGTTTGGACTTCCTGTTTGGCGACGCCCTTCTCCTAGGGGCTGGCCCGCAGCTCTCCACCTGACTTATAGGACCAGCGGTGGGCGGTCCTGGCAAGCTCCTCCCAGGGAGTTGCCTTCTACCTCCAGTATTTAAGGACTTTCTGTTCACTTGCAACTGGCCTTTGGATCAGGTCCTACAGTCGTCTGTAACCGTGCTGATCCAGGTCTTCCGTGATCTCATTTGCTTGATGGATCCCTGTCCAGTGTCTCTGCCTTGATGTCTGATCCTGTTCCTGCCAGCCGTAAGGACTTCGGATGTCAGTATCCCAGCATCGGAGTTCCTGTTCGCCTGGAGTTTCCCTGCACCCTCCTTCTCAGCGTGGTCCACGACCAGCCTTCCTGGGCTGTGTAGGGCGCGTCTGGGACAGGGTGGTCCGCGACTCAGTCCCACGGGTGGGCTGAGTAGGGCGCCCTGATGGACAGTGCCATGTTTCCGTCCAGCCTTGTCTACAGTGTCTTGCTTCAGCCCTTGCCCGATGTCTTCGTGTCTCTGCCTTGACCTTCGTCCTCGTCTGGTTCCTGAGCCTTCTGTCCTGTTGGGCCCTGGAGTGGCCAACAGGAGGGATTTGTCCCACGGGCTCTTGAGCTTCTGCCAGCCGAAGGGGCTTCGGATGTGAGTATCCCAGCATCGGAGTTCCTGCTCGCCTGGACCTTTCCTTCTTGCTTCAGCCCTTGCCCTGATGTCTTCAGTGTCTTGCTTCAGCCTGTCTTGGATGTCTGCTTCAGCCCCCGTCTGACGTCTTCTGTATAAGGACTCTGTCTGCCCTTGCCTTTGTCCGGCCTGCTGCCCATTGCCGTTCCCTGCGGCGGGTCCGAAAGGGCCGGGAACAGTCGGAGGACCGTTCATTAGTCAACTTCCCGTGTTGGCTACCATGGGCATGCAGGTCCGGCTGAGGGTCGGACTCCCTGCTTCTGTTCCTGCCTGCCTGGCTCACCATGCCTGCTCAGCTCACCTCCCACGGTGTGGCTTGGGGCTCCTCCTTGAGTCCTGCCGTGGCCCAAGGGCTCACCACCCGCTTACGACGCCCGCGCGCGCTCGTAACAATAGCAGAACGCAGCAGGCGTTTGGGAGACAGTTTTGGGATCTCTTTGGGAGCAAATGCAGACTTTTAAATTTTTTTGTAGCAGTGGGACCACATGCTTGAGGGAGCCATGGAGGAGAAGTTCATTAACTGCTATTAATCAAGTTTACTGCTATTAATTGCATTAATTCTCCAACATCTATTAATTCAAGGGAAACCTTGTTTGGTGGTATATTTTGTACGGTGGCTCTGTTCAAGGATAACCAATTTGTAGTTATCCTTCTCATTCGCCCCGTGAATTACTCTTTATTATTCATACTTTAATATTTCTTATTTTTTCTTTTTCTTTTTTCCTTTGGCTTTTGCTTATAAAATCCCTTCTCCCTAGCTGCTTATCCGACCCACTTGTTTTATTCTTGTCATGAGATACTTATCAAGGCTGTCGCCTCTGTTTGTTCTCATGGGTTCGGATCTGCCTGCCCAGGCAGTGGAGGGAAAGAGGTTAGTTGGTATTAATTGCATTAATGGCATGGGATCTTCTTGGTGTTTGGGTAATTGTCAGGTTCTTGTGGCTTGGTTTGGCCTCTGTTGGAAATGGGATGCTGGGCTTGATGGACCCTTGGTCTGACCCAGCTTGGCAATTTCTTATGTTCTTATGGGAGCAGCAAGATGTTGCCAGCAAGTCAGCGCAGAAGGAAAACCAGTCTGTCACTTTCAATTGATGCAGATTGGTAGCAGTTGCATGATGATCTGGGAGTGGCCTGCAGAGAGATACCTGCCCATGGGTGTGTCAACAGGCAGGATTCAGTTAATGTTTCTCTCTCCTCGTGGGAGGAGCCATGTTTAGAGCAAAAGGGCCCTGATCAAGAACATGGGTCTCCTTCCTTGAGTCTGGAGCACCAGTGTGAGCATGAGGATTTGCCTACTCAGACTGATGAGCAAATGGCTGTTCCACTTGGGCTTGGATATATCTTACATGTCATGGGTGGAGTTTAAGGGTCTGCAAGTTTTTTGTATGGAGCAAGGTGTGCAGCACAGCCTGGATCAGCTCCTTCTGCTCCTTCCACTCCGGTGCTTCCTACACAACAGCATCCAATATTAAAGAAGTTGGAGGAGTACTTTAGATCCAAGAGAGAGAGAGAGAAAAAGCAGAACCCATTAATATAAATGAAATACTGTCAGATAATTCACACAATTCATATATTTCAAACTATTATGACTTGGGGGCTCTGTCAATAGACCCCTTTCTGATTTCTTCTCTGAGCCTTTACAAAGGCCTACCCCACCAGAAAAGTAGCATTCCCAGCTTTTTTGCAGAAGATATCAGATGCCATATCCTTTAAACTCAAAAAAATAAAAATACCACAATTCATTCAACCACCAAAACCTGTTAAAGCAGTACCAATGCATGCAGTTTTATTAGAGGCCCAGGCTTGGACCTCTGTACCTATGGAAAACACTGTACTTGATCCCACAGGTTTAAAAAAATAGATACTAGAGTACAGTGATGTCCAGGACCTACAAAGCTCGCACATGAATCTCTGATTGTGGAATCCATAATGAAAAAGGCAAAGAGACAAAAACATACTCAAATTCCAAGAATGCTAAATAGTGACACTGCAAGCAAGAAAAAAGCACATCAGTTACAGATGGTCCAATTCCAGTATAATAATTTGCAAAAACGTAAAAGATCTCTCAAAAGTTACCAGAAGAGTTACTCTTCAGTGGCAGAATCAGAGAATTGTGCAAAACATATGACCCACTTCATTTTTTACTCCTTTGTTCCCTGTATGTTCCCGGATCAGTCCAGACTCCTGGTTTATTCATCCGTGACAGCAGATGGAGACAGAGCAAGTAAAACTGACAAAACTTCAAATACCTTTGAACCTTTCTCCCAGGGGTTGGGGTTCTAATCAGGGATCCCTACCCTGTTTGGGTGAGGCGGACGGGCTGGTGGTTGGGGACCCTTTCTCTGTACGTACCCGGATCATTCCAGACTGCTGGGTTTTGCCCCCCCCCCCCCCCCCCCCCTCTAGCAGATAGAGACAGAAATGTTTAAAAAAAAAAACAAAGCTCCGCCTTAAATAGGAGAGTGCCACCTACAGTCTGCCAGTATTTCTCCATCTCTAGCAGATGGTGGAGGTGCAAAACCTACAGTCTGGTCAGAGTCTTTATTTTGATTTGATTAACTTTAGTTAGTTTTCTCTGTTCTTCATAATTGTTAGTGCCTGTTGCTTTAAATTTCTTAAAAAAAAAATAAAATGTTTCTTAGTCCGCCTCCCAGAGGGTTGTTAGGCTCTGAGAGGGCCGTCCCCTGCTGCTCTGAGGCAGCTGCCGACGGGGGTTGAGGACCCTAACTATTAATTCAGGCAGCGGGGGTGCGATACTGGGGAGCCTGGCTCACTCCACCCCAAAGATTAGCACCCTGGACCACGGTAGGCTGTTTTTACTTTAAAAAAAAAAAAAAAAAGTTCCAAGGTAATTTTTTCTTACTTTCTCTTTTGATCGGGCAGTCTCTCCCTTCCTTCCTCTCATCGTGGGGGGGGGGGGATTTTTGCCATGTTTTTGGTCTTTTGGGGGGGGGGGTTTCAATTTTATTTTCAGTGTCTTTTTTTCACTTCCTCTGTCTTCCCCGATGCCGCGGATGGCTGCGTGTAGAGTGTGCAGCTCGGCCCGCCAAAATTTGTGCTCCCAGTGTTTTTGGGGGGAGAGGGTTCCTCAGGTGCAGGAACTACTAAAAAGACTACTAAAAGCAGGCCCCCGTGGGTTCCTTCACCTGCAGCAGGAGAGTCTGTTACCTCAGGATCCTTTCCCTTTGAGTGCTGGCACAGAGGCCATTTTACAGTCGTTCTGCGCTGCTGCTTCTTCTGTGCCTGCTATGGGGGAGGGGTCTTTTCCTCCTCAGTTGTCTCCTCAGCTGCGGCCCCTAGAAAATAGGGATTTACAATAGCCTGCTTCTCCATCTCCACAGGACAGTCCTGAGGGGACTTCTGACACCACCTCGGAGTCTTCCTTTATTGTTTTCTTACATAAAGCCTTTAAGGCTAGGAAGGCAGGCAAGCTGATGGCGGGGGGGAAATCAGATCCCCATAAGCCCCGGGCAGCTAAACGATTTACAGTAACTAAGGGGACGGAGCCTGTTGAGCCTAAGTGTCCTCTCCGCTCTGGAGTTCTGCAGGGGAATACAGACTCATTGGATCTGGATTCAGATCCTGAGGATCCGAATTCTCAACCCCAGATCCCGCAGGGTGTGGATGACCCGGAGCCAGATCCACCACTGGCGGACAGGGGCTCTCAGGCGGCTGAGGGCGATGATCCTAAGGTAGTTCGCCTTTTTTGTAGAGGCGAGTTGGCACCTCTTATTCCTGCTATCCTCTCTGAGCTAGGCATTGACAGCCCTCCCGAGGAATCCAAACTCGGAAAGATGGACCCTGTCTTGTTGGGCCTGAGAGGTCCTGCTACTGCTTTTACCTTTCATTTTTCAGCGTCTGATTTATTGTTTAAGGAATGGGATACCCCGGAGCTCGGTTTAAAAGTTAGTAAAGCCATGGATAAGCTCTATCCTCTGCCGGAGGACACCTTCGAGCTACTGTGAGTACCAAATGTGGACTCTGCAGTGTCAGCTGTCACAAAGAAAACCACGATTCCTGTCACAGGAACAACGGCGCTCAAGGATCTCCAGAATAGGAAGTTAGAGGTGCAGCTCAAATGGATTTTCGAGGTCTCAGCCATGGGTGTCCGTGCGGCTATTTGTAGTAATTTTGTTATGCGAGCTGGGCTTCGCTGGCTGCAGCAATTACAGACCAATATAGAGACCAATATACAGACCAAAATAGAGCTCTCTCCATAGCGGGGCCTAAACTCTGGAACGCCCTACCATGCTACCTCACCACTATCATCGAAAATAAATCATTCAAAAAAGAACTGAAAACCTGGATCTTCAGCCAGACTTTCAATGATGATTTAAGCAATCCACAATTGTGATGCCTCATGCTTCCCATCCTTCTCCCCTCTTCTCTTCTCCGCTTACCTACCCCTTCCTCCTTCCATTACCTACCCCATCCCCCCCTCATTTCCTACTTTTCCCATTCAGACTTTCTTGTATTCAGAGCACGAGTTTGTACATACCTTCCTCGTTTTTCGTTTCTATTTTCTTTTTCGTTATTTGAATTAAATTATTTTTTAGTTATTCCTGTTACTTCCTTCTCCATATGCTAGTTGCATATACTTTTGTTTCTCAAATTGTTCTATGTATCATTGTTTCGTTCCAATGTAAACCGGGGTGAAGGCATGTGCTAAACCTCGGTATATAAAAGCTTCAAATAAATTTCTCAGCTGAGGAAGCTGCCTAGGCGAACCGTTCGGAATCCTTGGTGGCTTACTGTGCTGATGCCTTTCATGACCTCCTCTGGACGTCTGCCAGGTCCATGGTGTTGGCGGTCGTGGCTCATCTGCTTTTGTGGTTGCGCAACTGGTCGGTGGATGTGTCTTCTAAGACCCAACTGGGGTCCTTTTCCTTTTAAGGGTAAGTTACTTTTTGGTAAAATCTTGGATGACATGATTCAGTCGCTGGGTGAGAATAAGGTGCATCGCCTGCCGGAAGACAGACCTCGCTCGCGCGGTTCCTTCTCTTCTCGAGCCAGATTTAGAGGTAATCGGAGGTATCGCCCTTCTAAACCGCCCGCTTCGTCCTTTCGTTCGGCTCCGGCGAAGCAACAACCTTATACACAGTCCTTTCGTGGCCGAAGATTTGGCAAACCTGAGGTGGCACTCCCTCCCTCAGGAGCAAAATCCTCCCAATGAAAGACCGCTGGTCCACTCCTCAACGCTGGAGATAGGGGGCAGGCTGGCCCTATTCTTCGAGGAGTGGACCAAGGTGACCACGGGATCAGTGGGTCCTGTCCGTGATAAAACAAGGCTAAGCTTTAGATTTTGCACAGCGGCCCCGAGATCAGTTTCTCATATCTCCCTGTGGATATGCCACCAAAAGAGCAGCAGTTTGGGACATATTGCAGCGGCTTCTGCAATTAAGGGCCATAGTTCCCGTTCCTCCAGAAGAGCAAGAGACAGGTCGGTACTTAATATACTTCGTAGTACCGAAGAAGGAAGGACCATTCCGTCCCATCCTAGACCTCAAGGAGGTCAACAAGTGTCTAAAGATCCCTCGCTTCCGCATGGAAACTCTCCGGTCGGTCATTACCTCGGTTAGGCAGGGAGAATTCCTAGCTTCACTAGATCTCACGGAGGCTTACTTCCACATAAGGATTCGTCAGGATCACCAGAGGTTTCTGAGGTTCTGCATCCTGGGACAGCACTTTCAGTTTCGAGCCCTTCCCTTTGGTCTGGCGACTGCGCCATGGACGTTCACCAAAGTGTTGGTGGTGGTAGCAGCTCACCTCCGGAGGAAAGGTCTCCTGGTGCATCCCTACTTGGATGACTGGCTGATTCGTGCAAAGAAAGATGCTATTCAGAGTTCTGCAGTTTCTACGGTCGCTGGACTGGGTGATCAATCTATCCAAGAGCAAGCTCGTTCCATCTCAGTCCTTGGAGTATTTGGGAGCGCTCTTCAATACTCAGAGGGGCCACGTTTTCCTCACCAAGGATCGCATCCTCAAATTACAAGCTCAAGCGTGGAGTCTGCTGCTCCAGACTTCTCCCAGGGTTCAAGAATACCTAGAGGTTCTTGGGTCCATGGTGTCGACCTTAGAGCTGGTGCCATGGGCATTTGCTCAAACGCGGGCCTTGCAGTATGCGTTACTGTCCCGATGGAACCCAGTATCCGAACAGTATTTTCTTCCTTTGCCACTTACACAAGTGGCGAGAAACAGCCTAACATGGTGGCTGGAGACGGACAATCTATCCAGGGGAGTTCCCCTGGAGATTCCCGAATGGAGCCACATGGCTTCCAAAACTACTATTGCTCGTTGGATGAAAGAAGCTGTCAGCTCCGCTTACTTGGCCGTGTTCTCCCGGTAGGCCTTTGGGCTCACTCTACTCGGTCGCAAGCAGCGTCCTGGGCGGAGTTCCATTTCGTGTCTCCGCAAGAGGTCTGTCGGGTGGCGACGTGGAAGTCTCTACATACTTTCACGCGGCATTACAGGTTGGATGTACAGGCTACTAATTCGGATGGATTCGGAGAAGGTGTACTACGAGCGGGCCTCTCTGGATCCCACCCCGTATAGGTATAGCTCTGGAACATCCCAGCAGTCTGGACTGATCCGGGTACGTACAGGGAAAGGAAAATTAGTTTCTTACCTGATAATTTTCGTTCCTGTAGTACCATGGATCAGTCCAGAGGCCCGCCCTGTCAGAGTGGTTCAAGTGAGGGGAGAGTCCGCTCGCCTTTCCATTCCCTTTTTCTGTAGATTTTTGAAGTTTTTAACCTGCGTGGTTCTATAGGTTCCGATCTCACAGGGGTTCGGTGACCTGTTTGGTACCATTTTCCCTTTTTTCTTGTTCAGGTGTTAGTGTATATAGTTATGATGTCTTATGTGAGCTATCTTGCTTTGTCATTACAAAATACTGGCAGACTGTAGGTGGCACTCTCCTATATAAGGCGGAGCTTTGTTTTTTAAAACATCTCTGTCTCTATCTGCTAGAGGGGGGGGGCAAAACCCAGCAGTCTGGACTGATCCGTGGTACTACAGGAACGAAAATTATCAGGTAAGAAACTAATTTTCCTTTTGTATGCCTGATCCCGGAATAGCCGTAGGTCACTTCGGTGTCTTTTGTTCTTTTGGCTCTGTTAGTTGCTTGCCCCTCTCCATTCCTTAATTTGCTGAATTGAACTGGACAGCTGTCTTCAGCTTTAGGAGAGGGGACAGGCTTTGCTTCTCATTCAGGGTTCTTTTCTTTTTTTTTTTTCTCTTCCCTCCCGTGGTGCAATAGTGCGCGGGTCGGCTTGTTGCACATGTCCTGCAGCTCCAGGGAGGTTAAATCGCCGCGACCTGTGTGTAGCGTGTATCTTGGGGAGAGGGGCCTTCCGAGCTCCCACTGCCCGCAAAAAGGAGGAGAGCCGGTGCTAGTGCAGCCGTACTGATTTCAGCACATGTAGATGCTGTGGGCTGTGTGCAGCCTCCCGTTCCTTTAACTGCGGGAACGGCAGCCATTTTGGGATCCCCTGCAGGCATTACCTGTGCTTTCAGGGCCGGTTGTGGATTTCCCTCCCCCACTTTCCCCAGTCCACCTGGGTCCTGTTGGGGGACAGGAGGACTCACAGGATGCCCTGGGTCAGGGTCCCCCATCTATGGGTGGGGTGGAGTCGCACCAGCAGGCTTTTATTTCTTTAATTTATTTATTTATCGAGTTTTATATACTGTCATTCTGTTTCACCATCGTAATGGTTTACAAGTTTCGATTGGGGTAGAACATCTTAGAAAAGTAATACAAGCATTATAATACAAATAAGCTGAAAGTTATAATTGGAAATAGTCGAGGTATTATAACAACAATGAAATACAAGTTATACTTATAATTAGAAGCATGCAATTGCAATAAAATATGATAAGGGTGGAAATAACAGTTGTCTTGGCTGAGAGAGATAAAATAGTGAGGTCCAGTAAAGAGATATCATGTGAGGAGGATGCATGATTGTCATTGGGTGTTTTGATAGGCTTTGAACAACCAGCTTTTTAATTCTTTCTTGAATGTTTTCAAGTTAGGTTGTAGTCTTAATTCAGTTGGAAGTGTGTTCCACAGTTTGGGGCTGGCGAGAGAGATGACTCTTTCCCGAACTGAGATAAGTTGTGCGGTTCGAACAGATGGGATTGTCAGGAGGCTTTTGTTGGTTGAGCGGATGCTTCACTGTGGTGCATGGAGTTTGATGGCTGCGCCTAGCCAGTCAGTTTGTTCCTCATGTATTAATTTGTGTAGAATGGTCAGAATTTTGTATTCTATTCGGAATTTTATTGGGAGCCAATGTAGTGATATAAGAATTGGAGTGTTCGTATTTTTTTGTGGCTGTTAGGATTCTGGCGGCTGTGTTTTGTAAGATTTGGAGTGGACGAATATTGGAAAGCGGTTGTCCAAACAGTAAGGAGTTGCATTAGTCCAAGTTGGAGAATATGAATAATTGTAGTACTGATCTGAAGTTAGTAATTTGTGATATCCCTCCCTTATTTTGGTTGCGATGTGATTTGTGAAGGATAATTCACTGTCAGTGATGACTCCTAAGTTGCGTGCATGCGTGACTGGGGAGATTGATGCCATTTGATTCTCAAGCTTGAGAGGTGGTGGAGGTGATTGACTAATTTTTCTTTCCAGGATTATTTCTTCTGTTTTTTCAATGTTAATTATGAGTTTCATGTGTGTTAACAGTTGTTTGATTTCAGAGAAATTTGAATTGGGATTAGTATTTGGATGTCGTCAGCATAGAGGAAGTGAGTCAGGCCAAGTCCAGCTAGAAAGTGACATATCGGAAGCAGGTAAATGTGGAAGAGTGTTGCGGATAGAGCGGAGCCTTGGGGGACTCCAGTGTTTAGATTTATTTTTTTAGAGAGAGTATTATTAATTATTACCTGGTAGCTTCTGTTTGATAGAGTTTTCTCAGTTAATCGTATTTCCTTCAGGCAGTCGAGGAGGATTGTGTGGTTTACCGTGTCAAACGCTGCTGATAGATCTAGGAGGATTAGTAGGTAGCTTTGCCTTTGTCGAAACCTCTGAGGATGGTGTCGTTTAGTGAGAGGAGTAGTGTTTCAGTGCTTAGGTGTTTCCTGAAACCAAACTGCGCAGGATATAAGATGATGTTCTTTTCTAGGTGATCGGTGAGTTGTGAGTGGACAACCTTTTCAATGATCTTGGCAATGAATGGTAAGTTAGATATAGGGTGATAGTTTAGTGGGTTGTCTGGATCCAGATTCATCTTTTTTATGATGGGCTTAATTACTGCTGATTTTAAGCAATTGGGGTACTTTCCTTCTGCAAGAGATAGGTTAACAATCTCGGTTACAGTCTTGGTTATGTTGTGTTTGTGGCATCGTGTGGACCCTTAGTCGCAGCAGAGATGACTCCTCCCACGGGGAGGGGCCCCGTGGGGAACCACTGTGATAGGCTAAACTCAGATAGCAGACACTAGTAGGTGGAAAGCTTTATTGTACTGCCGTAGATAGATGGTATGAAGCAGGAAGGCAAGGCACTGAAGTCCGCAAGGTGCCAATACATTCAGACAGTCTCAGATGTAGAAGTCTCACCCAGATGTTCAAGATAGGAACCCTCAGTGTGGGCAAGGCCAAGCCTGGTGGGAGCACCGGATCGTAGAGGTACTCACAGGAGCGAAGTGCAGGCGACTTCCTGGCAATGGAGATGGTGGGACCGAAGGTCCGTGGTGCAGGATACACAGACTGGTAGGCCCTCGAGGAGCGAGAACCTGATAGTCCAGAAGATCCTGAAATAAATAGAGAGAGAGAGACTCCTGAGAAGCGGTTGTCTAGTTAGTAGAAACCCCGAAAGGTGGTTGGAAGCGAGAGACCCCAGAGGAGTGGGTGCCTAGAGCTTCGTAAGGAGCGAGATCCCCGGAGGGTAGCGAGGCGTCTAAGCGTACAGCTTCGAGCGGTCTGAGTAGCTAAACCGAAGTCCTTGCTAACTCAATGATGGTAGCGTAGTGGAGGCTTTAAATACCCAGAAGTATTGACGTCATGCAGTGGGGACACCCCCGAGTTTCCTGCCATGACGTGTATTTGAGCATAGGCAACGTGCACGCGCGCACCCTAGGAGGCCACAGGAAGGAGCATGGCAGACTGGGACGCCCATGCTGAGCTGGAGACGCCGAGGACCTTGGCACCAGAGGCAGCCATCTTGCCCAAGGAGGAGGAAAAGGGAAGAAAAGAGGTAAGGCAGAGCGGTTGCAGCCGTCTGCAACAGGTAAAGGCTTTGATCGTTGGTATAGGAATGGTGTCAAGGGAGTGATTGGCTGGATTAATTTTTTTGATGATTGTCTGAATTTCCAGTGAAGAGGCTGGGTCAAAGTTCAACCAGCTTGCTATTTGTTTTTTTTGCATCTTGATATTTTGAATATTATCATTAAGGTTGTAACTGATTAAATTAAGAAGCAGGTAAAAACATGGCTGTTTGTACAGGCTTTCAACAGCACAGTATGATTCCTTTTAGTGACTTCCCCTGCAACATATAAACATGTATAATATCTATTTTAACCCTATTTTAGTCTGATTTTGAGTGAATTTTATGTATTTTATTTTAGAATGATTAAGATATCATTTTATATGCTTTTATAAGGTGATTGTATTTTTAGTTTATTTTATTTCTATTTTATTTATTATTTTACTCTATTGAGTGATTTTAGGACATGTCGTTAAAGACTGTCCATTAAACTATGTAAACTGACATGAGATGTACACAATATGTTCGGTATATAAAAATGCCTAAATAAATAAATATTAACTTTCTCTTTAAAGAATTCCGCAAACTCATTGCATCTGTTTCTGGTAAATGATGTTTTATGCTTGTTTGGGGTTTTAGTAAGATTTTGAACAATGGCGAATAGCATTATGGGGTTATGTTGGAACTTGTTGATTTTGTTTGAGAAGTGTTCTTTCTTTGCGATCCCCTTCAGAATTCTCCATAAGAGTTTCACAATTATTCACAAGACACTTCACAACCAGCATGTTCGCTGGCTCAATGACTCCTTACTTTACCATACCTCTAATAGGCCCACCAGATCTGCCTACAAAGGATCCCTTTTCACACCCTCCCCCAAACTTACCCAACACATCTCCACTAAAGAATGGGCTCTATCCATAGCTGGACCATCTATATGGAACACTATGCCCCCTGACCTTCACCAAGAACATTGTACCCGGACTTTTAAGAGAAAACTAAAAACTTGGCTATTCAAACAGGCATTTACATAATCCCTCCTCTCCACCTCTTTTGTATGCGCCTTTTTATTTATTTTATTATTTATTTATTTAAAAACTTTTATATACCGGTATTAGTATGCATACATCATACCGGTTTACAATGTAACTTTAAAGGTAGAAATTACAATGAACAGGGAGGGCGAACAAGGAGGAGTATACAAAGAGCAGGAGGTGGAGGAATTAAAGAAATAAATAAAAACTGCAACGGACTATTTACAGGAATATACAAGGCGTAGGCAAGATACTTGCAGAAGTCGGTGTACTTAATCAGGGTAGGCTTTTCAGTTTCCACCCATTGATTTGGTACTACACAGTACTTCTATCCTGCCCGTAGTTATTCCCCTTTCTCCCCTCATCCCTCCCCGTCTCCCTCAATCTTATAACAGTCAAGTTTATTTATGCCTTAAGTTCAACTGTAAATACTTGCCTTGGTTCTCCTGACCTCCCTTTATTTTTCTCTCTTATACCTCCATTGTTCCTTTAACTCCCTGTTCCATGTAACTTGTCTTTTCTTTCCAAAGTTATTTTTACCTGTTCTATGTAAACTGATGTGATGTGCAAACGAATGTCGGTATAGAAAAGTTTTAAATGAATAAATAGTAGGATAAATGAGTTTGATAAGCAGTTAGAAGTGAAATTGATTTATTCTTACACCATGCTTTCTCATTTTTCCTGAGTTCGCGTTTGGCTGATCTAATATTTTCGTTGCACCATTCATTCTGATGTTGTGGGTTTTTCCTTGTCTTTTTGATGGTAGGATTTATATCGTTGGAAACAGATGATATAAACTTTTCCTGCGACCCCCTCGGCCTTTCACCGGAACTTATCCTGCTGTTGCACCAGGCTTTTTTGGCACAGCAGGAAAGCCTTCCCTTACAGCAGCGAGGTCAGATCCCTCACATTTTGGCCCCTGAGCCAGCCATGGGGCTGGTCGGGTTTGGGACGTCGTGGGATGCCTCAGGTTCCAGGGTGGTATGTTTGACCTGTCCCGCTCCGCAGAACGAGGTCTCTGACCTAGGGACAATGCTGTTAGGAGAGCCAGGTTTGGGCCCAGGGGCAACGGAAGCCGCCCAAGGGGATGATTTGGACCTTGTTCCTGCGTCAGAGGGGGATGACCCCAAAATTGTCCGTTCCGCAGGGAGGAACTTGCCCCGCTCATCCCCCAGGTGCTGGAGGAGCTGGGACTCCAGCCCCCACGGGATGAGTCTATCAAAGATGGGGCGGATCCGGAACTGGAGGGTATGTGAAGCCCTCCCTTCAGGTTCCCATATCATGCATCCATTAAGAAATGGTGGATCAGAAATGGGGCGCCCTGGATGCTGGTTTGCACGTCGGCAGGGCAATGGCGAAGTTTTACTCCTTGCCAGAAGAGACTTGGGAGCTCTTTGCGCTTCCCAAGGTGGACACTGCAGTCTCTGTGGTCACAAAAAAGAGGACAATTCTGAGGCAGGAGCGGCGGCGCTGAAGGATCTTCAGGACCGCAAGCTGGAGGTCCATCTCAAGCAAATATTTGAGGTTGCAGCTCTGAGTCTCCGGGTGGCCATTTGCTCGTTTTATGCAGAGAGCCTGCTTGCACTGGGTGCAGTGTCACCAGGATGGACAGCTGAGAGTTGGTTCCCAAGGTGGGCAGGTGGAACGCTTGGAGGCTTCGGCCTTGTATGATTTGGTATGGACCTCTTCCAATATTATGGGGGCTGTGGTTTCTGCACAGCATTTCTTGTGGCTCCGTAACTGGTCCGCGGATATTTCGTCTAAGTCCCAGCTGGCAAGTTTGCCTTTTAAAGGATGCCTCTTATTTGGGGAGGCCCTGGAGCACCTAGTGAAGCAGTTAGATGACAATAAAGTGCATAAATTGCCTGAAGACAGACCTAAGGGCAAACTCTCCTTCCCATCGCGTCTGTGTTTTCGGGACAATCGGAGATCTCGCCAGGCAAGGGGGGGCTTACGCGGCGCAGAGATCCTTTTCTTCTCGGGGTCATGCCTGGGGGCAGTCCTTTCGCGGAGGTTGTCGGCACTTCAGAGCCCCCATCACTTGTAGATCCTCTGGATACAAATCTGCACAATGAGGCGAGGCTGGTCCACTCTATCGTTCCTTTTATATGGGGTCATTTGACTCGCTTTTATGAGGAGCGGGCCAAAGTCACCCAAGATCAGTGGGTCTTCAGTCTAATAAGAGACGGTTACATGTTAGAATTTGCTCGTTCCATGTGTGATCTGTTTCTCGTCTCCCCCTGCATCTCATTGCAGAAGTGCCAGGAGGTGTGGAGACCCTAGACAGGTTGTAGCGCTTGGGAGCTGTGTTCCCAGTGCCTCAGGACAAGATCTGCATGGGTCGGTATTCCATTTACTTCGTCATGCCGAAGAAGGAAGGGACCTTTCACCCCATTCTGGACTTGAAGCAAGTGAATGAGGCGTTGAAGATCCCCCATTTTCGCATGGAAACTTTGCAGTCTGTGATTGCGGTCGTACATGCTTAGGAGTTCCTGGCATCTCTGGACTTGATGGAAGCATATCTGCACATTCCGATTCGGCAAGATCATCAGTGCTACCTGCGGTTTATGGTCTTAGGGCAGCATTTCCAATTCAAGCTCTCCCTTTTGGACTGGCCACATACCTTCACCAAGGTGATGGTGGTCATGGCGGTGACTTTACAGTTTCAGGGAGTCCTGGTACATCCTTATCTTGGCGATTGGCTCATACGGGCAAAGTTGGAGAGCAGTTGTTGCTCCGCCATACAGACAGTACTCCAGACTCTACAATCTTTAGGCTTGGTAGTGAATCTAGCCAAGAGTCACTTAATCCTGTTTCAAACTCTGGAGTACTTGGGAGCGTGTTTCAACACGCTTCAGGGCAGGGTGTTACTTACGGAGGAGAGAGTGAACAAGTTACAAAGTCAAGTTTGGCGCTTGTCAAAGTTGCGCACTCTCAGAGCCTGGGACTTCTTGTAGGTCCTTGGCTCAATGACTTCGACCTTGGAGCTGGTACCGTGGGCCTTTGCTCATATGAGGCCACTTAAAAAAGCTCTTCTAGCACAGTGGAGCCTGTTATCTGAGGCGTTCCATCAACCTGTGTGTCTCACTCCTCCTACCTGGGACAGCCTGTCCTGGTAGTTTCAAACTCCCAACCTGGTGCAGGGGGTCGCATTGGAGGTTCCGGACTGGGTCATACTACCGATGCCAGTCTGTCTGGTTGGTAAGCAGCCCCAGGGTGCTTGGTCGGCGAAGGAGATTTCTTGGTCTATCAATCGCTTGGAGACCAGGTTGGTACATTTAGCTTTAGTCGGTCCGTACATGTTCTGTCGGACAATGCAATGACCGTAGCTTACATCAACAGACAAGGTGGCACAAAGAGGCATGCAGTAGCACAGGAGGCTCAGGAGTTGATCTTCTGGGCGGAACAACATCTGTTTCAGATAGCTGCTTTGCAATTTGCATGGGTTGAAAATGTCCAAGCAGATTTTCTCAGTCACAGTTTTCTTGATCCAGGAGAATGGGAATTGTCATCTGCGGCAATGCGGCTCATTTGCAGGAAGTGGGGACATCCACACGTAGACCTGATGGCAACTCGACACAATGTGAAAGCTCTCCGCTTCTTCAGCATATGGAGGGAGCATGGGGCCGAGGGTGTAGATTTAGTGGTGCCTTGGCCTCGGGGAGTTCTTTTCTTTTAAAATTCTTTATTTATTCATTTTTAACATAAACAAAAAATCATATTTGCTTATATAGAAATACAGTGTGTACTTAATCCGAATAACAATATATATATTTTTTTCTCATCTCCATTTTGAAGGAAAAAACAAAAATCTTCAATCTATCTCCATCCAGGCATAATTAAACTTTACAAAATGGTAAAGAGAAAAATTGTAATCAGTTCTTGAACCATTTTTCTTAAGACCCACTCCCAGCAGATAATAAAGATTTATCAAGGGGGTAGGAATACATGTAATCTTTTAAGAAGGTAACTTTAAGAAATATTAATGCATTATTGGTGCACGTAACAGTAGCATCATTTTTACTAAATAAGTGTGTTCAATTTCCTCGCTTCTATGAACTCTTTTAACTGATCAACAGCGAAAAATACATAGCGCTCATTCCCTTTCATAAGAAAACATTTACAAGGAAATAATATCTTCACACTGTGGCCCAGACCTCTAGCTTCTTGTCTGAGGTTTAAAAAACCCCGACGTCTAGCTTGGGTAGCTGGAGCTAAGTCAGGAAAAACCTTAACTGCTGCTTCATGAAAAACCACAGGATATTTCCCAAAATATTTTTTATGACAGAACTTATATCTTTAACAGATATAAAAGATACTAGGAGTGTTCCTCTACTTATTACGTCCAGTGTCGAGTCTTCCAGAAACCCTGTCAAGTTTCCACCAAAGGAAGCGTTCAGGGTATTCCCTGGGCGTGTTGAGGCAGGAAGGAAAAAACAAGTATTTATAGACGGTAAATTCGCCTCATCAATGTCCAACTTTTCCAGAAGAAACTTCTTGAGGGTAGTGTAGGGTATTTCCCCCACTACCTTGGGAAAATTAATAAAGCGTAAGTTCAGATGTCTGGATTTGTTTTCAATAAATTCCATTCGCCGTGATAATATTTGGCTATCTTTTATTGCGGCAAATTTATATTGTGAAAACTGTTTCCCTTCCTTTTCCAAGGTAATTACTTTCTCTTTCAACCCATCCACTTGAGATTGTAAAGCAGCAGTTTTTTGAGCGCTCTGATCATTTGAAGTAACCATTTTCCCATCGAAAGAGTTTATAGCGGAGGCCATCCAGGCCATAAAATCCCAGAGGGAGTCTAAAGTTACCTGTGCAGGTCGCGCTGGAATGGCAATCAGCTCCTTCCTCATGGTGGTCTCCACAGGAACACTTTCTCCCAGATCAGCTCTGGGGTCTGTTGCTCCTTCCATTCTCTCTCTCCGATCTTCCACCGGACTTGAGGTGTACATTCCGGTTACTTCACCTTGAGGAATTTCTGAAGTAGCTTCTGGGTTTGAGTTGGCTGAGATACTAGCCGTACCTCCATTCCTCATCTCCTCCGTTAGCCCCTGCACAGGCAATGCCCTCTGTTCCGGGCTTAGAGACACCTCCCCCGCCGACGTGAACGGCCCCTCCTCGCCTTCACGTTCATTGGGCTCCTCAGTTCTCTGGTGCGATGCTGCTGGACACAAAAAGCCGGTAATCTCCGTCTGGATGGAAGTGGATGGGGTTGGTTCGGACGGGTAAGTCCGGACTTTTCCCTTCCTTTTAGCAGGCATTTTAGGAAATAGAATTTCAAAGACGACGGAGATCTCCCGCTTAGGTCTTAATGCGTGCAGCCATCTTGGTTCCGCCCCCCCTCCTGGATATGTCTTTAAATTTGGTTGATCTTGGTCGGCCTCGGGGAGTTCTTCTATACATTTTCCTTCTGTGGCCACTGGTAGGCAAGGTATTGCGATGCATAGAGAAGCATCTGGGGGAGGTGGTACTGGTGGCCCCGGAGTAGCTTTGCCGGCCGTAGTTCGCAGATCTGGTCAACCTAGCAGTCGAGGGCCCTTTGCGGTTCAGTCATCTTTTGTCTTCTGCGGCAGGGCCCCATATTTTTCGACTAGGCAGATCGCTTTTGTCTAGTGGCTTGGCTTTTGAGAGGAAGCGTTTGAGGAGCAGGGGGGTATTCGGAAGCAGTTATTACTATCCTTCTCCAAGCGAGACGAAAGTCTACCTCCTTATCCTATGTGCGAGTCTGGAAGATTTTTGAGTCCTGGTGTGTGTCTAAAGGAATTCAAGCTTTACGTTCTTCACGGCCTCACATCTTGTTGTTCCTCCAGGATGGGTTAGTCAGTGGCCTCTTTCAGCTCGCTAAGAGTGCAAGTGGCAACCTTGGCTTCCTTAGGAAGGAAGGTGGATGGGTACCGGCTATCTTCTCACCCTGATGTGGTCAAAGTTTTTCGAGGAGTCAAAAATTTGTCGTCCTGTGCGCAGGATTTGTCCTTCTTGGAATCTCAGTTTCGTTCTTAGGACTTTGTGTGATGTTCCTTTTGAATCTATTCGCAGAGCGACCCTCAAGGATTTGACTTTGAAGGCTGTTTTCCTGGTAGCTATCTGCTCTGCAAGGAGAATTTCTGAGTTGCAAGCTTTTTCGTGTCTCAATCCATTTCTTCAGGTTTTGGAAGCAGGTGTTTCGTTGCAGACTGTGCCATCTTTTCTTCCGAAGATGGTTTCCGCTTTTCATCTCAGACAGTGGAGCTGCTGGCCTTGCTGGACTTGAGAGTTTCTGAGCCAAATGAACGGGTACTTCGGAAGTTAGACATCCGTAGAGCTTTGTTGTAATATCTCAAGGTCACAAATGATTTTAAGAGGTTTGATCACCTTTTTATTTTGTGGAGTGGTCCGAAAAAGGGTACCCAGGCTTCCAAGACTTCCATTGCAAGGTGGCTTAAGGAAGCCATTGGCTCTACATACATTCTCAAGGGGTTGACAAGTGCTGGAAGGTTTGAGAGCTCACTCTACTTGATCGCAGGCGACCTCTTGGGCTGAAACTCAGTTGGTTTCTCCTCAGGAAATTTGTAGAGCGGCAACTTGGAAATCGCTGCATATTGCGAGACACTATTGGCTAGATGTGGGGGATCCAATAGCTCGATCTTTTGGTGAGAGTGTCTTGCAGCGGGACTCTCCAGGTCCCACCCTGGTTAGGGAGCTTTGGTACATCCCAGGAGTCTGGACTGATCTGGATACGTTCAGGGAAAGGAAAATTGGTTCTTACCTGATAATTTCCGTTCCTGTAGTACCACGGATCAGTCCAGAGCCCACCCAATTTATGGAGGTGGAGATTTGTCCACTCAGCTATTGTATTTTTGACATAGCAGAAGACTTCTTTACCAAGTTCTTTTATACTAGTTTTATACAAGTTTTGTTATACAAGGTTTTGAATGTCTGTTTTGGTATGGCACTTAGCTTGTGTACAGGTGAATACTGAGGAACTGCAGGTGGCACCAGGGTATTTGAAGCAGTGTCAGTTTTACTTTCTCTGTCTCCATCTGCTGGCATGGGATGAATAAACCAGGAGTTTGGACTGATCTGTGGTACTACAGGAATGGAAATTAGCAGGTAAGAACCAATTTTCCTATACTGCCTCACGAATTTCAGCTTTAGCTATATTGACAGAAAGACTAGCTTGATTCAAAGCATTTAGCCAAAGGAAAATATGTACATGAGAAAATAGTAGATAGACTGTCACCTGTACATAGTATATTTGGAGATAAAGCACCTATGGAAGCAATCAAAGATTGGCCACTGTTGGAAACAGGATGCTGGGCTTGATGGACCCTTGGTCTGACCCAGTATGGCATTTTATGTTCTTAGGTTCTTAAAATATGGTGATCCAGTCTTTCCATAGAATTATGGCAGAAAAAGACCATATGGCCCGTCTAGTCTGCCCATCCACCCAACTAATTTAGCTTTACAATTCCCATAACTCCTTAAGAGATCCTCTGTATTTATCCCATGCTTTCTTGAATTCAGAAACAATTTTTGAAAGACAGGAACAGAGAGTAGGATTAAATGGACAATTTTCTCAGTGGAAGGGTGTGGGCAGTGGAGTGCCTCAGGGATCTGTATTGGGACCCTTACTTTTAAATATATTTATAAATGATCTGGAAAGAAATACGACAAGTGAGGTAATCAAATTTGCAGATGACACAAAATTGTTCAGAGTAGTTAAATCACAAGCAGATTGTGATAAATTGCAGGAAGACTTTGTGAGGCTGGAAAATTGGACATCAAAATGGCAGATGAAATTTAATGTGGATAAGTGCAAGGTGATGCATTTAGGGAAAAATAACCCATGCTATAGTTACACAAATTTAGGTTCCATATTAGGTGCTACTACCCAAGAAAGAGATCTAGGCATCATAGTGGATAACACATTGAAATCGTCTGTTCAGTGTGCTGCGGCAGTCAAAAAAGCAAACAATGTTGGGAATTATTAGAAAGGGAATGGTGAATAAAACGGAAAATGTCATAATGCCTCTGTTTCGCTCCATGGTGAGACCGCACCTTGAATACTGTGTACAATTCTGGTCGCCACACCTCAAAAAAGATATAATTGCGATGGAGAAGGTACAGAGAAGGGCAACCAAAATGATAAAGGGAATGGAACAGCTCCCCTATGAGGAAAGACTAAAGAGGTTAGGACTTTTCAGCTTGGAGAAGAGATGGCTGAGGGGGGATATGATAGAGGTGTTTAAAATCATGAGAGGTCTAGAATGGGTAGATGTGAATCAGTTTTTCACTCTTTTGGATAATAGAAAGGCTAGGAGGCACTCCATGAAGTTAGCATGTGGCACATTTAAAACTAATCGGAGAAAGTTCTTTTCCACTCAACGCACAATTAAACTCTGGAATTTGTTGCCAGAAGATGTGGTTAGTGCAGTTAGTATAGCTGTGTTTAAAAAAGGATTGGATAAGTTCTTGGAGGAGAAGTCCATTACCTGCTATTAATTAAGCTGACTTAGAAAATAGCCACTGCTATTGCTAGCAATGGTAACATGGAATAGACTTAGTTTTTGGGTACTTGCCAGGTTCTTATGGCCTGGATTGGCCACTGTTGGAAACAGGATGTGCTGGGCTTGATGGACCCTTGGTCTGACCAGTATGGCTTGTTCTTATGAATCCACCACCTCCACTGGGAGGCTGTTCCATGCATCCACTACTCATCCCAGTAGGGAAAACCTGTACTGGACCTTTTTGCATCTCCATATCACAAACTACCACAGTTTTGCTCAAGAAGACCATTCCAGAATTCAGAAGCAAAAGATGCATTTCTTATTCCGTAGAATAAGGGACTAACATATGTTTTCCTACCAACACTGCTGTTTACAAAAACAGAACTATGATTCTAATAGCACTATTTTGGCCCTGTCAAAGTTTTACCATAGCTACACAGACTAGCCCAAGCACCATCAATCAGATTACCAATTTTTCCAACCCTTCTCACTCAGTATGAAAAACCGGTTCTTCAAATCTCCAGTCACTAGCGTTAACAGCATGGATATTCCATGCCGAATAATAGACCTACAGCTACCATAAGAAGTAACAGATATTCTGTTAGCAGCAAGGAAACTGGCTACAAGAAAATCATATAACTGCAAAGGGAAGAGATTTTCAAATTGGTGTCAACAAAAAAACAGACTTCCTTCTCATGTTCTGTTCTAGCTGTTAACTCTGGACTGAAATCAAATTGAAGAAGAGTTCATTTAAGTGCCATTGCTGCATATCACCATGGTGAAAAAGGACAGCTTATTTCCCGAGAACCACTAATAGCAAAATTCATGAAATGCCTTTACAATCTACATCCTCCAACAAGAACCCCATCACTTCAGTGGGACCAAAATATAGTCTTACAGCAGTTTATGAGAAAACCTTATGAACCTGTGGCTCCAATGGACATGAAGTTTGTCACATGGGAAAACTATATTTTCAATTGCCATAACTTCTGCACGAAGAGTAAGTGAACTCAAGCGCTCCTCACGTATCCTCCGTACACCCAGATATTCAAAAATAGTGAGGCTAAGAACTCGTCCAAAGTTCTTACCAAAGGTAGTGTTGCAATATATATCTCATTGTTGCAGATTAATAGGCTGCAGCATTGCATAGCCAGTGAAAGCTCACCACATACAAAAAGTTGCCAACACAATAGAGCACCTTAACTCAGCATCAATCAGGATATCTATAAAGCAGCAACGTAGTCTACAGTCCACATGTTTACACAACGTTACTGTCTAGATCAAGAATCACATACGAACAGCATGTTCAGTCAATCTGTGCTAAGCATATTCATGTAAAATGTTTCAACTTCTGCCAAGTGATACGGGTTGCAGTGTGTAATTGTGATGCTTATCCACAGAGAAAGCAAAGTTGTTTATTTGTAACAGGTGATCTCTGTAGTCAGCAACAGCGACACAGTCCCTTCCTCCTTCCTGGGAAATTGTTTTCAGCTATGGAACAGACTGACGAGAGGGTATGCTGCGATGCAAGCACAGGAACTTGCACACTTCCTTAGAAAGTGAAACTAAAACTTTTTGAACTGAGAAAAAGCCCAACTCTGCTCTGTTGGATGACGTAACCCATGTTGTGTGGCTGATTGTTATGCTGTCCATGGAGAACACCTATTATAGGTAAGCAGCTTTGCTTTATCTTGTTTCTGTTTTGTAATATTAATGTGATAACTGCTTACTCCTTGGCACTCAGTGATTTGAGGTGTTGATGGCTGTACTCCTGCTACTCTGCTCCTTTCTTGTTGCTTTCTGGGGAAATATGCATGCTGGGGACCGTGTCTTCCAATACAAGAATCTGCCTCAGCAAAGGGGATGTTAGTCTCTAAACCTGAATACTCCCCCCTTCTTCCAACTGATACCGTAGGGAAAATGTCAACTGCTAAAGGCCTTCTGTAGAGATTTCCTCTGTATTCATCCTACCCAGAGATAGGAAGTTCACCAAGTTTCAATTACTAGATGTTCAGTTAGTCTTTTGATTCTACATCTAGGCCCAATAACCAGTTCACACGTCAGGATCACTATGGACCTTTCCAGAATTTTCTCTGGTGTCAGATCAATATTTGTGATGCTCTGCCCCTCTCTATGCTTTAGGGTGTTCCTGCTACTGTTAGTGCTGCTTTCCCATTTTCATGGTGCCATGAGGTGCTCATGCCACTGTCTCTGTGATACTTTGCCTCTCTCATGGCGCCTTGGGGTATTTCTGCCACTCTTGGTGCTGCTTTGTAAAGTTGTTGATGTCTTGGAATGCTTCTTCCTTTGCTGCTAATGGTTACAAGTTTTATGAAAATTAGATAGAAAAACCCGGTATTAGTCCAAAATAAGATGCATTACTTTCCTCGTTGACTTTCATGGAAATGAATGAAATGATATAAAATGAATGAACCTGGGAATCAAAGTTGAATTAAAATGGCAAATGAGCCAACACATTTTTCTGCGTGCATACCTGGTGGAAAGGTATGTGACACCAGTTCCATATGCCTTGCATTTCTAATCATACAAAGTTATATATGTTAACTCCAAGGATTTACTGTTGTGCTTAATAGAATTTTTTGCATCTGTAGGTGACCCTTCGTCAGGTGCAGAATACAGCGATAACACTTCGTAGAGAGGCAGATGTAAAGAAAAGAATTCAGGAGGCAAAGCAGAGGTGAGATTTAACTGAGATGGACTCTTGAGTAAGCTCTGAATCTTAAGTATATTTTTATCCAACTCTGTTTACTTGAGAACATTAGTTAAGACTTCATTGTGTTGCAGCTGTAATCTGACTGGAATTGTGCAGATATAGTTATCTTGTGACCATGTGCTTGTGATCTTAGCACATAATTATATTGTTTTCATAAAGACATCAGTGTACATGTTGTATAGGATAATCCATATAGCTGTCCAAAGGAATTTAAGTTTGATCATGGAGAGTTTAAGTGATTTGCTTCAGGTCATACAGTGAGTGGAGAAGAGAGGTGGAGTTAACATTGGGATTCACAGCTCCATGTTTTAACCTTTGCATTACTATTTTATGGCACAAACTTGATCTTTGCATATTACTGGAGCTTTCAGAATTGCATGGTCTTGCAAGTCTCAGTAAGGTTTCAAAGTCCTCTGTGGGTATGAATGTTTCCCTGTACATACCCAGCTCAGTCCAGACCATGGGTTATGCCTCCCTTCCAGCAGGTGGAGACAGAGAAAAACTTGAAAGGCACCCTCACTTAACCTGGTGTGCCTCCTGCATCCCTTCAGTATTTCTCTGTCTCCAGCAGAAACAGGGCAAGACCCCCTGCAGTCTTGCCCTGTTTCTGGGGTGTAAGCTATCCCTTGAATTAAGTGAACTAGCTATATAAAGTTTTGAATCAAGCAAGTTTAAAAAAAAATAAATAAAAGGTCTTCTGCAGCAGGGAGTGTTTCCCAATTCTCCCAGGGGGTTGTTAGATCCTGCGGGGTCATCCCCTCTGGTGGCAGGTTATTGGAGCTGGGGTTGGTAACCCTGCGGGGCTCCAGTCAGGTAAGGAGCTGGGGAAGAGATTACCGGTGGTCTGGTCCCTCTCTTACCTCGTGCCAAGCTTCAGCTTTAAAAAAAAAAAAAATCGAAAATTTCCTAGTGTGTAGCAGATGGACTCAGGACCAATGGGTAATATGTACTCCTGATGTCAGATTGAAATCTGATCCGTCTCCAACTGCTGTCAGCCCTAGTACATATACCCCTGCAGGAAGTGCAGCTCCTCAGTATTTTCCGTCTCCATAGCAGTTCAGGACTCTATGCACGCTAGCACAGCGTTAGAGTAATTTAGCAAACAAAACCAAAATAAGAAGAAATCTTACCTCTACAGACGAGCCCCGCTCTCCTGCGGTGACACCCATTGGGACCCTCCCCTAGTTGAGAATTCCCGAGGTGATTTCCTCGATCCCTCGGAGGTAAACCTCGGTTCAGCGGCCGACCCTCGGCGGGGACCTAGCTCCCGACATTGGGTGAGGCTGAGAGGCAGCAGGTGCAACTTCGAGCGCGGCGGTGAAGGTATATTCCCTCTCCCCCCGCAGCCGGAGACCGCCCGGAATGAGACCGGGAAACGCCAAGACAGGGTAAGGTAGAAATCTATTTAAAAGTCTCCAGTCTCCGAAGCTTGAGGAGTCGCACAGGTCGCCAGCTGGGACCAGTGCCACCGGTTTGATCTGCCCTAGCAGGGCTAGACCCCGGTTAGATCCGAGGGTCCTCCCATGTGTAGACCCTCCGAGGTGGTCGCCGTCACCATTTTGATTTGTTCGCCGCCCTGTCCGCCGCCCCGAGCCATGTGCACAAATACCTTGTGCGCACAACGTGTGCCCTAGTACCGTGCGCACAAACGATACGCATAGCCATGCGCTTACTGTGCCGGGCGCATAACTTCGATTTGTGCACACAACAGCGCGCACTTCTCTCTGAGCGCGTACCAAGCCTATGCGCACAACTTCAACGCACTGGAGCGCATAACTAAGCCATCTGGGCCCTTTATTTTGCACGCATAAGCCATGGCACCATCGGAAAAGAAGCTCAATGCTCAGGGCCTTTGCCCAGCATGCCACATTAGAGTTGCACAGCATGAGGAGGCCACGGTCCTGGGTATACATTGCGAGGAGGCCCTGGGGGATCCAGCCCATGGCCATCCCCAGCCGGTACTGGGTTCCAGGTTCTCAAACATTTCGCCGGACCTGGCGTCTCCCTGCGGGACCCTCCCTCAAACGGGGCTCCCCAGGGACACAGCGCCCCTTAATTTAGACCCAGCAACTATCTCCTGGGTGGAATTCTTCAAAGTCCTGCATACCTTTGTCCACGTGCAACCGGGGCCTCCAATAATGCGGCCACAACCTCGGCCAGAGGACCTCAACATCCCGGGACCCTCTGTGCCCAGGGAAGTGATTCCAACACCCAGAAGCCCCACCTTCGGGGACACTGAGAACTCAGATGGGGAATCAGAACCACTGGAGGAAGGGGAGCTCCCTCCAGGGACAAAGTCCCACCGAACCATGAGGCACTTCTTCACCAAGGACGAGATTCCAGACCTGGTCACACACAGCTTGAAAGAGCTCGCTATCCCAGGCACAAGTGCCTCGGGGGGAACCTAAGACGAATCCCCTACTAGAGGGACTCCGTCAGACCTCCCGTCATTTCCCACTATTACAAACCGTCTAGCAGCTAATTGACCTGGAATGGGATGCACCGGAGACTATGTTCAAAGGGGGGCGTGCCCTGGCAGCCATGTACCCTCTGGACCCAACTGCCAAAGATCTCCTGGCATGTCCGAAAGTGGATGCCATGGTCTGTGCGGTCTCGAAGCGCACTACTATCCCAGTTGAGGGAGGAGCAGCACTCAAGGATGCTCAAGACAGACATCTGGAATCCATTCTCAAACGGTCTATTGATGTCTCCGCTATGTCTCTACAGATCACGGCCTGCTGCGCCGTGGTGACATGTGCCTGCTTATCACAGTCTAGAAACAACACTCCTGGGGAAGCCCTGGAACCAGCAGTATCATTCCTCGCGGATACCGCTTCTGATCTGGTGCGCACCGCAGCTAGAGGAGTGTCATCAGCAGGGGCAGCCAGAAGGCAACTCTGGCTCCGAAACTGGTCGGCCGACGCATCTTCCAAAACGAGACTCACAAGGATGCCCTTCAAGGGGACTCTCCTTTTTGGAAGCAAACTAGAGAAACTAGCCAACAAATGGGGCGAATCCCCACTACCGCGGCTACCGGAGGACAGAGGATCTCTGTGCTTCAACCCATATAGAAGCACATATCAAGTGGCTCGCCCCGTAGGCAGGAGCCAGTCCTTTAGGAACAAGCACAACAAAAGGGGAGCCGGCTCGGGCCCTGGCCCCATCCGCACCCCACAATGAAAATTGGCCGATCCATCGAAAGGAAGAAGCCATAGGGTGCAGACTTGCCCTATTCTATGAAAGATGGGTTGAGATAACTTCGGACAAGTGGGTCCTAGCCATCATTCGAGAGGGATATTACCTGGATTTCCCCCACCTCCCTCCGGACAAATTTGTGGAATCCCCCCTGCCACGACTCTTCCAAGAGGATGGCAGTGGAAGCTACTCTGACCAGATTGCTAGCCTTAGAGGCTATAATACCGGTGCCCGCACAACAAATAAATACTGGACATTATTCCATCTACTTTATCATTCCCAAGAAAGAAGAAACGTTCCTGCCCATCCTGGACCTCAAGTCAGTCAACCGCCACCTGAAGATTCCTCGCTTCCGCATGGAAAACCTATGCTCTGTAATAAGGGTGATACAACCGGGAGAGTTCCTTACATCCTTGGATCTGTCGGAAGCCTACCTACACATTCCGATCCATCAAGAGCATCAGCATTTTCTACGCTTCACGATCCTGGACCGTCACTACCAGTTCCGGGCACTACCATTCGGGTAGCCACTGCACCCCGGACGTTCACCAAGATCATGGTAGTAGTTGCAGCAACACTGAGGAAGGAAGGAATCCTCGTACACCCGTATCTAGACAATTGGCTGATCAGGGCGAAATTCCCAGAGGAAAGCCACCAGGCGACCAACAGTCTAAACCCTACTGGAGAGCCTCGGGTGGGTGGTCAACACAAACAAGAGCTGTCTGCAGCCCTCCCAATCTCTAGAATACTTGGGAGTCCGATTCGACACCAAACAAGACATGGTCATCCTGACACCGACAAGGAGATCAAAACTGATGACCCAGTTATTAACCCTGTTGCGCGAGCTTCGCCCCACGGCATGGGACTACCTCCAAGTCCTCAGCCTCATGGCTTCCACACTGGAAGTAGTGCCATGGGCAAGAGCTCACATGAGACCCTTACAGCGCTCACTGTCATGATGGAATCCGCTGTCCCAGAACTACAACGTATGTCTTCATCTCCCGGACAAAGTTCGGACCCAACTACGATGGTGGCTACAAGAAGGCCATCTGAGCCAGGGAGTAAGACTATCCTCACCAATCTGGATCCTGCTCACCACGGACGCCAGCCTACGAGGATGGGGAGCACACTGCCAGGAGCTAACCGCCCAGGGGCAATGGAACAAAGAAGAGTCGGGATGGAACATCAATCGCCTAGAAGCCCGAGCAGTCAGACTAGCCTGCCTACGGTTCAGTCACAGACTCAGAGACAAATCAGTCAGTAATGTCGGTCAACGCCACAACAGTGGCATACATCAATCGCCAGGGAGGAACCAGAAGCCAACAGGTGTCTCTGGAAATAGACCCCCTAATGTCATGGGCGGAAGCGAACCTTCAAGAGATCTCGGCCGTCCACATCGCGGGGAAAGACAACGTCACTGCGGATTACCTCAGCAGAGAAAGTCTAGACCCAGGAGAATGGAGGCTCTCGACCACAGCATTCCAATTGATAGTAAACCGTTGGGGAACACCAACCATGGACCTCCTGGCAAACCGGTTCAACACAAAAGTGCCCAGCTTCTTCAGCCGCAGGTGGGAACCTCAGTCCCAGGGAATCGATGCCCTGGTACAGACCTGGCCACAGGAAACTCTCTTATACGCCTTCCCACTGTGGCCCCTATTGGGCGCAATCATCCACAAGATAGAACACCACAGGGGACCAGTACTTCTAGTGGCCCCGGACCGGCCAAGAAGACCGTGGTACGCAGACATGCGAAGGCTGCTGACAGGGAGCCCCCTCCCGCTATCTCCACACAGAGACCTGCTCCAACAAGGACCAACCCTCCACGAGGATCCAGCTCGATTCTCTCTTATGGCCTGGCCATTGAGAGGACTTGCCTGAGGAAGAGCAGATACTCAGGGGCAGTAATTGACACCCTGCTCCGAGCATGCAAGTTCTCCACATCCCTAACATACATAAGGATTTGGAGAGTATTCGAAACCTGGTGTGAGGACCGTGACATCGTTCCATGCTCAGTCAAAATTCCTGTGATCTTGGAATTCCTGCAGAATGGACTACAGAAGGGATTGTCTCTCAACTCCATCAAGGTACAGGTGGCCGCATTGTCATGCTACGGAGCCAAGAGAGAGCGCGGCAGCCTAGCCTCTCACCCGGATGTCTCCCGCTTTCTGAAAGGAGTCAAGCAGATCCGACCACCCCTAAAGTGGCCGGTACCTCTTTGGAACCTCAACCTGGTCCTAGATTTCTTAGCAGGAGCCTTCTTCAGATCTCTTCGCGGCCTGTCTCTCCAACTGCTAACATTGAAGACAGCCTTCCTGGTGGCAGTCTGTTCAGCCCGTAGTATCTCCGAGCTACAAGCACTGTCCTGCCGGGAGCCGTTCCTCAGACTCACCCCGGGAACCATCCAGTTACGCACAGTCCCGTCCTTCCTCCCCAAAGTGGTTTCTCACTTCCATCTCAACCAAACTATCTTGCTACCATCGCCAGATGAGCATAAGAATTCGGAAGAGTCTCGCAGTCTACGCCACCTCAATGTTGGCAGACTCGACATAGCCAACAAACTATGTCCTCTCATCACTCGCAAGCAACACCCTAATGCCTCTGTATCGCTCCATGGTGAGACCACACCTTGAATACTGTGTACAGTTCTGGTCGCCGCATCTCAAAAAAGATATAATTGCGATGGAGAAGGTACAGAGAAGGGCTACCAAAATGATAAGGGGAATGGAACAGCTTCCCTACGAGGAAAGACTAAAGAGGTTAGGACATTTCAGCTTGGAGAAGAGACGACTGAGGGGGGATATGATAGAGGTGTTTAAAATCATGAGAGGTCTAGAACGGGTAGATGTGAATCGGTTATTTACTCTTTTCGGATAGTAGAAAGACTAGGGGGCACTCCATGAAGTTAGCATGGGGCACATTTAAAACTAATCGGAGAAAGTTCTTTTTTACTCAACGCACAATTAAACTCTGGAATTTGTTACCAGGGGATGTGGTCAGTGCAGTTAGTATAGCTGTGTTTAAAAAAGGATTGGATAAGTTCTTGGAGGAGAAGTCCATTACCTGCTATTAAGTTCACTTAGAGAATAGCCACTGCCATTAGCAATGGTAACATGGAATAGACTTAGTTTTTGGGTACTTGCCAGGTTCTTATGACCTGGATTGGCCACTGTTGGAAACAGGATGCTGGGCTTGATGGACCCTTGGTCTGACCCAGTATGGCATTTTCTTATGTTCTTATGTTCTTACTCCCTCAAACAAAAAATCATGGTACACCGCAGAATTGCACCAAATTTGAAACACAACCTCAGACTGAAAGAGAGAATCTGGCGTAAAGACCCAACCCAGCAGCACACTACCTCTTACAAATCCTCCCTACACACCTACCGCATCTCTATTAAAAAAACCAAATGTGACCACTACACTGCCAAAATACACCATTACATGTACAATCCCAAAGCCCTTTTCTGATATGTTGCCTCCCTCACCAAATCTACCCCCCCACCATCGCTGACAATGAAGCCAACACGAAATACGAGGAACTCGCCCTCTTTTTCCATAACAAAATTACAAACATCCTCCTCTGATTCACCCTCACACCCCCCCCCCCCCAATGTCTCCTAACTACCTCACCACTCCCAACACCACACTAGACTCTATGGACCTCACATCCTCCAAGTTAATAGTCTATCCTCAAAAAAATCAAGCCAGCTTCACACCCCTCTGATACTATCCCCACTAAAACCCTTCTAACCATTCCCAACACCATTGCCAAACCCCTAGCAGACGTCATTAACTCCTCCCTCTCCACTGGTACAGTCCCTGATTCCTTAAAACATGCAGTTGTCAAACCCCTGATCAAAAAACCCTCTCTAGACCCCAAAGATCCGGTCAACTACCGACCCGTTTCAAATCTCCCCCTCATCGCCAAAATC
Organism: Rhinatrema bivittatum; assembly: GCF_901001135.1. Lineage (NCBI taxonomy): Eukaryota > Metazoa > Chordata > Amphibia > Gymnophiona > Rhinatrematidae > Rhinatrema > Rhinatrema bivittatum. The sequence continues at coordinate 7,591,505 of NC_042625.1, forward strand.
ATGGAAAAGGTGGTGAACTCCCAACTCATGGACTACCTTGAAGACAACAACATCCTTCACCCCTCTCAATTTGGCTTTCGCAGGAACTTGAGCACCGAAACACTACTACTCTCCCTCACTGACACCCTCCTCACGGGCCTGGAACAAGGTCATAGCTTCTTCATTGCCTTCCTTGTCATATCCGCAGCCTTCGACACGATTAGCCACAACCTGCTCATCTCCTGTCTAATCGACATTGGCATCTCCGGCACAGCTCTCCTCTGGTTCAAATCCTACCTGGCTAACAGACACTTCTCAGTCAAACTAGGCAACTCAGAATCCACAAACTTCCCCCTCACACAAGGAGTCCCCCCAAGGCTCCTCCCTCTCCTCCACCCTATTTAACATTTACCTCCTGCCACTCTGTCAGTTACTATCTGAACTTGGCCTCAAATTCTACCTCTATGCAGATGATGTTCAAATCATCATACCAATACAAGAATCCTTATCCACTACGCTAAAATATTGGGAGAAATGCCTCACATCCATCAATTCCCTACTCACCAATTTACACCTTGCCCTTAATTCCACAAAAACTGAACTCCTCCTCATCCACAACCACCAAACTTACAAACTCCCATCTCCCAACGACTCTGCTGCCAGTACCTTCGCCTTACAACTTCCAGTACGAAACCTAGGTGTTCTAATTGATCCACACCTAAACCTAAAAAAACACATCAACTCCGTCCTAAAAGAAGGCTTCTATAAGCTCAAAGTCTTAAAGCTCAAATCCCTACTCCATACTCATGACCTCAAAACAGTCATCCAAGCCACCCTAGTTTCCAAACTGGACTACTGCAACTCACTGTACCTAGGCCTTCCCTTCTCCTCTATCAAACCCCTTCAAATGTTACAGAACGCCACCGCCAGAATAATCATGAACGCACGCAAATCAGACCACATAACTCCCCCCCCTCCTAAAAGACCTCCACTGGCTCCCCATCCCATCACGCATCCTATTCAAGACCTCACCATCATACACAAATCCATCCACAAAAGCAACTCCTCCTGGCTCAGCAAACCCTTCAGATTCACACACTCCTCCCGCCCAACCAGGACAAACCGTAAAGGTACACTACACATCCCACCCCTCAAAAAAGCCCGCCTCACATCAACAAGGGGACCGTGCCCTATCAATTGCTGGCCCCACTCACTGGAATGCTCTACCGACAAACCTCTGCCTCGAGCCCTGCCCATACAAATTCAGAAAAATACTGAAAACTTGGCTTTTCCACCAGGCATATCCTGACTAGTTCCCTTTACCACTGCTACCTTCACCTCCTCACCTTGCAGTTAACCCTCAGCGCCCTAAGCACTATGTAAATATCTTTAACCCTTTAGTTTCAACTTTTCAGGCTCACATATAGAGCCTCCTTCTAACTGCAGCACCTTTGTTGCAAATTGTTACTCTTGTTGCTCCCCTTTCCCCCTCCCTGTTTTTTGTATTTTCCACCTTTTGTTCAGATGTAAACCGATATGATGTGCCCTCTAATGTCTGTATAAAAAAGCTGTTAAATAAAATAAAATATATCTTCTTCATGAAGGGCCTATATATTTCGACCAGGCAGATCGCTTTTGTCTAGCGACCTGGCTTTTGAAAGGAGGAGATTAAGGAAGAAAGGATACTCTGAGGAAGTTATCACTACTCTGCTTCAAGCCAGAAAAACATCTACCTCTCTCTCGTATATTAGAGTGTGGAGAGTTTTTGAGACATGGTGTCATGAGCGAGATATTCTTCCCCGACATGCTACGATTGCTCAGATGTTAGCCTTTTTGCAGAATGATTTAGCCAAGGGCTTGTCTTTTAACTCCCATGTACAGGTGGCGGCCAGAGGCACTTTGGTTGGTAGCTCGGTGGCGTCTCATCCAGATGTGGTGCGTTTCCTCGGAGTAAGGCATTTGAAGCATTTGAATTTGGTTCTTCGCGTATTGTGTGATCCGCCATTTGAACCCCTTAAAACGGTGTTTTTGAAGACTGTGTTTTTGATGGCTATATGCTCAGCTCGCAGAATTTCTGAATTACAGGCTCTCTTGTAGGGAACCTTTTTTGAGGATCTCTGATTCGGGGGTGTCTCTTCGAATTGTTCCATCTTTTTGCCTAAAGTGGTATCCTCTTTTCATTTAAGTCAATCAGTTGAGCTTCCGGCCTTTCCTAATTTGTTGAACGATGTACAACACTCGCGAGAGCTTCTTCAGTTAGATGTTTGGCGATCCTTGTTATGTTACTTGGAAGTCACAAACTCTTTCAGACTCACAGATCATTTATTTGTCCTATGGAGCATCCCCAGGAAGGGTCATAAGGCATCTAAAACTACGATTACAAGATGGTTCAGAGAAGCCATTTCCTCTGCATACATTTGCAAAGGCAGACCTACTCCAGAGGGCTTGAAGGCCCATTCTATCCGCTCTCAGGCAGCTTCGTGGGCCGAATGCCAGTTGGTATCGCCTCAGGAGATTTGCAGAGCGGCTACTTGGAAGACGCTCCACACATTTGCTCGCCACTATCGGTTGGATGTTCAGGCTTCTGGGGATTTGGCAGTGGCATACTGTGCGCGGGACTCGCACGGTCCCACCCAGTTTAGGGAAGCTTTGGTACATCCCATGGTCTGGACTGATCCGGGTACGTACAGGGAAAAGAAAATTGGTTCTACCTGATAATTTTTGTTACTGTAGTACCATGGATCAGTCCAGACGCCCACCCAGGGATGAAGAGTGGGTAACATGGAGATCTGTATTTCAAAAGTCCATGCGCACATATTCAGGTTGTTATTGCACCATACTAAGAAAGTAAGTTACTTGTTTATATGTTTTTGCAGTTCTGTTCTTACATAAGAACATAAGAAAATGCCATACTGGGTCAGACCAAGGATCCATCAAGCCCAGCATCCTGTTTCCAACAGTGGCCAATCCAGGCCATAAGAACCTGGCAGGTACCGAAAAACTAAGTCTATTCCATGTAACCATTGCTAATGTTAGTGGCTATTCTCTAAGTGAACTTAATAGCAGGTAATGGACTTCTCCTCCAAGAACTTATCCAATCCTTTTTTAAACACAGCTATACTAACTGCACGAACCACATTCTCTGGCAACAAATTCCAGAGTTTAATTGTGCGTTGAGTAAAAAAGAACTTTCTCAGATTAGTTTTAAATGTGCCCCATGCTAACTTCATGGAGTGTCCCCTAGTCTTTCTACTATCCGAAAGAGTAAATAACCGATTCACATCTACCCGTTCTAGACCTCTCATGATTTTAAACACCTCTATCATATCCCCCCTCAGTCGTCTCTTCTCCAAGCTGAAAAGTCCTAACCTCTTTAGTCTTTCCTCATAGGGGAGTTGTTCCATTCCCCTTATCATTTTGGTAGCCCTTCTCTGTACCTTCTCCATCGCAATTATATCTTTTTTGAGATGCGGTGACCAGAATTGTACACAGTATTCAAGGTGCGGTCTCACCATGGAGCGATACAGAGGCATTATGACATTTTCCGTTTTATTCACCATTCCCTTTCTAATAATTCCCAACATTCTGTTTGCTTTTTTGACTGCCGCAGCACACTGTACCGACGATTTCAATGTGTTATCCACTATGACACCTAGATCTCTTTCTTGGGTTGTAGCACCTAATATGGAACCCAACATTGTGTAATTATAGCATGGGTTATTTTTCCCTATATGCATCACCTTTCACTTATCCACATTAAATTTCATCTGCCATTTGGATGCCCAATTTTCCAGTCTCAGAAGGTCTTCCTGCAATTTATCACAATCTGCTTGTGATTTAACTACTCTGAACAATTTTGTGTCATCTGCAAATTTGATTATCTCACTCGTCGTATTTCTTTCCAGATCATTTATAAATATATTGAAAAGTAAGGGTCCCAATACAGATCCCTGAGGCACTCCACTGTCCTCTCCCTTCCACTGAGAAAATTGCCCATTTAATCCTACTCTCTGTTTCCTGTCTTTTAGCCAGTTTGCAATCCACGAAAGGACATTGCCACCTATTCCATGACTTTTTACTTTTTACTTTTCCTAGAAGCCTCTCATGAGGAACTTTGTCAAACGCCTTCTGAAAATCCAAGTATACTATATCTACCGGTTTACCTTTATCTTGCTTGATTCATTGCTAGTATTATTCTACTTTGATACTCTATATACTGAAGGGATGCGGGAGGCACACCAGGTTAAGTGAGGGTGCCTTTCAAGTGTTTGTACAATACTGTGTACAATTCTGGTCGCCGCATCTCAAAAAAGATATAGTTGCGATGGAGAAGGTACAGAGAAGGGCAACCAAAATGATAAAGGGGATGGAACAGCTTCCCTACGAGGAAAGGCTGAAGAGGTTAGGGTTAGGCTGAGGGGGAGATATGATAGAGGTCTTGAATGAGTAGATGTGAATTGGTTATTTACACTTTCGAATAATAGAAGGACTAGGGGGCATTCCATGAAGTTAGCAAGTAGCACATTTAAGACTAATTGGAGAAAATTATTTTTCATTCAACGCACAATAAAGCTCTGGAATTCGTTGCCAGAGGATGTGGTTAGTGCATTTACTGTAGCTGGGTTCAAAAAAGGTTTGGATAAGTTCTTGGAGAAGAAGTCCATTAACTGCTATTAATCAAGTTTACTTAGAGAATAGCCCGCCTGGCCATGAGAGTCATGCATTGGACTCTGAGGTCACAATGGATTCAAGCGACTAAGCCTCTGTCAACCATTGTCCACATCACCGACGCACTCCGTCTGTCTATTGCCTGGTGGAAAGATCAGAACAATCTCCTCCAGGGACTGCCCTACCAGATCCTCAACTCATTCTCACCGCCGATGCTTCCAACCTCGGCTGGGGAGCTCATGTGAACGATCTACAGACACAAGGATCTTGGTCTCCAGAGGAAGCCAAACACCAGATTAATTTCCTGGAGCTTCGAGCAATGCGATATGCTCTCAGAGCATAAGAACATAAGAAATTGCCATGCTGGGTCAGACCAAGGGTCCATCAAGCCCAGCATCCTGTTTCCAACAGAGGCCAAACCAGGCCACAAGAACCTGGCAATTACCCAAACACTAAGAAGATCCCATGCTACTGATGCAATTAATAGCAGTGGGTATTCCCTAAGTAAACTTGATTAATAGCCGTTAATGGTCTTCTCCTCCAAGAACTTATGCAAACCTTTTTTGAACCCAGCTACACTAACTGCACTAACCACATCCTCTGGCAACAAATTCCAGAGCTTTATTGTGCGTTGAGTGAAAGAATTTTCTCCGATTAGTCTTAAATGTGCTACTTGCTAACTTCATGGAATGCCCCTTAGTCCTTCTATTATTCGAAAGTGTAAATAACCGAGCCACATCTACTTGTTCAAGACCTCTCATGATCTTAAAGACCTCTATCATATCCCCCCTCAGCCGTCTCTTCTCCAAGCTGAACAGCCCCAACCTCTTCAGCCTTTCCTCATAGGGGAGCTGTTCCATCCCCTTTATCATTTTGGTTGCCCTTCTCTGTACCTTCTCCATCGCAACTATATCTTTTTTAAGATGCGGCGAACAGAATTGTACACAGTATTCAAGGTGTGGTCTCACCATGGAGCAATATAGAGGCATTATGACATTTTCCGTTTTATTAACCATTCCCTTCCTAATAATTCCTAACATTCTGTTTGCTTTTTTGATTGCTGCAGCACACTGAGCCAACAATTTTAAAATATTATCCACTATGATGCCTAGATCTTTTTCCTGGGTGGTAGCTCCTAGTATGGAACCTAACATTGTGTAACTACAGCAAGGGTTATTTTTCCCTATATGCAACACCTTGCACTTGTCCCAATTAAATTTCATCTGCCATTTGGATGCCTAATCTTCCAGTCTTGCAAGGTCCTCCTATAATGTATCACAGTCCACTTGTGATTTAACTACTCTGAATAATTTTGTATCATCCACAAATTTGATAACCTCACTCGTCGTATTCCTTCCAGATCAGGATTGCCTATCAAATCACTTCATCCTGATTCAGACGGACAATCAGGTGGCCATGTGGTACATCAACAAACAGGGAGGCACTGGCTCCTTCCTTCTGTGTCAGGAAGCTGCGCAGATTTGGGCGGAAGCGCTCTCCTGCTCGATGTACCTCAGGGCCACCTACTTGCTGGGAGTGCACAATATCTTGGCAGACAAACTGAATCGTGTCTTCCAACCGCACGAGTGGTCACTCGATCCCTCGGTAGTGATCTCTCTCTTCCAGCAATTGGGTTATCCCCAAATATAGACCTCTTTGCGTCCCCTCAGAACCACAAAGTGGACAATTACTGCTCCCTCATTCGGAGCGGGCGCTCTCAGGCCAGAGATGCGTTCTTCCTCTCGTGGACAGCCGGTCTGCTTTATGCATTCCCTCCACTTCCTCTTCTCTCGAAGACTCTCGTGAAGCTCCGTCAGGACAAGGGAACCATGATCCTGATAGCACCTCTCTGGCCACGCCAAGTGTGGTTTCCCATACTTCAGGATCTCGCTATCCACAGGCACATTCCCTTGGGAAAGGACCCGCTTCTGATCACTCAGAACGACAGATGTCTACGCCATCCCAATCTTCAGGCCTTGTCCCTGATGGCATGGATGTTGAAAGGTTAATCCTTCAGCCACTTAACCTTTCAGATTCGGTTTCTCGTGTCCTGATTGCTTCACGGAAGCCTTCCACAAGAAAGTCTTATTCCTATAAATGGAAAAGGTACACATCATGGTGTTCTTCACAGTCCCTTGATCCCTTTTCCTGTCCTATCCCAAGATTTTTGGACTATCTCTGGCATTTATGGGAATCAGGTCTAAAGACCTCTTCAATCAGAATGCATGTCAGTGCGGTAGCCGCCTTCCATAAAGGTGTCTGATGTCCCTATATCAGTACAACCCCTTCGTAACACGTTTTCTTAAAGGCTTGCTCCAGATCAAGCCACCTTTACGTCCTCCGGCCCCTTCTTGGGACCTTAATCTGGTTCTCGGTCGGCTCTTGAAACCTCCATTCGAGCCTCTTCACTCCTGTGACCTAAAATATCTCACATGGAAAGTGATTTTTCTTTTAGCTATCACTTCAGCTCGCAGAGTTAGTGAGTTACAGGCCCTAGTTACCTATCCGCCTTACACTAAACTCCTGCAGGACCGGGCGGTACTCCGCACTCACCCTAAGTTTTTGCCTAAGGTAGTTTCGGAGTTTCACATTAAACAATCCATCATACTACCTACCTTCTTTCCCAGGCCCCATTTCAATCCAGGGGAACAGGCTCTGCATACCCTTGACTGTAAACAGGCTCTAGCGTTCTACCTAGACTGTACAGTTGCCCACAGGAAGAGCACTCAGTTATTCGTCTCTTTCCATCCCAACAAATTAGGGCAACCTGTGGGTAAGCAGACTCTCTCCTCCTGTTTGGCGGACTGCATATCTTTTTGCTATCAGCAAGCAGGCATTCCTTTCCAAGACCGTGTTAAAGCACATTCTGTGAGGGCCATGGCGACTTCAGTAGCACACCTACGATCAGTGCCGCTTCCTGACATTTGCAGGGCTGCCACTTGGAGCTCTCTCCACACTTTTGCAGCCCACTGTTGCTTGGACAAAGCCGGAAGACAGGATTCCATCTTCGGCCAATCTGTCCTACGTAACCTATTTCCAGCGTGACGTACCAACACCCTTCCGCCTGCCCGGTGGGGTTCAGGATGCCCTCTGCCAAGTTCCACCCCAGTTGTTGTGCCTGTTGCACGCCGTTGGGTACATTTGGTGCATGTTCGGACATCCTCAGCTCGGTACTCACCCATATGTGAGGACTACCATCCTGCTTGTCCTGTGAGAAAGCAAGTGTTGCTTACCTGTAACAGGTGTTCTCACAGGACAGCAGGATGTTAGTCCTCACGAAACCCGCCCACCGCCCCGCTGTGTTGGGTTTGTAATATTTTGTTGTTTTATTTTTCGGCACTGCCTGTAGCTATCAAATAAGACTGAAGGGGGACCCCTGCTGGCTGCAGGGTTAGTGCTATGCTGGGCATCCCAGTAGGGGCCAGTCAAAGTTCTGGAAACTGTGATAGAATTTTTCCGTGATTGGGCTCCAGCCTGATGATGTCACCCATATGTGAAGACTAACATCCTGCTGTCCCTTGAGAACACCTGTTATTGCTATCTTCTTAGTGTTTGGGTAATTGCCAGGTTCTTGTGGCCTGGTTTGGCCTCTGTTGGAAACAGGATGCTGGGCTTGATGGACCCTTGGTCTGACCCAGCATGGCAATTTCTTATGTTCTTATGTTTCTCTGTCTACACCTGCTGGAAGAGAGGCATAACCCATGGTCTGGACTGATCCGTGGTACTACAGGAACGAAAATTATCAGGTAAGAACCAATTTTCTTTTACTGTTCTGAATGTGATCTATAGTATAGTACAGTAGGTCTTTTTCTAGCTGGTTGTTACAAGCATCACAATCAATAACAACCAAAAAATACAACTAGCTGAGAGAGTACGAAACCTTGGAGTGATTATCGATACGGAACTAAGTATGAAACAACATATATCTCTAAAAGTATGGGAAGGTTATGCCAAACTTATGACTCTCAAAAGACTTAAACCACAACTAACACCAAATAACTTCCGATCAGTACTATAAGCATTAATTTTTTCAAGCACTGATTACTGTAATGCCCTTCTACTAGTATTACCCCACACCACGATAAACCACTACAGGTATTACAAAACACAGCTGCAAGAATTTTAACTGGTAAAAGTAAAAAAGGCCATATCACCAAAACCCTAATTGAACTACACTGGCTACCCATTGAACAAAGAATTCAATACAAGACTCTATGCACCATACATAAATTAATACACGACGAAAAGGCAGAATGGCTGAACACAGCCCTTCACGTACACGTCCCTAATAGAAACTTGAGATCAGCAAACAAAGCCCTACTAACTATTCCCTCAGTAAAAACAGCCAGACTAACTCAAGTAAGGGATAGGGCCCTATCCCTAGCAGGACCAATAATATGGAACACCATGCCAGTGGAAATCAGAACACAAAGAGACATCAAAGCATTCAGAAAAAGTTTAAAAACATGGCTATTTAAGCAAGCATACCACAAAGGGAATGAAGAGTAGAATCCAGGGAATTGTATGATGCGGTCAGAAAAACTCCCACAAACACACACACACACACACATCAGCTTACTCGAATGGGGTGTGTGTGTGTATATTTTATTTTATTTTACCTTTCTTAGATTGCAACAACAGAGGACCAGACTTAAGTGTTAATTTATCTTATAGCCGATATACTTAAAGTAGACATGATTTATCACAACCACTAAGTAATATTTAATATGAAACTGTTACAGTATTTGATGGCACCTGTTTAGTTAATATAATTTAACACATATAAGTTTGAAATTATGCGCCTTATTGTGAACCGTTGTGACGGCAACTAGCTTAACGACGGCATAGAAAAGATTCTAAATAAATAAATAAATAAAATGCATTATATAAACTCACTCCTGTCCCTCCTTTTTCAGAGCACTGAAGGAGCCAAAGGAGCTTAACTTCATCTTTGGAGTGAATATTGAGCAGCGGGAGCTGGATGGCATGTTTGTGTATAATTGCAGCCGACTGATTAAGATGTATGAGAAAGTTGGCCCTCAGCTGGAAGGCGGCATGTGAGTTTCCATTAAGGCTCACTTGTTTAGGATTGTGTTAGTATTTCATGCAATATGTTTAAAGGCATGAATCAAATATAAAAACATAGAAGATGTTGGCAAAAAGACCATTCCTGAACATACCCAGATCAGTCCAAACAAGTGGGTTTATTCATCCCTACCAGCAGATGGAGGCAGAGGACAAACCTTTGGGCACTGCTACATATCTGAGAATGCCACCTGCAGTCCCTCAGTATTTCTTTGTCTCCAGCAGGTGGTAGAGATGTTAACCTGCAGTCCTGAGTGATCTGATGTTTGGAAGATTTCGTGCTCCCTGAGGTGCCAGGTTCCTGTTGAAGGCCATTTCTCGGGTTGAGCTGAGCGAATGAGGGGTTGGATACTCCTGGCAGTTTTAGCCCGCGACCCCCAGGATCACTGACAGCCAGGAGGCTGGTTCCCTCAGTGATGCCCAAAGCCCCCTCCTGCCTGCTGGGATTCAGGGAAGTATTCCCCCTTTAGGGGCTATTTTTTCCTTTGGATCTAGTTAACTCTGCTGTGATAGCCTTTAAAAAAAAAAAAAAGCGCAGCAGCAGCGGCAGTGCAGACTTAGTGGGCTGAGCGGCCTCCTCAGCGGGACCGTCTGGTCATCCCAGGAGACATTAGGGGTGGAGACTCCGTTTCTGCCGAGGTAAGTGTGTGCCCCTGGATGGAGGAAAGAGTCTCTTGCAGCTCCCTCTTTTCAATTGTGACCGCGTGTGCGTTTCCCGCGTTGACAGCCCTGCTCTTTCGCACTGGCGGGAACGTTTCGCGGTGGTGAGCCCCTCCCCCCACAAAATCCACGGAGAGTAGTTTTTCAGGCCTGATGACGGACCGGCCACTTGTGGAGGCCTGCTGGGCCTGCGGCATTTTGTCAATGTACCTTAATTCTCTCTTCCTCTGTACGGTTTGTGCTGTTTGGGAGGGGGGGGGGAAGGTGCTTCCACCAAGCCTACTAAACCATGTAGAACCTTGCAGACATCTGGGGCAGTGGGAGGGCCACAGGGGCGCAGTTCTTCCCCAGTTGACGGGGACTTGTTTAAGGGGGTTCAGTCCCGGGGCTCCAGGGACATCCCCCACCCCCTCTTTACCCCGTGGTTCAGCAACGTGAGGAGGGGACGGATGGGTTGGGCCCCAGCAGCCCAGAGGAACCCGAGGGGGGGTTCTCGCCTGAATTCGTCCTCTTGCTTCACGAGGCTTTCCTTGCTCGTGAAGCAAGAGTACGAAGCGGGAAAGCGGAGGTTCAAGGATAGCCCAGAAGCCACAGGAGCAATCTTCCACAGGAACGCTGTCTCCGGTCCAAGCGGCCTGCCTTGAGGCGGGTGTCGCTTATGTGGTCGATGCCTTGTATAATCTCATGTGTACCACAGCGCGAAGTATGGTTTCAGTGGTGGCAGCAGGATGGCTGTTGTGGCTGCGCAATTGGTCAGCGGATCTGTCACCCAGGTCGCAGTTAAGTAACCTTCCTTTTAAAGGCAAGCTCTTGTTCGAGGGGGACCTTGACCAGCTTATGAAATCCTTGGGAAAGACCAAAGGAAGCAGGCTGTTGGAGAATAAGATGACACGGAAGCCTTTCTCTTCTCGACTCTGGTTTTGAGAGGCAAGGCAATTTCGTTCTGGCAGAGGTTCCGGACCCTCAGCGACATGGCAGTCCTCGAGTAGACAGCAGTCCTTTTGGGGTTTGGGAAAGTCTTCTAGAGGCAGGTCCGCTCAGGGCACGGGCAGAATCAAATCTTCCCAATGAAGTCAGGCAGGTCCACTCCTGGTCTTCAGCGATCGGAGGCAGACTGTCTCACTTTTACGAAGAGTGTGGACCAAGATCACCTCCGACCAGTGGGTACTAGAGGTTGTCAGGGAAGGTTATGCCTTGAGAGTTTTCACATCCTCTCAGATTGGTCTTTCTGGAGTCACGCTGTCTTTCCCAAAGCAAATGGGTGGCGATAGAGGAGACCCTCCAAAGGTTAGTAAATCTAGAAGCTGTAGTCCTGGTTCCGGTTTCCGAACAAGGACAGGGAAGGTACTCCATTTATTTCATGGTTCCCAAGAAAGAGGACACTTTTCGACCCATCTTGGACCTCCAAAAGATAAATCAGAGTTTGAAGGTACCCAGCTTCCAGATGGAGACATTGCGGCGGCCCGAAAAGGAGAGTTTTTGGCGTCTCTGGATCTCACCGAAGCCTACCTACACCATCTCTGGATCTCACCGAAGCCTACCTACACCGAAGCCTACCTACACATCTCTGGATCTCACCGAAGCCTACCTACACATCCCCATTTGACAGGACCACCAGAAGTTTCTCTGGTTCAAGGTGCTGGATCAGCATTTTCAGTTTCGGGCCCTTCCCTTCGGCCTTGCCATGGCTCCTCCAACCTTCACGAAGGTGATGGTGGTGGTCATGGCAGCCCTGAGAAAGGACGGAGTATTGGTGCACCCCTGTCTGGACGACTGGCTCTCCAGGTCAAAGTCGTGTTCGGTGCACTGAGTGAGATCTCTACTGGAGTCACTGGGCTGGATCATCAATCTGGCGAAGTCACCTAGTGCCTACTCAGTCCCTGGATTACTTGGGTGTCCCGATTCGACACTCAGCTGGGAAGAGTGTTCCTCACTGCTGACAGAGTGGTCAAGATCCAGTATCAGATAACTCGATTGCTGCGCCTCTGTTCTGAAGGTCTGAGATTTGCAGGTCCTGGGCTCAGTGGCTTCGACGTTGGAGCTGGTGCTTTGGGCGTTTGCTCATATGTGCCTGCTGCAGAGAGCATTGTTATACTGCTGGAACCCCCTGTCGGAACAGTATTTTCTTCCACTGCCTCTTTTGAAGGAAACCAGGTCCAGTCTAGCGTGGTGGATGTCAAGGAGCAATTTGGAAAAAGGAATGCCCCTCAAAGTCCCGGGATGGGTGGTGGTCACCACTGTTGCCAGTCTTGGGGGCTGGGGTGCAGTGTGCCTGGGAAGGTCGGCCCAGAGCCTCTGGTCAGTGTCGGAACAGTCTTGGTCCATCAATTGGTTGGAGACGCGGGCGGTATGCAGGTGTTTCTTCCCTTGGTCTGCGGTCAGATGGTGAGTGGTTTTTTTTTTTTTATATTTAAACGTTTTTTTATTAGGAACCATGAAAAAGCAGTACCAGGTATGAAACATAATACATGGTGAGCAAAATGAAAAACATAATGTGAGTCAAACCTCAAGTAACATCGGAACAGAAAGAAAAAACATCAATTGGCTCCATGATATACCCCAACATCACAACCCCCCGCCCCCCCCCATACCCCCCACCCCCCTGACCAATGCCGCAAAGAGCATAATATAGAGGATGCAATACACCACTGTAACACCGAAAAAAGGAACATAGAAATCAGATTAACAGAAATATGTGGAAAAAGGGCCCACAGCCAAGGGCACAAAAAGAGAAGATAATGGATTAATGGGGTCACCAGAAAGCACATTTACAATAGGCCACCAAAGGAGACCTTCATGGAACTGAAGATTAACCCGTAATTAACCAGACAGCTGGACCCAAGCAACCTGATTGTCCAGGGCCCCCGTACGGAGGACCCCATTTAATAGTTCAAGATGGTGAGTGTTTATGGACAATGCGACAAAAGTGGCATACATCAGTCACAAGGGGGAACCAAGAGTCCTGAAGTGGCTTGCTCAGTTCTTGTTCGTGTGGGCAGAGCTCCATCTCTAAGGCATTGTGGTCTCTCACATCACAATGCCTTAGTGGGCAACGTGCAAGCGAACTATCTCAGCCGGCAACAGTTGGATCCGGGGGAGTGGGAACTGTCCCCAGAAGCCTGGAATCACATTTGTGCCCGTTGGGAGAACTCCTCAGCTGGACCTCATGGCAACACAGGCCAATGCCAAGGTGAAGAGGTTCTTCAGTCGCCGGCGGATCATCGGGTCGGTGAGCTTTTGATGCTATAGTGTGCCCGTGGCCGACCGGGATCCTTCTCTACGTTTTCCCTCCGTGGCCCCTCATAACGTGAGTGCTCAAACGGATAGAAGCTCATCCAGCAGTGGACGAACCTCTGCAGCTGGCTCACTTGCAGGGGCTGCTGGATCAAAGTCCCATATTTTCGGATCGGGTGGATCGCTTCTGCCTCACAGCCTGGCTTTTGAGAGGTGGCAGTTGTGTCTGAAGGGGTATTCGGAGCCAGTTATTGCTACCCTTCTTCAGGTTAGATGCCTGGCTACTTCCCTTGCTTATTCTAGAGTGTGGAAGATTTTCGAGAACTGGTGTGGGCAGCAGAGTTTAGATCCACTGCTGGTTTCAGTCCCGCACATTTTATCCATTTTGCAACAGGGCTTGTCCATGGAGTTGGCTTATAGCTCGCTTAGAGTCCAGGACTCAGTCCTGGGTTGTCTCAGAGGGAAAGTGCAGGGCAAGCCTTTGGCCTTCCATCCTGACGTTGTGCGTTTCCTGAAGGGAGTTTTAACATCTGCGTCCCCCTCTACGGAATGTATCTCCAGAGTGGAATCTCAATTTGGTGTTGCAAGTCCTCTTAGAGGATCCCTTTGAACCTTTGGATTGAGCATCTTTAAAGGTCCTTACCTTGAAGACAGTCTTTTGGTTGCAATTTGCTTGGCTAGGCAAATCTCAGAATTACAAGCCCTTTCTTGCCACGATCCTTTCCCACAGATATAGACTGCCAAGGTTTCTTTACGTACGGTACCTTTGTTCCTTCCTAAGGTGGTTTCTGCCTTTCATGTGAATTAGATGGTGGAGTTGCCGGGGTTTCCGGATTGGTCTCATGATCCCTCTATGGGTAGGGATCTCTATCTTTTGGATATGCAGCATGCCCTGTTGCGCTATTTATTTATTTTATTTAAAAACTTTTCTATACCGTCGTTTAGTAATGTACCATCACAACGGTTTACATTTAGGCACAAAATATGTTTGGTTTCTAGGTTATCCATAGTGTGCCAATATTTACGGTTACATAGATCAATAATATACTCTAAATGAGAAGTTGGATGAGGTTACCATTTATATGATTGTCAGGATAATCATATATGTGTATACTGTTTTCATTTAATATTTAATTATGAGTAAAATAATAAAATCTACTTTTTATATATAGGTGACTTTCAGCTGGATTTATTTGTTGTTGTTCAACGCTCTCAATGTGAAATGCTTTTTTGAAAAGCCAAGTTTTTAGGTCACCAGTTCTTTCAGGCGATCTGATCATCTGTTTGTTTTGTTCAGTCGACCTAAGAAGGGAGAGAAAGCGTCTAAAGCTTCTTTAGCTCGCTGGTTGAAGGAAACTATTTCCTCAGCCTATGTTTCTAAGGGCCGCGTGGTGCCAATGGGTCTGAAAGCTCATTCGACTTGTGCTCAGGCGGCGTTGTGGGCCGAGTGTCAGCTGGTGACTCCTCAGGAGATATGTAGGGCCATGGTTTGGTCCTCAATTCACATTTTCACCAGGCATTACTGTTTGGATGTGTGCGCTCTGTAGGCAACATCCTATGGTGAGAGAGTACTGAGAGCAGGTCTTTTCGGGTTCCCGCCCATTATAAGGGGGCTTTGGTATATCTCACTTGTCTGGACTGATCTGGGTATGTTAAGGAAAGGAAAATTGGTTCTTACCTGCTAATTTTTGTTCCTGTAATACCACAGATCAGGATAACAAAGAAGAAGAATAGATGCCTTGATCTTTTTCAACTATTTTATTAAAGTAGAGATGTTTTCTTTAAACATCTCTACTTTAATAAAATAGTTGAAAAAGATCAAGGCATCTATTCTTCTTCTTTGTTATCCTGACGGCTATTATAGATCGCCTACCTCTTTGTTTTCTGGGACCATACCACAGATCAGTCCAGAAGCCCGCCCTTGGTATCTTTGCCGAAAAACTGCTTGTTCTGCTGCTGGGCATATGTGCTCATAAGATGTTTAAAATCTGTTAAGATTGTTAGGCTTTTTTTTTTCTGGAGTTTCAAAGTTTACTGGAGGTGGTATTTACTTTGGTTGGTGGCTATCCAGTTTAGGGGTATCCATCCCAGGGGAATTAGTTTGTCCTGTTAAATTATCTTGGCTTGGGTACAGGTCAATACTGAGGGACGGCAGGTGGCGCACTTGGATATGTAGCAGTGCCCAAAGTTTTGTCTTCTGCCTCCATGTGCTGGTAGGGATGAATTAAACCCACTTGTCTGGACTGATCTGTGGTATTACAGGAACGAAAATTAGCAGGTAAGAACCAATTTTCCTTTTGATCCACTCAGTTTGTCCATTTGTGCCTAGCTACTGTGCTGTCAGGTCCTACTTGATCTGTGGTCTTCCTCCCTCTCTTTGTCACTAAGGTCCCATGCATGCTTGAATTCTACCATAGGCTCCTATAACCTCCACAGAAAGTCTGTTCCAGATGTCCACCAACCTCTTGGTGAAAGTGTTTTTTTTATATTCCTCTTGAGCTTCTGTCCCTTCAGCTAAATATAGTGACCTTTTCATTCTATGAAAAATACTTCCTTCTCCAACTTTATTGAAGTTTGCAAGATATTTGAATGTTAGAAAGGCTTATAAGCTCTGAGGGACTGTCTTTGTATATGTATTTGTACATTTCCTAGCGTGTAGCCAGATGGATTCAGGACCTGCTAGCAGATGGAGATGGAGTCAGGTTTCAAAGCTGACGTCACCTTAGATACACCCCTGCAGTGACTTCAGCCCTTCAGTATCTCTGTCTCCTAGCAGATGTGGACATGCCTTCCATATCAGGATTGCTGTACTCATTAGAAGAAGAAATTCTACCTTTAAACTGGAGAAAGATTTAGCCCTGCTTTCCTGCCGTGATACCTGAAAGTCCCTCTTCCAGTTGAGAATTCCTGAGGTGATTTCCGAGATCCCTCAGATGTTTGCCTTTGTCTGGTAGCCTGTTCCCGGCGTGAACTTTGCTGCTGAAGCAGCTGAAAGGCAGCAGGTGCAGCACTGAGCACAGAGAGGATTTCCTGATCAGAGACGTTGGAGGGGTTTTGTTAAGACTTCCTCTGGTCTCCTTGCTCGGTGCGCTGTATCGATGTCGTTCCTGATCCGTTAGTGTAAAAGGAAGTTGGCATCCGAGCGGGTAGCCAGTGGGCTAGACCCTGCTTCAGGCTTGTTTTGTATGCCTTGCATTGCCCTCCATACAGTGTCTGTACGTGTGGTGTGTGCTGGCTCTTCCCAATCGCTGTGCGCACAACTTTGCGCACAGTTGTACGCTCACAACTACTTAGGCACAGAATTCTCGAGCGCATGAGCTGTGCGTGTGCCTCGCTGCGGCCCACTTAAATGCCTGAAATCTTGCGCACACAAGTCTTCAAGTACGAGCCGGCTTAATTCACATCTGCCTTCTCTAATGGCTTAAGCAGCATAAGTGCCATTTTCTCTGCACTGCTTGTCATATTAGGGCTACTCAGTCTGACCTGGATTCTTATGTCAGCGCTGTGAGGAGGCCCAGAGAGAGTTGGCTTCCCCAGACTTAACCAAGCCCAGTTCTTTCCATTCTGAGCCACAACCTTAACCGGAAGTACCTCGGATCTAAATAATCCCGGGGCTGGGTCTTCCGTAGGAGAGGGAAATTCAGCAGCACCTACTCCAGTCCTTCCTGGGCTAGATATGGACATGGCGGCTTTCTCTTGGGTGGAATTTATTCAAGGCCTTCGTACAGGCAAAGTCTGGTTCTCTTGCCCCTGTTCGGACAGAGCCACAGCTGGTTAGGCCTCCCTTTCCCAACCCTATTGGCAGACCTCATGACATGCCTCGCCTCACCAAGGGTGTTCCTGGCAGGGACCTTAACAGCACGGACGAAAAAGGGGATCCAGATTCCTTGGAAGATGGAGAAATCCCTCCAGGTTTAAAACTATAACAGACCATGTTTTTTTTTCCCCTAGAGACTATTTGCCAGCCCTGGTTTACCAGATTCTGAAGATGCTGGGAGTTCCTGGGGCAGACTCCATGACAGAACCTAAGAAGAATCCCGTTCTGGTGTCTCTACAGAAAGCCTCTTGCTGTTTTCCAGTACTGGAAGCCATCCAAGAGTTGATTGATCTGGAAGGGGATGCCCCTGAAGTGAGATTTAAAGGTGGTCGAGCATTAGAAGCTCTATACCCACTGGATCCAGCAGTGAAAGAACTCCTGTGCTTCCCTAAAGTGGACGCGCTGGTCTGCACGGTTTCAAAGCAAACTATCCCAGTAGAGGGAGGAGCAGCCTTAAAGGATGCGCAAGATAGACGGATGGAGTCCATTCTTAAGCCTTTGATGCAACAGCAGTGACCTTACAGATTGCTTCCTGTTGTGCCCTGGTGGCTCGCTCATGCCTGCACCTCTCTAAAGAGGTAGATGACTCTGGCATATTCCAGAGAAGCTATGGAGCCTGTCACTGCCTTCATGGGCACTGACCTAGTCTGTACCTCGGCCAGAGAAGACAGCATTGGCTGTGAAATTGGTCAGCAGATGTGACCTCTACAGCAAATCTCACAAAGATGTGCTTTAGGGGATCATTCCTCTTCGGAAGCGAATTGGAAAAGCTGGCCAGTAAGTGAGGTGAATCTCCAGTGCCCCGGCTATCAGAAGATAAGAGAAAGCAGTCGCAGCACCCCTCACCTATGAGGGGGTCAATCCAGGGGCGCCCAATGCTTTCGGCCCTACAGAAACTTGGCATTTCAGAGGCCTCTGTTCTCAGGAAGGTCTCAGTCCTTTCAGAGCCAACAGCCCAGGAGAGGGGCAGTTCGAGTTCAGGTTCGGTCCCAACTCCCCAATGAAGTTTTGCTGATCCAACCATGGAACAAGGAGATAGGGGGTCGACTAACCCTCTTCTACCAGCAGTTGGTCGAGATTACGTCAGACAAATGGATTCTGGATGTCACATGAGAAAGATATGCACTGGAGTTTCGCAGCACTCCTCGGGACATGTTCATGATGTATCCTTGCCACTCCCAGCACAAGAAGCAGGCAGTGGAGTCTTACCTTGATAAGGCTCTTCGAATTGAGGGCTATAATTCCAATATCTGTGCCCCAGAAAAAATATGAGGTGTAATTCCATCTATTTCATCGTACCCAAGGAGGAGGGTTCTTTTCACCCTATCCTGGACCTCGAGAGTGTCAACTCCTGAGGTAATTCAGAGTTTCCATGTGGAAATGCACTCCGTGATAATGGCTGTTCAACTGGGAGAGTTCTTAACCTCCCTGGACCTCTCTGAGGCCTACCTTCATATTCCAATCCGGCAAGAATATCAGTATTTCCTACACTTTGCGGTACTGGGCTACCATTATCTGTTCTGGTTGTTGCCCTTGGTCCTGGACACCGCCCTCTGGTCATTTTCCAAGACTATGGTAGTCATAGTGGCGGCACTGAGGAAGGAGGGAATTCTGGTGCACCTGTACTTGGGCGGCTGGCTGATCCGGGCAAAGTCACTGGAAGAGAGTCTCTGGGTGACCTGCAGGGTGGCGTCCCTGCTTCAGGAGCTTGAACAAAAACAGCCTCAAGCTCTCCCAGTCCTTGGAATATCTGGGAGTCCGATTCAATACCAAGCAGTGCAAGGTCTTCCTCCCACCTTCGCGGATAAGGAAGATGATATCCCAAGTGCATCGGTTGATGAACACGATATATCCCAAGGTGTGGAGCTATCTTCAAGTCCTTGGTTTGATGGCATCAACCCTGGAGGTAGTACTGTGGGTGAGTGCTCACATGCTGCCACTTCAACGCTCCCTGCTGCTATGTTGCAACCTGCTGTTTCAAGACTATTCGATTTGCTTCCACCTACTGATGGAAGTGTGTTCTCAGCTCCAATGGTGGCTGCAGGAAGCAAGGGTGTAAGCCATTCCCCACCAAACTGGCTGGTCCTCACGACAGCCGTGAGCCTCCAGGGTTGGGGAGCTCTCTATCAGGAACTGACTGCCCAGGGGCGTTGGACCAAGGAAGAAGCGCTCTAGAACATAAACCGCCCGGAAGCCCGGGCAGTCAGATTGGCGTGTCAACAGTTCAGCCACATACTCCAGGGTCAAGCGGTCTGCGTGATGTCAGACAGCACAACAACGGTAGCCTACATCAACCACCAGGGGAAAACGAAGAGCTAGCAAGTGTCTTTGGAGATAGATCTCCTTATGAAATGGGCAGAATTGAATCTATAGATGATCTCTGCCTCCCACATTGCAGGAAAAGACAACGTTAGAGCAGACTTTCTAAGCAGGGAGAGTCTAGATCCTGGAGAATGGGCAGCCCAGGGCTGCGCGGTCGGCGCTTGAGCCCGTCGGGGTAAGGCCCGCCCATTCTCGCTTTTACCTCCGAGGGCCCCCGCGCCGTCCACGGGCCATCTGGAAGCTCTCTTGCCCGCCGAAGCTCCCAACACCGCTGATCTTCGTCCGCAGACGCCGCTCTCCACCACCAGCAGACCCCTCCTCCGTAGGACGCGCCGGTGACGTCATCCCACCGCGACCGAAGGGGATTTAAACTTGGGAGCATCGTTCAGGCGCCTCGCGCCGAAGGAGCACGACAAAGGGGCCTGCCCCTTTGTGCGCCCCTTCGTGCAGCCCCGCAGGACAGCTCCTTTTCTTGGAATTCGTATCGCTCAGCGCAGGATGTTGATCCGGCCCTGCAACCTTCCCCCTCCAAATTTATAGAGCTCCGGTCGCTCCCCTCTAACTGAGAGCTGCTGTAACCGACCATAGGTCCCATAGCTACTCTTCCTACCCACCAGGGCCTGCGCACTCTTTTCCTGCTGCTCACCCTTGTGCTTGCCTTTCGAGCTTTATTGTACCACATAACTTCTCCTGCCTCTGAATTGGCTTTGATTTATGTACAAACTGTCTTTAATCTTTCTCGTGCTACTTTCCTCCCCCCTACTCCCCTGAACACCCCGCTAACTACTTTCGACTCTCCCTTCTTTCCCCCTCCTCCGACACCTAACAATCACACACATTGTCACCTTTACATCCCCTTTATAACTCCCAGCACCCTGACATGGCTTCCTATCCAATTCCATGTATCCACCACCCCAACGCCAGACCATTCCTCCCACTCTCACGCATTTCTCCACCACAACGTAAATCCTTAATCCCCATTCTTACCTCTCCTCTGACCCAATTCCTTGGCCTCACCACGCTCTCTCTAATCCTGTTCAATTCACAATCGCTATCTAAGAAACTACCTATACTAAATGACCTCCTAACTGACTGCAAACCAGATATCTGTGCCATCACGGAGACCTGGTTTAAAGACACAGACATTGTAGAATTAAACCAACTCCCCATCCTCTCTTATGATATATTCTCTTTCCCTAGAAAGAAAAAAAAAGGTGGTGGCCTCCTGCTCGCAGTAAACAAAAACCTCAATCTTAAACAGATCCACATTACCCCGCCCACTAAACTTGAAATTGGGCTCTTTAAATCTCGTGCCCTCCAAGTATGCCTTGTATATGCCCCACCTTCTCTGCTTGAATCCAGTCCCTCACCCTTTATTGAATTCATTGCTGACTGCATTAACACAGACACCCCTGCCATTATCTTTGGAGACTTCATGTCGACGCCTCCGTCCTATCCTCCTCATGCGATACCTTCCTTCAAGCCCTCCATGCCATTGGTTTCCAGCAGATCACCTCCCCCACCCACAAAGCTGGTCATTCCCTGGATTTGATATTCACCAATTCATGTATCCAGCCCTCCTCCTCTCCTACCTGTACCCCTGTCCCTTGGTCTGATCATTATCTTATTGAAAGTCAAATCACCATCAACACTGCCCCTATGAGGAAGAACCCTCTTCATTCTACCATAATAGCCAGAAAAACCTGCCCTAGTGAGGACCTTGCCTCTGCCCTTATGACCGCCCTATCTAACCTGGACTGCTCGGATCCTAGCGCTGCCCTTACTTCTTGGTGCAGCCTTACTGAAGAGGTAGCGAATAAACTTTGCCCCATCTCCAAACGTGTTATAAACACAACCCCGAAACCCTCCAACCCATGGTACACCACAGAATTGAAAACCTTAAAAAACAAACTGAGACACAAAGAGAGAATCTGGCGTAAGGACCCTACCCCCCAACACGCTGACAGCTTTAAAACTGCCCTGCACCACTACAGGCTATCCACCTTGAAGCATAAACGAGATTTCTATGCCGCTAAGATCCATGACTACAGTTATAATCCCAAAGCTCTGTTCGCCTATGTGTCGAACCTCATTAAGCCCACCGCTCCCTGCATCCCAGATTCTGAAGCTGAAGCCAAGAGTAATGAACTCGCACACTTCTTCCATAATAAAATCATGAAACTCCTGTCCAGGTTTCCCAACTCCACTCACTCTCCTGTCTCAAGCCCTGCTCCCTCCACCTCCATCCTATCAGTCTTTGACCTAACTTCCTCCAAGGAAATAGAATCTATTCTCAAAAAACTCAAACCCGCCTCACACCCGAGTGATACCATTCCCTCTAAAGCGCTTCTTGCCATCCCTAACACTATCTCTAGAGCGATAGCGGGCATTGTCAACTGCTCTCTATCTTCCGGCTCAGTCCCAGATGCTCTTAAATAAGCAGTGGTCAAACCCCTCCTCAAGAAGCCCTCTCTTGACCCTAATGACCCTGCAATCTTCCGTCCGATATCCAACCTCCCTTTCGTAGCCAAGATAATGGAAAGAGTAGTTAATTCACAGCTTACCGACTATCTAGATAACTACAACATCCTCCATGCCGCACAATTCGGCTTCCGTAAACATCTTAATACTGAGACCCTCCTGCTTACTCTTACCGACCACCTCCTTATAGGTATGGACAAGGGCACCAGCCACCTTCTTGTACTCCTGGACATATCTGCTGCCTTCGATACTATATGCCACAATCATCAACTTGCCCGTCTAGAAGGTATTGGTATCTCCGGCTTGGCTTTAGCATGGCTCAAATCCTTCCTATCCAACAGAACCTTCTCTGTCAAAATAGGCAATACCACCTCTTCTTCCCTCCCCTTACTTCAAGGTGTCCCGCAAGGCTCTTCCCTCTCCTCCACCCTATTTAACATTTACCTTACACCTCTATGCCACCTCTTAACGGAACTTCTCATTCCACCTCTTAACGGAACTTCTCATTCCAAGTTATTGTTTTCCTTGTTATTTGTAACTGCTTTTCTGCACTATTGTTTAAATGGTAAAGTTTATTATAATTACACCCCTGTTTCTTGTGAACCAGCATGATGGGACCACCGTCTTGAATGTTGGTATATAAAAAAGTTAAATAAAATAAAATAAACTTAAACTTAACTTCTATCTATTTGCTGATGATATCCAAATCACAATCCCTATCCGCAACACTATATCCGATGCACTGAAGCATTGGGAAACGTGTCTTGTTCCTATTAATGCACTACTTACGAACCTTCATCTTGCTCTGAACACAAACAAAACAGAACTACTACTTATCTCTCCCCATTCTAAACCCCTTTCACTGCATGACCCCTCTTGTAAACCTACTTTAAACCAACCCTTTGTAAGAGACCTTGGAGTCATTCTGGATGAGCAACTAAACATGAAAAAATACGTAAGCTCCATCCTTAAAGACTGTTTCTACAAGCTAAATGTCCTAAAAAAACTCAAGCCACTGCTGCACTTACAAGACTTTCGTACAGTTATCCAATCATCCCTCCTTACTAAACTCGACTACTGTAATTCATGACTATTAGGTCTCCCGCATGCCACCATCAAACCGCTCCAAATGTTGTAGAATGCAACAGCCAGAATTATCACTAACACCCGCAAAACTGACCACATCACCCCAATTCTGAAAAGCCTTCATTGGCTGCCAATCCCTTTCCGTATTCTCCATAAAACATTAACTACCATACACAAATCCATCTTCTCGCACAACTCTCTCTGGCTCGACTCTCCTTTTAGCCCTGTCATACAGACCCGTCCCACCAGGTCAGTTAACAAAGGTACCCTGCAAGTGCCCTCTCTAAAAATAGCACATCTCACCTCCACCAGGGCTAGAGCTCTTTCTATAGCAGGCCCTATGCGATGGAACTCCATGCCCATGACGCTCCGATTAGAATCCTGCCCAATTAAATTTATATCTAAATTAAAGACTTGGCTTTTCCATCAAGCCTACCCTGACTAATCTAACTCCCTCTGTGAATCCCAGATCTGCCACTGTATAATATGCTTTTGTGAACTCCAGAACTGCTATTGTATAATGTACCGGGTTTTTTTTCTTCCCTGTTCCCCTCCCTGCATAGCATTAATTCTTGCCCCCCTTGAAATATGTAACTTACCTTCTGTAACTCCCCCTGCATAGCATTAACCCCGCCCCCCTTGGATTATGTAATTTGCCATTTGAACTCATTTTATCCCTCTAGAAATAGTTATTTATATATATATATATATATATATATATATATATATATATATATATATATATATATAGTTGCTCTTCATTTGTTGTTGAATCTATTTAACCAATGTTTACATTCCTATTTTTCTTGCCTCTGCTTTAGTTATTCTATTCAGTCATCTTCCCTTTACCCATTATAATGTATTTTCCTCGCTTTGGTTAATATGTGCCTTTCTAATGTCGGTATATAAAAATTACTAAATAAAAAAATTTGTCAGCCAGAGTCTTTCAGCTGCTGATAGAGCGCTGGGGCCTCCCTTCCATCGACCTGCTGGCTGCATCTCACAATGCGAAGGTTTCCGATTCTTCAGTCGCAGAAGAGATAAGAGGTCCCTGGGGATTGATGCCCTTGTCCAGGCCTGGCCAGAAGAGGACTTACTTATACATAGAAACATAGAAATGACGGCAGAAGAAGACCAAATGGCCCATCCAGTCTGCCCAGCAAGCTTCACACATTTTTTCTCTCATACTTATCTGTTTCTCTTAGCTCTTGGTTCTATTTCCCTTCCACCCCCACCTTTAATGTAGAGAGCAGTGATGGAGCTGCATCCAAGTGAAATATCTAGCTTGATTAGTTAGGGGTAGTAGCCGCCGCAATAAGCAAGCTACACCCATGCTTATTTGTTTTACCCAGACTATGTTATACAGCCCTTATCGGTTGTTTTTCTTCTCCCCTGCCAATAAGCAAGCTACACCCATGCTTATTTGTTTTACCCAGACTATGTTATACAGCCCTTATTGGTTGTTTTTCTTCTCCCCTGCCGTTGAAGCAGGGAGCTATGCTGGATATGCGTGAAGTATCAGTTTTCTTTTTTTCTCCCCTGCCGTTGAAGCAGAGAGCTATGCTGGATATGCGTGAAGTATCAGTCTTCTCCCATGCTGTTGAAGCAGAGAGCCATGCTGGATATGCATCGAAAGTGAAGTATCAGGCACATTTGGTTTGGGGTAGTAACCGCTGTAACAAGCCAGCTACTCCCCGCTTTGTGAGTGCGAACCCTCTTTTCTTCTCCCCTGCCGTTGAAGCAGAGAGCTCTGCTGGATGTGTGAAGTATCAGTTTTTCTTCTCCCCTGCCGTTGAAGCAGAGAACTATGCTGTATATGCATTGAAAGTGAAGTATCAGGCTTATTTGATTTGGGGTAGTAACCGCCGTAACAAGCCAGCTACTCCCCTCTTTGTGAGTGTGAATCCTTTTTTCCACATTTCCTCTTGCTGTTGAAGCTTCCCTCCGTGGCCCAGCTGGGCAGGGTCATTCGCAGGATCGAGCGCCACAGAGGATTAGTCCTTCTAATGGCTTCGGATTGGCCCAGGCATCAGTGGTATGCAGACATGCGGAAACTTCTGGTGGAGACCCCCCTGTGGCTCCCACCGCACATGGACCTACTCCGGCAAGTTCCGATCCTTCACGAGGATCCGACTCAATTTTGCCTTTCGGTTTAGCCCTTTAGAGGGCTCGCCTCATGAAACTTGGCTATTCGGCGGCAGTAACTACCACCTTGCTCTGCGCACGGAAGTTCTTTACGTCCTTGGCGTATGTGTGGGTCTGGAGAGTATTTGAGGCCTGGTGCAAAGAACACAGTTTTGCCCCTTGGATGGTCAAAATCCTTCTGGTTCTGGAATTTTTAGGACAGCTTGAATAAAGGGTTGTCCCTTAACTCCTTGAAGGTCCAGGTAGCAGCTCTCTCCTATTTCAGAGGCGAGGTGAACGGAAGCTGCCTGTCAGCACATCCACACATGGCCCATTTTTCTAAAAAGGGAAAAGCATCTCCGGCCACCCCTATGGTGGCCGGTTCCTTTGTGGAATCTTAATCTGGTATTGGAGTTTTTGGCAGGGCCTTTCTTTCGGCCGTTGTGCAGTCTGTCCTTTCGCCTGGAAACCCTGAAAACGGTGTTCCTGGTGGCGATATGCTCGGCTCTTTGCATCTCTGAACTACAGGCATTGTCGTGTCAGGAACCGTACCTCCTGATGACCCCAGGAGTGTTACATCATAAGAACATAAGAAATTGCCATGCTGGGTCAGACCAAGGATCCATCAAGCCCAGCATCCTGTTTCCAACAGAGGCCAAACCAGGCCACAAGAACTTGGCAATCACCCAAACACTAAGAAGATCCCATGCAGTGGCTATTCCCTAAGTAAACTTGATTCATAGCTGTTAATGGACTTCTCCTCCAAGAACTTATCCAAACCTTTTTTGAACTCAGCTACACTAACTGCACTAACCACATCCTCTGGCAACAGATTCCAGAGCTTTATTGTGCGTTGAGTGAAAAAGAATTTTCTCCGATTAGTCTTAAATGTGCTACTTGCTAACTTCATGAAATGCCCCCTAGTCCTTCTATTATTTGAAAGTGTAAATAACCTTCTCACAGGACAAGCAGGATGGTAGTCCTCACATATGGGTGACATCACAGGATGGATCCCAATCACGGAACACTTTTGTCAAAGTTTCCAGAACTTTGACTGGCCCCTACTGGGCATGCCCAGCATGGCACTAACCCTGCAGCCAGCAGGGGTCCCCCTTCAGTCTTCTTTTTTCCGCGCAGCAGTAGCCTTGCGGTAAAGGAGCTCTGCAGAGATTCCCGACAGGAATTTTCCTCACGGA
Organism: Rhinatrema bivittatum; assembly: GCF_901001135.1. NCBI lineage: Eukaryota > Metazoa > Chordata > Amphibia > Gymnophiona > Rhinatrematidae > Rhinatrema > Rhinatrema bivittatum. The sequence continues at coordinate 7,618,157 of NC_042625.1, forward strand.
ATTACTATTTATTTATTTATTAACTTTTATTTACTGACATTCGTGAAGCACATCATGCCGGTTTACAATGAACTCAGGTGGAAAAATACAATAAAACAATGGAGCAATAAAACAAGGGAGGAGAGAGGGGAAGGAGGATAAGAAGGGGAAGAGGGGAAGGAGAAAGGGTAGGAGGATAAGGAGGGGTGGGGGAGGGAGGGGATAAGGAGGGGATGGGAAAGGCAGAAAAGATAGATGAAGTAAAAACAAAATAGAGGAAACTATGTACAGTTGACAATATGTACAGTTACAATCAACTTAAGTAGAGCTAAGGAGGTATTGAAAACCGGCAGTATTATCTGGGCGACCGTATTCACTTAAATATAGCTTATTTAAGGGGTAAACTAGAAGGATTTAGGGGGGGGGGCAAATAAACTACTAAAAGTTTATTTGCCCCACAGGGGTCCCTCCTTTAATTTTTTTGCAAGCCGCCATACTCAGGTAAGTTTTTACCCGTTTTCCGTCTATTACCGTCTAGTTTGGCCCTCGCGGCCTACTGGCCGTCAACCGTACCGCGGCTCAATTTTTTGCCATGGCGTTGGGGTTCCATCGGTGCCCGGACTGTAATTGCACCGTGTCTATCACAGACCCTCATAAAGTCTATGTAATGTGTCTTGGACAAGAGCACGATGTCCTTATCTGCACCAACTGTGCCTTAATGACACCAAAAGGTCGCAAGGCCAGAATGGAGAAGATGATGCTTCTCTTCCGTGCTCAAACCCCGACTCTGTCCATTGCATCGACATCGTCGGAACCGGCACCTTCAACTTCGCACCAGTATCTACCACCGTCCGGCATTGACGACATCTCGGCCTTCAACACCTTCCACTCCCCCTCAGGACAGAGGGGATCGCAGAAAGAAACATAGACATCGTAAGTCTCGGACCATCGAGGGAGCGAAGTCATCGACCTCGCCATCGTCCGAGCCGCTGTCGAAAAAACCCCGTCCAGAAAAGGCATCGACCTTTTGGGCGACCGGGTCACCGAGGCAACCCTCACCCGACAGGGGATCGGGAGCGCCTTTTAACGGTCATCCCTATGGCTATGCCTCTGCCGCCTCCTGTTCCGGAGCCGGGGCTGCTTGTTCCAGGTCTCTGATAAGAACTGGACTGGATGGTTCAGGAGGCCATCGACAAGGCGATGCAATGACTCCAGGTTCCTCCGGCACAGACACCGGAACCGATTGAGGAACCGAGCATCGACCCGATTCCAGCAGCGTTGTCATCGCTGCTATCCAGGATGGAAGCGCTCATTGCCGCTTTTCCACCAATGGACCCCGGGTCACCGATGGCCGGTGCCTTCAATGCCTTCATCGGTGCCTCCGATAATTCCTCCGATTCCTTCGGAACCTAGACCTGGACCTTCAGGTAACCCACCACCCTGTCCCCCTCTAGTTCCTAGAGGGAAAGGTGCTGATCCTTATGATACGTGGACTGATGATTCCTCGCCAGACACCAATGATTTACCTTCACCTTCACCCACTGAAAGTAGGAAGCGTTCTCCTCCAGAGGACCTCTCCTTTATAAATTTTGTGAAGGAAATGTCTGAATTGGTTCCCTTTCAATTACAGACTGAATAGGATGACAGACATCAGATGATGGAGTTGCTCCAATTCCTGGATGCTCCCAAGGAAATACGGTAACCTCCATCCCTATCCACCAGGTTCTTTTGGACCTCCTCAAGAAGAACTGGGAACATCCTGGCTCCATTGCTCCAGTGCACAGAAAGGCTGACACTACTTATTTGGTGCAGTCAGCTCCAGGCTTTCAGAAAACTCAATTGGATCACCAATCTGTAGTTGTTGAATCTGCACAAACAAGAGCAAAGAGATCAAAGCCTCATACCTCTTTCCCCCCGGGCAAGGATCAGAAGTTTTTAGATGCCATTGGCCGCCGGGTATTCCAAGGCTCAATGCTCATCTCCTGGATTGCCGCCTATCAGCTCTATATGACCCAGTATAATAGGGTCATTTTTAAGCAGATACAAGATTTGACAGATACCCTGCCTCAACAATTCCAAGATCAGCTTCAAACCCTAGTAAACAAGGGTTTTGAGGCAGGCAAGCATGAGATCAGATCATCTTATGATATCTTTGACACTGCCACGAGGGTATCTGCAGCCGCTATTTCGGCAAGAAGATGGGCCTGGCTCAAGTCTTCCAACCTTCGCCCTGAAGTACAAGACAGGCTATCCGACCTGCCCTGTGGGGGACAATCTGTTTAGCGAACAGATTCAGCGAATGGTGGCGGAACTTAAGGACCCTAAGACAGCTCTCTCTGATGCCTTCTGACTTCTTCTAAACAGCCCTTCAGAAAGGACTCTAAAAAGTCATTCTTCCGCCTGAAGAAGTCCTACCCGCCACCAACCAGATCCCGTGCCACGAGACCTTTTTAAAAAGCACAGTCTCGTCAAACACATAAACAAAAGCCGCAAGCAGCTCCTCAACCAGGGCCTACTTCAGGTTTTTGACTTCCACCTAGAGAGCAGCAGCCAGATTCCTCAGCCTCACATATCATTGGGAGGTCGGTTGTGCCACTTCCACAACATATGGCACTCAATCACCGCAGACCAATGGGTACTGGCAATAATTGCTCAGGGTTATCATCTGAACTTTCTCTCCGTGCCACCAGACTCCCCACCTCCTCCGATGTGGAGAACATCCGATCACTCCATCCTTCTGGATCAAGAGGTCTCCCTCCTTCTCCAGTCCAAGGCAATAGAACCTGTACCCTACTCTCAGCACGGCCTAGGGTTCTATTCCTGGTACTTTCTAATCCCCAAAAAATCGGGAGGTGTTCGTCCTATCCTGGACCTGCGGGCTCTCAACAAGTACCTCCAGCGAGAGAAGTTCAAGATGGTAACCTTAGGCTCTCTTCTTCCTCTTCTACAAAGAGGAGACTGGCTCTGCTCTCTGGACCTCCAGGACGCATACACTCATATTGCGATAACTCCATCTCATCGCAAATACCTGAGGTTTCTAGTAGGCCCCAAGCACTATCAGTACCGAGTGCTTCCATTCGGCCTCGCGTCTGCACCACAAGTCTTCACAAAATGCCTTGTAGTAGTTGCAGCCTTCCTCAGGACCCAAGGTGTTCACGTCTACCCCTATCTAGACGACTGGTTAATCAGGGCTCCCACTCAGCAAGCTGCTCTGTCGTCCCTCAATCTAACCTTACACACTCTAATTTCATTAGGATTTCTCATCAACTACGACAAATCCTACTTAGTCCCATCTCAAACCTTGTCGTTCATTGGGGCAGACTTGGACACCTTGCAGGCAAAGGCTTTTCTACCTTGACAGCGAGCGCTCACTCTCTTGTCTCTTGCACACCAGCTGCAGTCTCAGCAATCCGTAACTGCTCGTCACTTTCTCATCCTTCTGGGACACATGGCATCCTCAGTGCAAGTCAAACCAATGGCACGATTGGCCATGAGACTCATGCAGTGAACTCTACGGTCATAATGGACTCAAAGCGTTCAGCCCCTGTCGACCATGGTCCATGTAACCATCTTACTCCGTCAGTCTCTCGCCTGGTGGAGGCATCAGACCAATCTCCTCCAAGGCTTGCCGTTTCAGGCTCCAGACGCTCAAATAACTCTCATCACCGATACTTCCAATCTCGGTTGGGGAGCCCATGTGGCCAATCTGCAGACAAGGATCTTGGTCTCCAGAGGAAGCCAAACACCAAATAAATTTCCTGGAGCTTCGAGCAATAAGATATGCTCTCAGGGCATTTCAGGATCGCCTCTCAAATCAAGTTATCCTGATCCAGACAGACAGCCAGGTGGCCATGAGGAACATCAACAAACAGGGAGGCACGGGCTCCTTCCTTCTGTGTCAGGAAGCTGCACAGATATGGGCGGAAGCTCTCTCCCATTTGATGTGCCTCAGGGCCACCTGGTTGCCGGGAGTGGACAATGTGTTGGCAGACAAACCGAGTCACATCTTTCAACCACACGAGTGGTCTCTCAATCCCTCTGTGGCGAACTCCATCTTCCAACAATGGGGATATCCTCAGATAGACCTCTTTGCGTCTCCTCAAAATCGCAAAGTAGAGAACTTCTGCTCTCTCATTCACAGCAAACACTCTCAGCCCAGAGACGCATTCTCCCTCTCGTGGACAACTGGTCTGCTGTATGCATTCCTTCCACTTCCTTTTCTCTCGAAGACTCTCGTGAAGTTACCTCAGGACAAGGGAACTATGATCCTGATAGCACCTCACTGGCCACGCCAAGTGTGGTTTCCAATACTGCAGGATCTCTCCATTCGCAGGCGCATTCCCTTAGGGACGGACCACTTCTGATCACTCAAAACGGGTGCCTCTGCCATCCCAATCTTCACGCCTTGTCCCTGACGGCATGGATGTTGAAAGGTTAATCCTTCAGCCACTTAACCTTTCTGAACCAGTTTCCCGTTTCTTGATTGCTTCACGGAAGCTTTCCTCGAGAAAAGCTTACTCTTACAAATGGAAAAGGTTCACGTCATGGTGCTCTTCTCAGTCCCTTGACCCCTTTTCCTGTCCCATCACGAAGTTTTTGGACTATCTCTGGCATTTATCAGAGTCAGGTCTAAAGACTTCTTCCATCAGAATGCATGTCAGTGCGGTAGCCGCCTTCCATAAAGGTTTCGGGGATGTTCCTATATCAGTACAACCCCTTGTAACACGTTTTTTGAAAGGCTTGCTTCACCTCATGCTTCCACTGTGTCCTCTGGCCCCTTCTTGGGATTTTAATCTGGTTTTGGGTCGGCTCATGAAACCACCATTTGAGCTTCTTCACTCTTGTGAACTTCGATATCTCACATGGAATGTGATTTTCCTTTTGGCAATCACTTCAACTTGCAGAGTTAGTGAATTACAGGCCCTAGTTACCTATCCGCCTTACACTAAACTTCTGCAGGACCAGGCGGTACTCCGCACTCACCCTAAATTCTTACCTAAGTTAGTTTCGGATTTTCACCTCAATCCATCATATCAATCATCAATCCATCATACTACCTTTTTTCCCAGGCCCCATTCCAATCCAGGAGAGCAGGCTCTGCATACCCTTGACTGCAAACGGGCTCTAGTGTTCTACCTAGACCGTACAGCTGCCCACGGAGAAAGCACTCAACTGTTTGCTCTTTTCATCCTAACAAGTTAGGGCAGCCTGTGGGTAAGCAGACTCTCTCCTCCTGGTTGGCGGACTGCATATCCTTTTGCTATCAGCAAGCGGGCATTCCATTTCAAGACCGTGTTAAAGCACACTCTATGAGGGCCATGGCGACTTCAGTAGCACACCTGCAATCGGTGCCGCTTCCTGACATTTGCAGGGCTGCCACCTGGAGTTCTCTCCATACCTTTGCAGCCCACTATTGCTTGGACAAAGCCGGAAGACAAGATTCTATCTTCGGCCAGTCTGTCCTTCGTAACCTGTTTACAATGTGACGTACCAACACCCTTCCGCCTGCCCGGTGGGGTTCAGGATGCCCTCTACCAAATTCCACCCCTGTTGTTGTGCCTGTTGCACGCCTTTGGGTACATTTCGTGCATGTTCGGACATCCTCAGCTCTGTACTCACCCATATGTGAGGACTAACAGCCTGCTTGTCCTGTGAGAAAGCAAATGTTTACCTGTAACAGGTGTTCTCACAGGACAGCAGGATGTTAGTCCTCATGAAACCCGACCGCCGCCCTGCGGTGTTGGGTTCGTATCGTCGTCTTCTTTTATTTTTCGGCACTGCCTGTAGCTTTTAAACAAGACTGAAGGGGGACCCTTGCTGGCTGTAGAGTTAGTGCCATGCTGGGCATGCCCAGTAGGGGCCAGTCAAAGTTCTGGAAACTTTGACAAAAGTGTTCCGTGATTGGGCTCCATCCTGTGATGTCACCCATATGTGAGGACTAACATCCTGCTGTCCTGTGAGAACACCTGTTACAGGTTAGCAACATTTGCTGAGTCACATCTACTTGTTCAAGACCTTTCATGATTTTAAAGACCTCTATCATATGCCCCTTCAGCTGTCTCTTCTCCAAGCTGAACAGCCCTAACCTCTTCAGCCTTTCCTCATAGGGGAGCCGTTCCATCCCCTTTATCATTTTGGTTGCCCTTCTCTGTACCTTCTCCATCGCAACTATATCTTTCTTGAGATGTGGCGACCAGAATTGTACACAGTATTCAAGGTGTGGTCTCACGATGGAGCGATATAGAGGCATTATTACATTTTCCGTTTTATTAACCATTCCCTTCCTAATAATTCCTAACATTTTGTTTTCTTTTTTGACTGCTGCAGCACACTGAGCCGACAATTTTAAAATATTATCCACTATGATGCCTAGATCTTTTTCCTGGGTAGTAGCTCCGAATATGGAACCTAACATTGTGTAACTACAGCAAGGGTTATTTTTCCCTATATGCAACACCTTGCACTTGTCCACATTAAATTTCATCTGCCATTTGGATGCCCAATCTTCCAGTCTTGCAAGGTCCTCCTGTAATGTATCACAGTCCGCTTGTGTTTTAACTACTCTGAATAATTTTGTATCATCCGCAAATTTAATAACCTCACCGCAAATTTAATAACCTCACCGGTCCAAGTACAGATCCCTGAAGCACTCCACTGTTTACCTTCTCCACTGAGAAAATTGACCATTTAATCCTACTCTCTGTTTCCTGTCTTTTAACCAGTTTGTAATCCACGAAAGGACATCGCCTCCTATCCCATGACTTTTTAGTTTTCATAGAAGCCTCTCATGAGGGACTTTGTCAAACGCCTTCTGAGAATCCAAATACATTACATCTACCGGTTCACCTTTATCCACGTTTATTAACCCCTTCAAAAAATGAAGCAGATTTGTTAGGCAAGACTTCCCTTGGGTAAATCCATGTTGACTGTGTTCCATTAAACCATATCTTTCTATATGCTCTACGATTTTGATCTTAAGTATAGTTTCCACTATTTTTCCTGGCACTGAAGTCAGGCTCACTGGTCTATAGTTACCTGGATCGCCCCTGGAGCTGTTTTTAAATATTGGGGTTACATTGGCCACCCTCCAGTCTTCAGGTACCTTCCATCCTTTGTGCCCAAGGTAGTCTTGGAGTTTCATGTGAATCAGTCCATTTCGTTGCTGTCCCTAGATAGGCACAAGGACACGGACGAATACCGCCTCCTCCGCCATTTAAACATCAGTAGGCTTTTCGTGCAATATCTGGAACTTTCAGAACCGGTGCACAAGATGGGACTTCACGGTGGAAGGAGACAGGGCGAACCAGCTTCACGGGTTATCATAGCTCAGTGGATCAAGTAGGTGGTCATGGGAGCTTATGTAGAGGCAGGAAAGCCATACCCTTTCAGGTTATAGCTCATTCCACTAGGGTTCAGGCAGTATCCTGGGTGGAAGCTAAACTTCTGTCTTCTGTCAACATCTGCCAAGCGGCGACTTGGTCCTCCTTGCACACCTTCTCCAGGTTCTATCACCTGGACGTTCAGGCCCGAGAGTATTCAGTCTTTGCAAGGGCGGTGCTAACTGGACTGCGGGCACCGTCTCGCCTCAATCGGAAGTAGCTTCTGTGCCTATCATTGGTCCTGAATCTATCTAGCTTACACTAGGAAATGGAGAAATTACTTACCTGGAAATTTTGTTTTCCTTAGTGAAGACAGATGGACTCAGCATCCCGCCACGGCTGCCCAAGAACAGTGCCAAATAATTGTCCGTGAAATGAATATCAATTGCAAGAGGTTACGGGTAGGCCGTCACCCAGTCCCTAGATCAGGGTATATCTAATCTTGCTGGGATTCAGCATTTGTTTGAGTACAGTTACGGTTATCTGTTTTTAATCAAGTTTTAATCAAGTTTTTTCAATAGTATGTCCACAAAGGCTTTTGAAAAGAATATTGAAGGGTTGAGGTCACTGCAGCGGTGTATCTAAGGTGATGTCAGCTTTGAAACCTGACTCCATCTCCATCTGCTAGAAGGGGAGCACATAACCCATTGGTCCTGAGTCAGTCTACCCTAAGGAAAGTAAAATTATCAGATAAGTAATTTCTCCAGTACTGCATATGTCTAGTAGTGCTTTAGAAATGATAAATGGTTGCACATTTGATGAAAGTAATGTGCTTCTATACCTTGTTTCTGGGATGTGTGGTTTCAGCTATTCTCCTAGGACAAGCAGAATGGTAGTCCTCACATGTGTGACATCGTTGGATGGAGACCGGCACTGAAAATTTTTGTCAAAGTTTCTAGAAACTTTGACTTGCATACTGAGCATGTCACTGTCCATGCGGGGTCCCTCTTCAGTCTCTTCTTTTTCACGGAGCTGTCAACTTGCAGTTGTGGAGCTCATGCTGTTTTTATTTATTTTTATTATTTATCGAGTTTTATATACCGTCATATAGAGATCCAGTATCAAGGTATATAGTGAGGAGGATGCGTAATTGTCACTGGGTGTTTTGGTAGGCTTTGGTGAACAGCCAGGTTTTCAGCTCCTTCTTGAAGGTTTTTAAGTTAGGTTGTGTTCTTATTCGGTTGGGAGTGTGTTCCAGAGTTTGGGGCTTCCTAGGGATATGGCTCTTTTTCATGAGTTGATATTAGTTGTTTGGATCGAACAGGTGGAATTGTCAGGAGGCCTTTGTTGGTTGAGCGGAGGTTTTGTTGCAGTGTATGGAGTTTTATTGCTGTACCTAACCAGTCAGTCAGTCAGTTTCTTTTCCCTTCGGAAAGCCTTTTTTGTGCCCCATCCCTCCCGGCTTTAGCCGGAGGTGCGGTAAGTTTTTTGCCTTTATGTGGTTGATTCCCAGTTGCGACTTCCTCCGGTGTCTACTGGTCATTGACTGCTTACTGCCCTTCTTTTCACCATGCATCAGGTTTTTGTTGATACTGCCAGTGCCTTCAGACCATGTCCCTTACGGATCCGCATGAGGTGGGTTTCCTTTGCCTGGGGGCACCTCACGACATCTGGGGCTGTCGTTTTTGCGATCAGATGACCCCTAAGGGCCAGCACACCTGCATGGACAAAAAGGAGTAGCTGTTCGGGTCAGGAGGTCTGAGCCCTCGACACCGGCATCGGGGGCATCGACGCTGAAGGGGCACGGAGAGCTGATGGACACCGATCACCCCTCCTCTGCGGCTTCTGTCCCGGCTGAGTACCGTGGGAAGTTCCGAAAACATCGCCACCGGTCTCTGTCTATGCATGGTGCTGGGCATGGGTTGGCACCGGCACCTGCTGTGATGCCCCCGAAGCGACCCCGTGGTAACGAGGTATTGCCCTCCATTGAGGCCGCAGGTCTGAGGCGTTCCCCACTGATTCCTTTGCTGGGTGCAAATTCCCCTCAGGGCCCCAAGGGGGATCTGGCTATGCCACTTCCTCCTCAGGCTGTGTCCTGTCCTTGGTGGCCTTTGAGGAGGAGCTTGAACGCAGGGTGCAGTTGGCGGTTGTTCGAGTCCTACAGGGCATCAAGCTACTGGCTCCACCGATGCCGGAGCCTGCTCCTTCGATGTTGGCACTGCTGCTGGAGTGCCTAGACGTTCTGCTCAGCATTCTTCTCACACAGCCAATGCCAGTGCCTAGGGTGTCATCGATGCCCGGCGGCCATCGGTGCCACCACCTCCCGTGCTATCCCCATTGTATAGTCCCCTGAGAAGGAGGTTCCTTCGAAGCTGGAGGGGCCATCGAGGCCCTCAGTTCCGTGGCTAGTGTTACCTGGTCCGGCTCCAGGTCCTTCTGGACCTTTGGTGCAGTTGGTGCCCTTGGTGCCCAAGCTGTTGGGCCTGGGAAGGCTTCCCCCAGGGGTGTCTCCGGGCAATCTTAGCAGTGATGATGCCCCTTATGACCTGTGGGGGAATGATACTTCCGAGTCTTCTTCCGATGACTCTGGTGACCTTCCCGGGACCACCCAGAGGAGCGGCGCTGGTCCCCGCTTGAAGACTTAACTTTTGCTGGTTTTGTGCGGGCCATGACCGAGGCCATTCCATTCCAGCTTCTTATGGTAGTTCCTATCCATGAGATTTTCAAGGAGTTGCTCCTTAAAATTTGGGAACACCCTGTCTCCATGCCTCAGGTGAAAAGGAAGGCCGATGCAGTGTATTTGGTCCAACATGCTACAAGGTTTGAGAGAAGTCAGCTCCCTCACTAGTCTGTTGTGGTGGAATCCTCCCTTAACAGGGCCAAGTACTCCTGTATCCACGCCTCCGCCCCTCCAGGTCAGGAGCACAGGGTAGCATTAGGTAGGAAGGTGTTTCAGAGCGCCATATTGATTGCCTGGATCGCCTCCTAGCAACTTTGTGACACAGTATTCTCTGAACCTGTGGAAGCAGATCCAGGAGCTGACTGAGCGCCTGCCTCGGCAGCAGCAGGTTGCCTTTTCAGCAGTCATCCAGCAGGGTTTGGAATGCAGCAAGCATGAAGTTCGATCCACCTATGATGTTTTTAAGATGGTGGCAAGGGTGGCAACCTGCTGGATGGCCTGGCTTAGGACCTCAGACCTCTGCCCAGAGGTGCAGGAGAGGCTCGAAGACCTGCCCTGTACTGGCGGCGACCTTTATGGTGACAAGGTGAGGAGATGCTGTGGCTCAGTTGAAGGATCATCATGAGACCCTACAACATCTCTTGGCCAGTATGTTGGACCTGCCATCTTCGTCAGGAGGTCCTTCTGCCACCAGAGGAAATATTATCCTCCCGCTTCTCACACCCAGGCCCAGCGGGTAGGCTCTAGGTGCCGCTCTAGATAGCAGCAGACCCCCAGACCAGTCCCACTATGGGGTTTTGACTACAAGGGAGCGTAAGCCTACCGCCCATACTCGACTCAGGATCCTCCGGTCAGGTGCTGACTATGGTTCTTCCTGGACCGTTGGCCCAGAGTTAATCGAACCAGTGGGTTATGTCCTTCGTGCTTTGAGGGTATTGGCTCAACTTTCTGGATGTCCCTCCGGACTCTACCCGTGCCCCTCTTGGGGGTCAGTCCTCACATCAGGAAATACTGTTGGCGGAGCTCGCCACCCTTGTAATGGCCAGGACTGTCAAGCCCGTTCCACTGAATCAGCAGGGATGGGGGTTCTCCTGATATTTCTTGATTCCAAAGAGAACATGGCGACTTTGTCCCATTCTAGACTTGAGAGTCTTGAACAAGTTTCTAAAATGAGAAGTTCAAGATGGTTTCTCTGGACACCTTGATGCCCCTCCTACAAAGAGGATATTGGCTTTGCTCCCTCTATCTAAAAGACACCTAAACCCACATCGAGATCTTCTATGGAAATATCTGCGGTTTGTGGTCGACGAGTAGCATTTTGAGTACATGGTGTTGTCATTCGGCCTGGCCTCAGCCCCACGTGTCTTCACCAAGTGCTTAACCATGGTGGGGTGCGTACATCCACAGGTTGGGGATGCATGTGTTCCCCTACCTGGACGATTGGCTCGTTAAGCACCAACCCAAGAGGAAGTAGTACAATCTCTGCACTTGACTGTTCATTTGTTAGAATCCCTGGGGTTTATTATCAACTACCTGAAGTCCCATCTCGACCTGTCACCTCAGTTGGACTTCATTGGCCCCAGGTTGGACACGGCTCAGGCCCGAGCATATCTTCCTTGTGATCGGGCTGTCACGGTAGTATCCGTTTGCAGGAGTGGTCCATCAGAGCCGGCAGGTTTCGGCACGCTGCATGCTGCGACTCTTGGGCAACATGGCCCTGACTGTCCATGTCACTCCCTTAGCTTGCTTGCATATGCACAGAGCTGAATGGACCTTGTGGTCCCAGTGGCGGCAGACCACCCAGGACCTCCACGTCCGCATCTGGGCTACTCCGCCGCTCTGGGACTTGGTGGGAGAGTCTGGCCAACTTGGAGCAGGGGATGCCTTTTCAAAGTCCCCATGCCCAGATTGTGCTCATTATGGATGCATCCAACCTGGGGTGGGGTGCCCATGTGGAGGGGCTCCACATCCAGGGCTTGTGGTCTGCCTAGGCAGCACAGTGTCAGATGAACTTCTGGAGTTCTGCACTTTGGGCATTCAGGGATCGGCTGATCAACAAAGTGGTTTTTATCCAGACTGACAACTATGTGACAATGTTACATCAACAACCAGGGAGGTATGCGGTCGTTCCTTTTGTGCCAAGAAGCTGTTCAGATCTGGTCTTGGGCTCTGTTGCATGGAATGGTGCTTCGAGCCATGTACCTGGCCATGACAGAGAATGTGGTGGCAGTGCCTTCCGACCCCACGAGTGGTCCCTAAAACAAGCGGTGGATCCGATATTCCGCATCTGGGGGATCCCGGCTATGGATCTGTTCACATCCCCCTGCAAAGGGAAGGTGGATCAGTTCTGCTTCCTGTCTTGGGGGGTGGATGCAAATCAGCTTCAGATTCCTTTGCACGCCATTGGGGCAAGGGCCTTCTGTACGTGTATTCTCCGCTTTTCCTGGTGATGAAGACTCCTGAAGCTCACAGGACAGGGGAACTATGATCCTCATGGCCTCTCATTGGCCAAGGCAGATCTGGATCCTGATCATGCGGGATCTCTCCCTCCGGGAACTGTTCAGTCTGGGGACTTCCCCAGAACTCATCCCACAGGATTGGGGATGCTGCGCCATCCCAACCTCCAGGCCTCTTATCCCTAACTGCCTGGATGTTGAGAGGTTGATTCTGCAGCCCCTCGACCTCTCTTAACGTGTCTCGAGTCCTAGTGGCTTCTAGGAAGTCTTATGTCCTCAAGTCGAAGAGGTTTTCCTTCTGGTCTGAGCCCTGTGGCCTAGATCCGTTCTCCTGCTCTACACCGAAGCTGCTTGATTACCTCCTGCACCTTTGGGATGCTGGCTTAAAGACCAACTACGTTAGGGGACACCTGAGTGCATTCGGTGCCTACCACCAGGGTGTAGATGGTTCGCCCATCTCTGTGCAGCCCATTGTAGGTTGCTTTATGCATGGTCTGCTTAAGTTGAAGCCTCCCCTGTGGCCTCCTGCAGTGTCCTGGGATCTTAATGTGGTGTTGGTTTAGCTCATGAAAGCTCCTTTCGAGTAGCTGCGTTCTCATGACCTCAAGTATCTGACCTGGAAGGTCATATTTTGGGTCGCGGTCACATCAGCGTGCAGAGTCAGTGAGCTTCAGGCCTTGGTGACGTATCCATCCTACATGAAATTCTTCCATGATAGGGTGGTTCTGCGCACGCACCCTAAGTTCCTGCCTAAGGTGGTGATGGATTTCCATCTTTACCAGTCAGTCGTCCTACCCACCTTTTTACCCAGGCCTCATTCGCACCAGGGCAAATGGGCTCTGCAGATTCTGGATTGCAAGAGAACCTTGGCCACCTACTTGGAGCGAACAGCAAGCCATAGGCAATCTGTGCATCTCTTTTGACAAGACTAGATTAGGAGTTGTGGTTGCTAAGCAGACCCTGTCCAACTGGCTGACAGATTATATCTCCTCTGCTATACTCAGGCAGGACTGCAGCATGGGGGCCATGTCAAGGCTTATTCTGTTAGAGCCATGCCAACTTTGGTGGCCCACTTGAGAGCAGTCCATGTGGATGAGATCTGCAAGGCTGTGACGTAGAGTTCTCTCCACACTTTTGCCTGTTACTACTTTCTGGACAGGGATGGCTAACGCGATAGCTTCGGCCAGTCTGTCCTCCGGAATCTTTCAGTTGTAAAACCCAACCCTTCCTATCTACAGCCTTTTTTTCAGGTTCAGGCTGTCTCCCTCTGTTACCAATAGCACCACTTTTGTTGTGCCCGTTGGTACGTGGTTAGGTGTCTTGGTTTTTTTGTCTTCGGGGACAGCCTGTAGCTAGGGAATTACCCATGTGTGAGGACTACCATCCTGCTTGTCCTAGGAGAAAGTAGAGTTGCTTACCTGAAACAGGTGGTTTCCTAGGACAGCAGGATCTTAGTCCTCATAAAACCCGCCTGCCACCCCGTGGAGTTGGGTTTCATTATGTTTGTTTTATTTTTTCGTAATTCTATATTATAAGATTGAAGAGGGACCTCCACATGGATGCGAGGATAGTGGCATGCTCAGTGTAAACTTTGACATAAGTTTTCCTTGCCTGGCTCCATCTGATGATGTCACCCTTGCGTGAGGACTAACATCCTGTTGTCCTAGGAGAACACCTGATAGAGGTAAGCAACTCTGCTTTCATGAGACAACTTTCTGAAGTTATAAAAGAATCCAGTCCTATAGGAAAATTAAATGAGCCCTTCATATTCAGTATGTTTTGTTGCAGTCCCAACCACTCATTGTTCTTCATTCCTTTTTATGAGAAGTGAAACCCCTGCTTTTACAACCCCCCCCCTTCATTGAATACTGCATTGCATAATAAACTAGCTTAAATAGGGACCTGAAAAACTAGTGAAATTTAGATAGTACCTGTGTCCTGTTTAACAGAAGTCAAATTAAGCGAGTAACAGGTTTTCCTTTTAATGTTTTGACATTTGAGTTGGGCTGCAAAGCACATTACTCCGTGAATAGCTAGAAATAAATGCTTAGGCTGTCTGACAGCTAGGTGGTAGTCTAGATAGGATGTAATGTGTGTGTTTCTTCCCCCAGGGCATGTGGTGGGGTGGTTGGTGTGGTCGATGTTCCCTATCTGGTTCTGGAACCCACGCACAATAAGCAGGACTTCGCAGATGCAAAGGAATATCGCCACTTGTTGAAGGCAATGGGTGAACACTTGGCACAATATTGGAAGGATGTGGGCATTGGTAAAGACCTATAATTATCTTGTAGCAAAGATTAGCTGAAAGTCAGGGCTGGGACATCAGGGTTGAGGTAATGCTGGGCATATTGTTCTCTGCTTTTGGGCTTATTAATGGAAAGTGGCGTATCAACTCTGAATTAATACATACATATAGATCTCATATGGAGGAATTGGAAATATGGTATGGTTGGAAAAATATGGAACTAGATCTATGGGGAAAAGTTGATGGTAGGTGATAAAGATATAAGTAGCAGACAAAATCTAGAATGTAACACTGAGGCTAGAAGAGAAGATATGAAGACAGGGTATTTGTTGAATATTTTTATTCCTTTTCCTTCTGCTCCACCAGTCAAGAACATATGGGTTTAGTCCCCTCATCCAGCAGTTGGAGGCAGAGTTCCTGTTTATACCCCAGATCAGTCCAGACTCCTGGGTTTTGCCTCTCTGCCAGCAGAAAGAGACAGAGAAGAAAAGCTTTACTAACACTATTTAATCTAATGTGCACCCTGCAGTCCCTCAGTATTTCAAGCAGATGGTAAAGTTGTAAAACCTGCAATCTGGAAATATATATATATATATATATATATATATATATATAATATAATTTCTATCTTTCAGGAGCTTCCTCCTAGGGGGTTGTTAGGTTCTTAGTGGTGGCCAACCTCTCTAGTTGACGAGCAGGAGTTTGATGATCCTTGGTGGTGGCTCGTCCCTGCCTGCTGACGTGGTTTCAATTAGAAGGTGGTCCAGTTCCCTAGAGCCCTCTGGAACCAGCAGCCGTTCTGCAGCATTTGGAAAAGTAGTTTGGTTTTTTGCAATAATGATTGACCAAAAAAAAAAAATCCTATTTCCCTGTTCATACCCGGATCAGTCCAGACACCTGGGTTTTGCCTCCACACCAGCAGATGGAGACAGAGCAAGATTTGACGGGCTCTGCCACATATAGCAGGGTGCCACCCACAGCCTCTCAATCTTACTCTGTCTCCAGCAGATGGTACAGGTGCAGAGCCACAGCCTCTGGGATCCCTAGTGGGAGGTTTTTGGTAGTTAGTTTATTTTCAGCAGTATCTTGGTCTTGTATTTGTTATTTCTTGTAAAATAATTAAATAAATAAATAAAATAAACAAGACAGTCCCTCGTCGAGAGAGCCTCCCAGGGGGGGTAGAAGGTTCTGAGGGGACCACCCCCCCCTGGTCGAGGCTGCTGCTAAGGGTCGAGGACCCGGCCCTTCCTGCCTAGCAGCGTCGGGGGTGACACCGGGGAGCCCGGTTCACTCACCCGCTGCCTCCCGCGCTCTCGCCACAGCAGCTGCCGCCAGGGGGAGCTGCCTCTCCTTTGCAGGAGAATAGCCCGGGGGAGGATTCCTCTTCTTCAGAGTCCTCTTTTTCTTCGGACTTTGTGCTACTAATGCACAAAGTATTTAAAGCTAAGAAGGCAGGGAAGAAGTTGTCTCTGGGGGGTCTGGAGCTGCAACCAAAGACCCAGAAGCGCCGGAGAAGAGATAGGTCCCAGAGGGACTCAGACCTGCCTAAGGATAAGCGACGGTTGCGGTCCACCCCTAGAGAAACGGACACGGAGTCTACGTCTCAGGATGACACGGATCCCCAGGTGAGGCCCCTGGGGGAGGCCGATGAAGGGGATGTGGAGGTACCGGCTCAGCCAGGTACCAGCAAGGGATCTCCAGCGGTGGAAGGGGATGACCCGAAGGTGGTACGTCTTTTTAAGAAGGATGAATTGGCACCGCTTATTCCGGCCATTCTTCAGGAGCTCGGCATAGACGGCCCGCCGGTGGAGTCCCGTCCGCGAGCCAAAATGGATCAGGTTTTGTTGGGCCTCAGGGGGCCTACGGTGGCTTTTCCGTTCCACTTCTCGGCGACGGATCTTCTCCTCCGGGAATGGGACACTCCGGATCTGAGCCTAAAAGTTAGCAAGGCCATGGACAAGCTATATCCCCTTCCAGAGGATGCTTTGGAGCTCCTCCGCCTTCCTAAGGTGGACGCAGCGGTGTCGGCCGTGACAAAGAGGTCCACGATTCCATTGACAGGGGCACAGCCCTTAAGGACTTGCAGGATAGGAAGCTGGAGCTTCAGCTGAAGAAGGTCTTTGAGGTTTCGGCTCTGGGCGTTCGGGCGGCGATATGTAGTAATTTTGCCCTACGGGCAGGCCTTCGCTGGGCTCAGCAAATCCAGGCCAATGCCGGCCTCTCAGAAGAAGAAGCTGCTCAGGTGGGTCGCCTGGAGGCGGTGATCGCTTACAGCGCAGACGCGCTGTATGACCTTTTACGCACGTCAGCCAGATCCATGGTCTCCGTGGTCTCCGCGCGCCGTCTCCTTTGGCTTCGCAATTGGGCGGCGGATGGTTCTTCCAAGGCCCACCTCGGCTCACTTCCGTTCAAAGGGAAGTTATTGTTTGGCAAGGAGTTGGACGATATGATGCAATCCCTCGGAGAGAACAAGGCTTATAAACTTCCGGAGGACAGGCCTCGGCTGCGGGGTTCGTTTTCCAATAGGTCTCTGTTTCGGGGAAACAGGAAGTTTCATCCAGCGAGGTCTTTTGGGTCGTCTTACCGTCCAAGCTCGTCCCGTCAGCCGTCTTGGTCTCAGTCCTTTCGTGGCAGAAGATTTGGGAAACAAAGTGGCCCTCCAGCGGGGACGGGGCCTAAGAATTCGCAATGAAATTCGTCCGGTCCATTCCTCTCGGGGCACGTTCCTCTCCTGGTACCGAACGTGGGAGCTAGATTGGGACTGTTCTTTGAGGAATGGACCAAAATAACGTCAGACCAGTGGATCTTCACCGTGATAAGTCAAGGTTACGCTTTAGATTTTGTGCAGACTCCCACAGACAAGTTCCTTGTCTCGCTCTGCAATTACTGGGAGAAACGAGTGGCGGTGCAGGGAACGCTGCAACGTCTGCAGGACTTGGGGGCGATAATTTCGGTTCCTCCCGAGCAACAGTGCCAGGGCCGATACTCCATTTACTTCATAGTCCCAAAAAAGGAAGGGACATTCAGACCAATATTGGACTTGAAGAGTGTCAACCGGTGCCTTCGGATACCGCGCTTCAAAATGGAGACAATTCGGTCGGTAGTCGCCTCGGTTCGACCAGGTGAGTTCCTGGCCTCTCTGGATCTCACGGAAGCATATCTCCATATTGGCATCCAACCGTTTTACCAGAGGTTCCTCAGGTTCTGTATTCTGGGCAAGCACTATCAGTTCCGAGCTCTACCTTTCGGCCTTGCCACAGCTCCTCGCACATTCACCAAGGTGATGGTGGTGGTGGCAGCACAGCTTCGGAGAGAGGGTTTCCTGGTACATCCCTACTTGGACGATTGGCTGATTTGGGCGAAGTCCGAGCTGCAGTGTCAGACAGCGGTCACCAGAGTCCTTCAGCTCTTGTGATCTCTCGGATGGGTGGTCAACCTTGCCAAGAGTCATTTGATGCCGACAGTCCCTGGAGTTTCTGGGAGCTCTGTTCGACACGAGACAGGGCAAGGTATTTCTCACCAAGGAACGAGTGGTCAAGCTGCAAGGTCAGGTGAGGCACCTCTTGTCCCTACAGATGCCTCAGGTGCGGGATTATCTGAAGGTCTTGGGTTCCATGGCGTCCACGCTAGCTTTGGTTCCCTGGGCGTTCGCTCATCTGTGTCCTTTGCGGTCCGCATTACTTTCCCGCTGGAGGCCTGTGTCCGAGCAATTCCATCTACCGCTTCCGCTCATGGATCAGGCGAGAGCCAGTCTCCACTGGTGGCTGGTATCGGATCATCTGATGTGTGGAGTGTCCCTGGTCATGCCCGACTGAACAGTAGTCACCACGGACGCCAGTCTCTCCGGCTGGGGAGCGGTCTGTCTGGGACGGTTGATGCAGGGACAGTGGTCCAGGGCACAATCTCAGTGGTCCATCAATCTCTTGGAAACCAGGGCGGTAGCTCTGGCTCTCCAATCTTTTCTTCCGATTCTTCTGGGAAAGGCAGTCAGAGTCTTGTCAGACAATGCAAATACCGTAGCATACATCAATCGTCAGGGAGGGATCAGGAGTCGGCTCGTTGCAGCGGAGGCGCAGCAATTGATGAGCTGGGCGGAACGGAATCTCAGCATCATTGCGGCGTCTCATATCGCTGGAGTAGACAACATTCAGGCAGATTTCCTCAGTCGGCATCATCTAGATCCCGGAGAGTAGGAACTAGCCGGAGAGTGGGAACTCCTCTGCGAGCGGTGGGGCAAGCCACACATGGACCTGATGGCCACCTTCAGAATGCGAAGGCTCCACGGTTCTACAGCCGGCGGAGAGAGAGAGGGGCCGAAGGGGTTGATGCACTAATGTTTCCCTGGCCCACAAACGTATTGCTGTACGTGTTCCCTCCTTGGCCCCTGATAGGCAAGGTACTTCAGCGCATAGAACTTCATCCGATGGTTGTGATTTTGGTGGTGCTGGAGTGGCCGCGGCGTCTGTGGTTTGCGGATCTCCTCAATTTGGCAGTCGAGTCGCCCCTTCGATTTCGGGAGTCCGCGGCTCTTCTTCATCAAGGTCCCGTCTGTTTGGAGGATGCGGATCACTTCTGTCTCGTGGCATGGCTTTTGAAAGGCAGCGCTTGAAGAATAAAGGGCATTCGAATGCGGTGGTGACCACGTTACTGAGATCTAGGAAGCAGTCTACGTCCTTAGCTTACGTTCTGGTCTGGACTGTGTTTGAGGACTGGTGTGGAGATCGTGTAGTGGATCCCACGAGAGCTTCGGTCTCTGATATTCTAGCTTTCTTACAGGCAGGGCTCTCTTGTACCCTTCGGGTTCAGGTGGCGGCTCTAGGTTGCCTCAGAGGTAAGGTTCACGGAGTGTCTTTGGCATTACATCCGGACGTGGCGTGTTTTTTGTGGGGGGCTAAGCATTTACGACCTCCGTTTCGGCATCCTTGTCCATCTTGGAATCTTAATTGGGTACTTTCGGCGTTATGCTCGCCGCCTTTTGAGCCTATCAAGCGGGCAACACTGAAGGATCTTACGCTGAAAGTGGTGTTTCTAGTCGCCATAGCTTCGGCTCAGCGGGTGTCGGAATTGCAGGCTCTGTCAGGTAGGGAGCCATTTTTGCGGATCTCTGATTCGGGGGTCTCGTTGAGAACAGTTCCCTCATTTCTGCCAAAGGTGGTGTCTTCTTTCCACTTGAATCAATCGGTGGAGCTTCCTTCGTTTTCAGAAGGGGAGCGGGCTGATCCCGTAGTGCGGGATTTACGGAAATTGGATGTCCGCAGGGTCCTGCTCCGATATCTCGAGGTCACGGATCCCTTCCGGGTATCCAAACATCTCTTTGTGTTGTGCAGTGGCCCGAAGAGAGGAGGTGTGGCCTCAAAAACTACGATAGCTCGCTGGCTCAAGGAGGCCATTGGGTCTGCATACGTATTGCGTGGGAAACCTGTTCCCCTGGGCCTGTGGGCTCATTCTTCTCAGGCCGCTTCGTGAGCGGAATCCTCTCAGGTATCGCCTCAGGAAATTTGCAGGGCGGCAACTTGGAAGTCGTTGCATACGTTTGCAAGGCATTACCGTCTGGATGTCCAAGCCTCGACTTCTGGTGGTTTTGGTGAGGGAGTTCTCCGTGCGGGACTCTCTAGTTCCCACCCTAGGTAAGTTGGCTCTGGTACATCCCAGGTGTCTGGACTTGATCCGGGTACGTACAGGGAAAGGAAAATTAGTTTCTTACCTGATAAGTTTTGTTCCTGTAGTACCACGGATCAGTCCAGGGACCCTTCCGTACTTGTGTGTATTTGAGGTAAAGGAGAGTCCGCTTGTTGTTTTATTTACATAGATGTTGTCATTCATTCCTTTGGTTCTGAGAGTTCTGTTCCAGTTGGGGGTTTGGACTTGGCCGTGTTTGGGCGAAATATAGTTAGGTAGTTTGGTTCTTAGTTCCACTCTGCTTTGACATTACGTAAGACTGAGAGGCTGTGGGTGGCACCCTGCTATATGTGGCAGAGCCCGTCAAATCTTGCTCTGTCTCCATCTGCTGGTGCGGAGGCAAAACCCAGGTGTCTGGACTGATTCGTGGTACTACAGGAACGAAAATTATCAGGTAAGAAACTAATTTTCCTTTAAGGAGGCTTGCAGAGGGTTCTCAGCTTCGGCTGGCCCTGTGAATGGTCAGTGATCACACCAGACACAGTTTAGAGCTGGTGGTAGCTGGGGGTCCTGGCGTGAAGACTACCATAGAAGCTCATGGCGCCAGCAAGGATCACTGAAGTACTTGCCGCTCATATGGGGATCTGTGTGCACAGTTTAACCACATGGATTTGTGCAAGTGTTGTCTCGCGAGAGAAGGCAGCTTGGGCAGTTCAGATTCCGTTTCCACAGATAAATCTAGATTCCATTTTGGCAGGTAAAAGAGCAACAAGGTTGTTGGGAACTGCCACAGATCTTTTTACCTGTGGGAACGGCAGCCATCTTGACTGCAGTTATAGCAGCACGAGAGTCTCTCGGGAAGGTGGGGGATTCCTCTCCTTTATCACCTGCCATGCAGAGTCTCATGGAGAGGCAGGAGGTCTCTGAGGATGAGGAGGCCTTAATGCAGGAGGACTCTGAAGATTCTCAGACCTTTTTCTCAGATTTTTTTTTCCACTTCTTCACAGAACTTATCTGACTAGAAAGGCACAAGGAAAAAGCACCTCATACCCAGTGTCAGTTGCAAGGTGGCTCACAGCCTGCAAAACGGCCCAAGGGACCAACAAAAAAGCATCGCCCACCATCCAGAGAGTTATTGCTTTGACTGGGCAGCAGGGCGGCCCCATTGAGTAGTTTGAGGATTCTGACAATGGTCCGCTGGATGGTTCTCCCTCAGGACTATCTGGGAAGAACATTCCTTTTGTGGTGCAAGAAAGCTTTGAGCAGATTCAACTAATTGACATTCTCCTCCCACTTGGCCTAATGAGGCCAAGTGGATTCACTCCTTGATAACTCCTGTAGGAGGCAGGATACTGTGGCTCTGCAAGGAGTAGATCCATATTGCATCAGACAAGTAGGTTTTGGAAATAATTCAGAATGGTTACGCTCCATAATTCTTAACCCCGTAAATTGTTTCCTGAGATTTGCTCATTCCCCAGACAAGTTATTGGCAATTCAATCAACTTGAGACAACTTATTAATGTTTCAGGGCATATGCCTCATACCTTCCAGAAAACAGAAGGATTCAGATTTTTATTAGAGTTAAAGGGTGTAAACAGGAGTTGTATATGAAAATTCTCAGATCTGTAGTTGCCTTAAGAGAGGGGGAATTTCTTGCATCGCTGAATCTGGAAGAAGCATATTTCCATATTTTAATGAAGAAAAACAGCCAAAAGTATCTCTAGTTTTGTATTCCTGGAAAGCACTATCAGTTAGCTCTACCATTCGGCCTAGGAACAGCTCCAAGAACATTTACAAAGATAATGACTGTGCTAGCATTCTTAAGAAGAAAAGGGATAATGGTCTACCTGTGCTTAAATGATTGGTTGATCAAGAGCAAGTTTTTCAGAAGGAATCTCATTGACCGAAGTGGTAGTGTCTTTACTTCAGAGATTAGACTGGGTAATCAGCTTTGCAAAGAGCAAGCTTCAGCCAACATAGGTATTAGATCATTTGGGGGCCCTTTTCAATACCAAAGAAAGCTTGGTGTCTCTTACCTCACAGAGAATCACAGATTCATTTATAGGTACAGCAATTCTCAAAGGAAGAAGCTTCCACAGCGTGGGCTGATCTACAGTTCTAGGCTCAGTGACCTCAATAATAGATGTGGTTCTGTGGGTAAGAGCTCATATGAGACTTTTACAGATGTCTATTGCAGAGATGAAATTCCCAAAAGCAAGGATACAAGGTCCGTCTGGCATTAATGGAACCAATAAGGCAAAGCCTGAGATAGTGGTATTGCTCCCTAGATTTGCAGAAGGGCATGCCACTAGACTACCTAGATTGGATTCTAGTGACAACAGCCTGGCTGGGGAGCGCATTGCCAAGATCAGTACACACAAGGCCAATGGACACAAGAAGAAAGTTTATGGTTAACAAACAGGTTAGAAACAAGGGCATTAAGATTGGCTCTACTTCATTTCCAAGGACAAATTTAAGGAAAGAAGGTAAGAAATCTGAGTGACAGTGCCACTGCAGGGGCATACATAAACAAATGGGGCGGTACTCTGAGTCAAGGAACTTTGGAAGAGTGATATCTGCTATTCGAATGGGTAGAGAGAAATCTGCTTCAGCTTTCAGCATTGCAGGTCAAGAGAATGTTCAAGCAATTTTCTGAGCAGAAACATGATAGATGTATGAGAGTGGGGAGGCTAAGCCATTGGGCATACAAACAAATAGTTCAGAAATGTGGAAAATTCCAGGTGGATCTAATGGTGACCCATCAGAACTCTAAGGCAGAAAAGCTTTATGGCCGAAGGAAGGAGCCTGGCAGCAAGGCAATAGATGTGCTAGTATAGAGATGACCCAGGGAAACGTTGCTTTTTGATTTCTAACTTTGACCACTAATAGGCTGCATAATTTATTTATTTTATTTATTTAAAGGCTTTTATATACCGAAGATCATGTACTAGTACATATCACTTCAGTTTACAGAGAACCAACAATTGGCATTACAGCAAACAAAAATGAATGAATACATTGAACATGGAGTAGATAATAAGGATTAAAGAGAACCTCGAGAAGGCATAACATCCAAACATAAGAACGATACTGTAGTATTAGGTAATAAAGACTTTAAGTAAAGGCTCTTGTGAAGAGCCAAGTCTTCAGTTTTTTCTTGAACATCCGCAGGCAGGGTTCTAGGCGAAGAATAATAATAAAGAAGAGCGAGAGGTAGAGTAGATGTGGTACTGGGTAGTACCAGATTGGCCATGAAGACCATGGTACACAGATCTAAGCAGACTGAGTGGATCAGTCATTGCATTTTCCAGGAATCAGGGGTCCCCATTAGGGGCTTGTAGTAATGGAAGACCCATCTCCATTCTCTCTTATGGCATGACTTTTGAGAGGGCAAGACTAGTAAAGAAGAGTGATGATCCATCCGTTATTAAAACAATGCTAAATTCTAAAAAGAAATAATGCAGGGCTTGCACAAGGTTCAGGTGAATTTTTGAGGCATATTGTAGACCAATTAGATGTTCACTTTGGTGCACCCAAATAAGGGATATCATAGCATTTCTACAGAAGAGTCTCGACAAGGGCTTGGGCTTAAATTTCTTGATAGTTCAAGTAGCAGCAATTTCTTGCTTTAGGGGGAAAATTAGTGGATCATCTGTTTCATCCCACAAGCACGTCACAATTTCTACAAGGGATTAAATGCCTTCATCCTCCTATAAGACCAACAGTACCATTGTGGTATTTGAACTTAGTATTGCGTGCTTTAGCTAGGGCTCCTTCGAACCTTTAGAACAGTGGTTCCAACAGTGTCCTGGGGACCCCCAGCCAGTCGGGTTTTCAGGATATCCACCATGAATATGCATGAGGGGAAATGTGCATGTTTTGGAGGCAGTGCATGCACATTTTCTCTCATGCATATTCATGGTGGATATCCTGAAAACCCGACTGGCTGTGGGGGGAACCACTGCTTTAGAACAAGTCTTACTTGAAGGATTTGACCTTAAACTGTTTTTCGGCAAGATTCTGCTCTGAATTGCAGTCTTGGTCTTACAGAGCTTCATTTCTAAGGCTCAGTAAAGTCTGTAATGCTAACACCTATTCCATCTTTCTTATCAAAGGTGATTTCATCCTTTCACTTAAAACAGTGGATTATTTTACCAGCACTTGACAAAAATGATTGTAAAGGAGAAATGAAATCATTACACTTCTTAGATGTAAGAAGGTGTCTGCTAAGTTATTTAGAGTTGACAGAGGAATTTCACAAATTGGATGGATTTGTATTGTTTACCCATACACATAAAGGAGAAGCTGCTTAAAAGGCAATAATCTCAAGGTGGATTAAGGAAGCAATATCAGCAGCATATTTGTTACAAGGCAAACAAATTCCAAGGGGCATGGAGGCCCATTCAACAAGAATGTAGTTCTCTTCATGGGCTGAAATTGATGTGGTAAGTCCAGTTGACATTTGCAAGGTGGCCTCATGGATAACTTTAAGTCCATTTGCCAAACATTATAGGTTGAATGTCCTTGCAAAATAGGATGCAGATTTTGGTGCCATGGTCTTAAAAGTGAGTTTGCAATCCACCCACCCTTTCTAAATGGGCTTTGGAACTTACCATATGTTCTTGATTAGTGGAGCAGAAGAAAAAAGGTGAAATTAAGACTTATCTGATAATTTCCTTTCCTTTAATTTTGCTACAACAGTCAAGAAGCCCACCCAGGATGATTAAACTAGGCTAACTTTAAATTAGCGAAGAAACGCATGAGACCAATCAATAATGCTGTTCCAAGTAGTAATATAGTAAAGATTTTCAGGAAAACAGCTTTTTCTTCTAGAACAAGCAGGATGGTAGTCCTCACAGATGGGTAACATCAGATGGCACCTGGCACGGAAAACTTTTGTCAAACTGGCACACTGAGCATGCTCAAAGTCCCTCTTCAGTCTCATAAGAACATAAGAAATTGCCTTGCTGGGTCAGATCCATCAAGCCCAGCATCCTGTTTCCAACAGAGGCCAAACCAGGCCACAAGAACCTGGCAATTACCCAAACACTAAGAAGATCCCATGCTACTGATGCAATTAATAGCAGTGGCTATTCACTAAGTAAACTTGATTGATAGCTGTTAATGGACTTCTCCTCCAAGAACATATCCAAACCTTTCTTGAACCCAGCTACACTAACTGTACTAACCATATCCTCTGGCAACAAATTCCAGAGCTTTATTGTGTGTTGAGTGTGAAAAGTTTTCTCTGATTAGTCTTAAATGTGCTACTTGCTAACTTCATGGAATGTCCCCTAGTCCTTCTATTATTTGAAAGTCTAAATAACCGATTCACATCTACTCATTCAAGACCTCTCATGGTCTTAAAGACCTCTAACATATCCCCCCTCAGCCGCTCTTCTTCTAGCTGAACCGCCTAAACTCTTCAGTCTTTCCTCATAGGGGAACTGTTCCATCCCTTTTATTATTTTGGTTGCCCTTCTCTGTACCTTCTCCATTGTAACTATATCTTTTTTGAGATGCAGCGACCAGAACTGTACACAGTATTCAAGGTGCGGTCTCACCATGGAGCGATACAGAGGCATTATGACATTTTCCGTTTTATTAACCATTCCCTTCCTAATAATTCCTAACATTTTGCTTTTTTGACTGCTGCAGCACACTGAGCTGCCGATTTTAAAGTATTATCCACTATGATGCCTAGATCTTTTTCCTGGGTGGTAGCTCCTAATATGGAACCTAACAACATGTAACTATAGCAAGGGTTATTTTTCCCTATATGCAACACCTTGCACTTGTCCACATTAAATTTCATCTGCCATTTGAATGCCCAATTTTCCAGTCTTGCAAGGTACTCCTGTAATGTATCACAATCCCTTGTGATTTAACTACTCTGAATAATTTTATATCATCAGCAAATTTGAAGTATAGATCCCTGAGGCACTCCACTGTTTACACTTTTCCACTGAGAAAATTGACCATTTAATCCTACTCTGTTTCCTGTCTTTTAACCAATTTTGTAATCCACGAAAGGACATCACCTCCTATCCCATGGCTTTTTAGTTTTCTTAGAAGCCTCTCATGAGGGACTTGGTCAAACACCTTCTGAAAATCCAAATACACTACATCTACTAGTTCACCTTTATCCACATGTTTATTGACCCCTTCAAAAAAAATGAAGCAGATTTGTTAGGCAAGACTTCCCTTGGGTAAATCCACGTTGACTGTGTTCCATTAAACCATGTCTTTCAAAATGCTCTATGATTTTGATCTTGAGAATAGTTTCTACTATTTTTCCTGGCACTGAAGTCAGGCTCACTGGTCTATAGTTACCCGGATCGCCCCTGGAGCCCTTTTTAAATATTAGGGTTGCATTGGCCACCCTCCCATCTTCAGGTACAATGGATGATTTTAATGATAGGTTACACATTTTATTTATTTATGCCGTCACCAAAAAAAAAAGAGGGGTGGGTAAGAGTATGTAAATTTACCGGTTGGGACATAGGCTATAGGTATTGCCAATTATTAGGCTTGTATAATATTTGTTGATTGTTAATGTGGCTCGCGAGAATGAGGGCTACTACCTGGAGATAATGCCCTTGTTCGATGTATATGCACACGGTTGGTGAGACTCCAGCGTTGCTCTGGGCTTCAACGGCAAGAGTAAATGTGGAAGAAAAAAAAAAGAAAAAAAGGTTTTGCATTCACAAAAAAGCGAGATGTGGCTTGCTTGTTACGGCGGTTGCTTCCCCAAAACCAAATAAGCCGATACTTTGCTTCAACGGCAGGGAAGAAAGTCTAACACTTCTCTTTCAATGCATAGCTCTCTGATACAACGGCAGGGGGAGTTTAGAGAGGAGGATCTGTATATGGACAACAGCCAACAAGGTCCGAATTGCATGGTCTGGGTGGACAGAGGCATGGGTGTAGCTTGCTTATTGCGGCGGTTACTACCCCTAATTAAGCTGGATATTCACTTGGATGGAGTTCCAGCAGTGCTCTCTGCATTGGTGGTGGGGTGGAGGGGAAATGGAACTAAAGGGTACTAAAAGCCAAGAGTAACAAGTATGTGAAAAAAAAAAGTACATCGCTTGCTGGGCAGACTGGATGGGCCGTTTCTTCTGCCGTCATTTCTATGTTTCATTTCATTTCTATTTATTTAAATCTTTTTTATACCGTCGTTAAGAAGGGTCCGTCACAACGGTTTACAATGGGGCACATAAAATAAGGATGCCGAAATATAACTAATCAGAAATTTCATTTTTGAGTTCCTTCAGTATCCTAGGATGCACACCATCTGGTCCAGATGATTTGCTACTCTTTGGTTTGTCAATCTGGCCTACTACATCTTCCAGGTTCACAGTGATTTGGTTCAGTTCGTCTGAATCATCACCCCTGAAAACCATCTCCAGAACTGGTATCTCCCCAACATCCTCATTAGTAATCATGGAAGCAAAGAATTAATTTAGTCTTTCTACAATGGCCTTTTCTTCCCTAAGAGCCCCTTTAACCCCTCGGTTATCTAATGGTCCAACCAACTCCCTCACAGGTTTCTTGCTTCGGATATATTTTAAAAAGTTTTTAGTATGAGTTTTTGCCTCTATGGTCAACTTCATTTTAAATTCTCTCTTCATCTGTCTTATCAATGTTTTACATTTAACTTGACAATGCTTATGTTTTATCCTATTTTCTTCAGATGGATCCTTCTTCCAATTTTTGAAGGATGTTTTTTTGGCTAAAATAGCCTCTTTCACCTCATCTTTTAGCCATGATGGTAATCATTTTGCCTTCCTTCCACCTTTCTTAATGCGTGGA
The DNA here is from genome assembly GCF_901001135.1 of Rhinatrema bivittatum. Lineage (NCBI taxonomy): Eukaryota > Metazoa > Chordata > Amphibia > Gymnophiona > Rhinatrematidae > Rhinatrema > Rhinatrema bivittatum. Next base: position 7,646,270 of record NC_042625.1, read on the forward strand.
ATACATACGGACTGCGCTTCTAGGATTGTATTTTTAAACAATGTCCATGCCTGTTGAACACTTTTATCCTTTGCAGCTGCACCTTTCAGTTTTTTTCTATTTTCCTCATTTTATCAAAGTTTCCCTTTTGAAAGTTTAGTGTTAGAGCTGCAGATTTACTTAGTGTCTCCCTTCCTGTTATTAGTTTAAATATAATCATGTCATGATCACTGTTGCCAGGTGGCCCCACCACCGATACCTCTCTCATGAAATCCTGCGTTCCACTAAGAATTAAATCTAAAACAGCTCCCTCTCTTGTTGGTTCCTGAACCAATTGCTCCATGAAGCAGTCATTTATTACATCCAGGAACTTTGTCTCTAGCAAGCCTTGATGTTACATTTACCCAGTCAATATTGGGGTAATTGAAATCTCCCATTATTATTGCACTGCCAAATTGGTTTGCTTCCCTAATTTCTCTTAGCATTTCATCATCTGTCTGACCGTTTTGTCCAGGTGGACAGTAGTATACTCCTATCACTATAATCTTACTCAACATACATGGGATTTCTACCCATATAGATTCTACTGAGCATTTAAGTCTCTTGTATGATCTTTATCCTGTTGGACTCTATACCCTCCCGAACATAAAGTGCCACACCCCCACCAAGTTGATCCTCCCTATCATTGCGATATAATTTGTACCCTGATATAGCACTGTCCCATTGGTTATCCTCCTTCCACCAAGTCTCTGTGATGCCAATTATGTCAATCTCATCATTTACTGCTATACACTCTTAACTCTCCCATCTTACTACTTAGACTTCTGGCATTGGCATACAGACATTTCAAAGTGTGTTTTTTGTTTGTATTAATAACCTGCTTTTCAGTTGTTAGGGATAATTTGGAAATTATTAGCTTCAGTGATTTTTTAAATATAGGCACATGGACTATATTTGCTTTTATTGGAACTTCTCTGTTGGGATGCCCTAACTTTCCTGTTTCATTAATATCCTTCAAGGATACATTTCTCCGAACCATGCACTGCTGAATGACTGTCTGCTTTCCCCCTTCTTCTAGTTTAAAAGCTGCTCTATCTCCTTTTTGAAAGTTAGTGCCAGTAGCTTGGTTCCACTCTGGTTAAGGTGGAGCCCATCCTTTCGGAAAAGTCTCATTTTCCGCGAAGCAGTAGCCTTGCATCCTCTGAGTTCTCTCCAAACTTCTCAAATATTTTTCTTCTTCGAGGATTTTTCCTCTGGGCAGGGTCCCTCTTTGTGGTCGGTTCCACCTGTGTCTCGGTAGGTGTATTTTCTCTCATTCTGTGCTGTCTATTCTCGAGTGTCGCCTCCTGGTGGCCGCTGGTCATCGACTGCTCGTTGGCTTGTTTTTATTATGGAGTCATACAGTTTTCATAGATGCCCCCAGTGGCCACAGACCATGTCTCTCACGGATCCATATGAGATCTGTATCCTCTGCCTGGGGGCTTCCCACGACATCTGCGGGTTCCCTGACTGTGCTCAGATGACCCCTAAGGGCTGTCGTTCCAGGCTGGACAAGATGGAGCAGCTATTTGGCATCAAAAAGTCGACTCCGGCATCAGGAGCCTTGACACCGAAGGGCCACGGAGATGCCTACGATGCACCGTCGCCCTTCATGTCCTATCTGGGACTTCTCGTGAAGAGGGGCTCCTGGGACCAGCCCTCCCTATCGGATCAGTCTAAGGCAATCCGGATCGTCCACCTCTGTGCTGAAGAAAGACTGGGCTGAGCACCGAGGGGAAACACCAGCACCAGCAGTTTTCCTCGTACGGCACCGGTGCCAATTCCAGAGGAGCACTGGCCCATGCCGACCCTCCTCCAAAGTGACCCCAGGTTGAAGATGCCCCATCCTCTTCCAAACCCGGGAGTCCCAGGCATTCCTCCCCCCCCCCTCCCCCAGAGTGCGGTGCTGGACACCTAGCCTCCTCGGCCCTCCATGGAGATTCTGGTGATGCTTTCTCCTCCTCCTCCATTGTCCACATTCTCTTCACCAGACTTTCAGGAGTAGCTGGACTGCAGGGTGCAGCCGGCGGTGCTCAAAGCTTTGAACCGTCCCATGGCGCTGGCTTCCATACAGCTGGTAGCGCCCCTGCTGCAATGTCTCAATCTCCTCTTGGGCGTCCTACCGATGCAACTGGTACCCGGGGCTCCTTCAGTTCCCCGTCAGCCACCAAGGTCCCCCTCTGGAGCGTTACCGATTCCCGGATCCTCCAAAGAGGAAGATGTGCAACCGCGCCCGAAGCCCTCGAGGGCGCCTCCACTCCCTGATCCCGTTCCAGGGCTGTCGGGGCCCCCGGTGCCCTTGGCACTGTCGATGCCCCCGATTCCATCGGTGCCCTTGAGACCCCCGGCACAGAGGCTGCTGAGGCATCCCTCTATGCCATTGCCAATGGCCATGGCGCCGGCCTCCCTCAACGTCCCCAGGTGGACATTAGCGAGGAAGACATGCCTTACGATCCCTGAGGTGATGCTTCTTCCCTGTCCTCCTCTGATGACTGGTGACTTGCCTTCCAAGTCCCCTCGGCCAGATGAGCAGCGTTACTCTCCCCCTGAAGACCTCTCCTTTGCAGGCTATGTGCGGGCAATGGCAAAAGCCATTCCTTTCCAGCTCCTCACTGAGGAGGGTGCCCGCCTCAAAATGCTGGAAGGGCTCCAGTTTGTGGATGTCCCGAAGGAGGTGGTAGCCATGCCAATCCACGAAATTCTCCTAAAACTTCTGTACAGGATGTGGGAGCTCCCGGGCTCTGTCCCCCCCCCCCAGTCAACCAGACGATAGATGCCCTTTACCTGGTTCAACAGGCCCTTGGCTTTCAGAAGCGTCAGCTCCCCCACCAGTCTGTGGTGGAGTCTGCCTTAAGGCTAAGAGATCTCGTTCTCACTCCTCCGGGCCGAGATCATAAGGCTTTGGATGCACTTGGAGGGCTTTTCAAGGGGCAATGCTTATTGCCCACATCGCCGCCTACCAGTTATACATGACTCAGTACAACAGGAGCTGGCGGATCATCTGCCTCAACAGCAGAAAGATGTGCTGGAGGCAGTGGTACAGAAGGGCCTTGAGGCCTTAGGAAAGCAGCAGCGAGAATATTAACAGGATCCAGAAAGTATGATCATATCAATCCTGTTGTGATGAATCTGCACTGGCTGCCGGTTCTGTTCAGAATTCAATATAAAGTTTTATGTATGATTCATAAAGCTATCTATAATGGAAAAACAGAATGGTTAAACGCATCTTTTCACTTTACAAACCCCACAACGGAATCTGAGGTCGAGTAATAAGGGGCAACTTTCTATTCCATCCCCCAAACTGGCCCACTTGAACAAAGTAAGGGAGAGAGCTTTATCCCTGGCCAGCCAGACATTGTGGAACTTGCTCCCATGTGACTTAAGGATGGAGTCGAACTTTCAAAGATTAAAAAAAAATCTATTTATACAGGCATCTGGAGTTTGAACAGGATTGTTTTAAGGCTGTTTGGTCTAATTGGTATAGCTGCTTTTAGTATGGAGAACAAGTAAAGACATTACATTTTGGTTTATTGTTTTTATTATTTTTGACTTTTTTAATTTACTATTTTATTTATTTATTTATTTAGAACTTTTCTATACCGACTTTCCAATAACAGAATTACTGATCAATTCGGTTTACATTTTGAACAATAACAGTGACAAGAAAATGTCTTACAAAAAACAGGTAGAAATAACTTGGAGATAAATATATGGGTTAACTAACAATGAGATACTAACAGTGAGATACAATATAAAATATACATAGCCTAATATAGGCAGAAAAACATCGGTGTGGGGTTGTGCAAAGTCTAATGTTATGGGAAAGCTTGGTGGAAGAGCCAAGTTTTAAGTCTTTTTTTGAAAGTAATGTGGCATTGCACTGATTTGAGTTCTGGCGGGAGCGTATTCCAGAGTTTAGGACCAGCTGTGGAGAATGCTCTTTTGCTTAACACTGATTTCATTGGTGGTATCTGTAGATTGTTTCGGTAGGCTTGTCTCACTGGTCTAGTAGAGGTGTGGAGTTGGAGAGGGAATTTGAGCTTGAGTGGGGTCAGATTGTGTAATGCTTTGTGTATTGATGAAAGCACTTTGAAGAGTATTCTGAAACTGACAGGTAGCCAGTGTAGGCTTTTCAAAATGGGTGAGATGTGGTCTCTTTTGTTAGTCTTGGTTAGGATCCTTGCCGAAGCGTTTTGCAACATCTGTAATGGTTTTAATGTATTTTATGTATTTTTATACTTTGATGTTATTTTATGTTTCCCTGTACGTACCCGGATCAGTCCAGACTGTGGGTTATATCCCCATTCCAGCAAATGGAAGCAGAAGAAAAACTTGAGGTGCTCGGAATTACCCTTGAGCACTCTCTGCATCCCATCAGTATTCTTCTGTCTCCAGCAGATGAAGGTTGTTGACCCTGCGGTTCACACTTAAATTGATAATCTTTTTCAGGGAAAGTTAGAATATTTCCTTTTTTTCTTTCCCTCTCTTTCTCTCTTTTTTCCTTTGAATGGATCAAGTTTAAAAAAAAAAACTTAAGTTTTCTCAGAACAGCGTTAGGCTAAGTTGGCCTCTTAGTTTAATTTTGTCTGCCATACAGCTTGCATCTGTATCTGGCCTTGAGAATAGTTTCTTATTCTCAGGTATGTATTTGTTTTCTTTTATTTGCTCCGTTCCTGGCTCTCAGGGGTGCAAGCTGGTGGTCCAGTCATTCCCCCTACCTAAATACCGGCTGAGCCGAGAGGCGCCATTCCTCAGGGCTGGTAAGGCTGAGAGGCGACATTCCTCAGCTACTTAAAAAAAACAAAACCAAAAAACCCCGCTAAAACTATTATTTGAACCAGTGTGGTTTTTTAAGGTGAAGTTTCCTTTACCTCTGTTTTCTTCTCGCAGCAACTGACTGAAACTATTTCGGGGGGGGGGGGGGGGGTTCTTTCAGTTGTTTCTTCCCCCATGCCTCATGGGACGCGATGCTCTGCCTGCGGGGGAGCCTGGCTCATGGCTCTCCCGCGAAGGGATTTGTTCAGCTTGCCTCCCTGGAGGGGAGGGTTCTTCGGGGGCAGAAAGTCATTCAATTATGCCTCCTTCATCTCGTCTGACCTCGGGGGGGGGGGGGGGGGGGTTGGCTCTGTTCCCGCCATATGCGAGAACGGTGGCCATTTTGAATTCAGATGCGATTGTGTCAGCTCATCCATAGGGCAGTCCCAGTGCTGTTTTCTCTCTGCCTCCACCCATTTTAAATCCTGTGAGCCCCCCGGAAGATCTCTCAGCTTCAGGAACAGATTTAAGGAACAGCTTCTTTGTTTCCCCAGCGGGGGCTCATTCCCCCCCCCCCCCTGTCTTTTCAGCGGCTTTCATTCTCTTAATGCACAATGCTTACCTGGCACATATGTTTCAGCAGGACAGTATTCCTCCTGGACCCAAGGTAAACAGATATGATGGGTCCCAGGATGCTTCAGGGACCCCGGCTGGTTCTACTCTGGTTAGAGTAGTTCCCCATCCAATTTTGCCAGACCCAGATCCAGTTGACCCGGATGCTGCTGCAGACCCAGATATGGCGGTGTCCAGCATGCTAGTGGAAGGAGATGATCCCAGGATCTTGCGTCTCTTTAAAAGAGATGAGCTGGAATCGCTTATTCCCCATGTGCTTTCTTAGTTGGATATAGAAGCACCTCAGGACCCCCCCCGGTACCAATTCGGGGGTATCAAAAGGGGGATCCTGTCCTAGCGGTACTGGGGCCCCCAGCGAAAACTTTTCCATTTCATCCCATGTTACTTCAGCTGCTGTCCCGGGAGTGGGATTCTACTGACTCGAGCCTTCGAGTGGGAAGAGCTATGGATAAGTTATATCCTCTCCCGGACGAATTCCTAGAACTTCTCAAAGTTCCGAAGGTAGACGCATCTGTGTCAGCGGTCACTAAAAGGACCGCCATCCCGGTGACGGGAGGGACAGCTTTGCGCGACCTGCAGGACCAGAAGCTTGGAAGTTTACCTTAAAAGAATTTTTGAGGTCTCTGCTTTGGGGGTCAGAGCAGTGGTCTGCAGTTCTCTTATGCAAAGAGCAGGTCTGAGATGGGTGCAGCAGTTGCTTGGTACCCAGGAACTGCTGTTGACGGAAGCGCTACAAGCTGAACGCCTGGAGGCAGTGATTGCTTATTCGGCAGATGCGCTTTCCGATCTCTTGAGGGTCCTGGCCAGGTCGATGGTGTCGGTAGTTTCAGCTAGGCTTCTCCTCTGGCTCCGTAACTGGTCAGCAGACTCTTCATCCAAGTCGCAGCTGGGTTCTCTCCCTTTCAAGGGTAAGTTGTTGTTTGGAGAAGATTTGGAGCAAATTATCAAATCCCTCGGGGAACATAAAGTCCACAAGCTGCCAGAAGACCGAGGAATTTTCGGACGTATAACTCTTCTAGAGCCCGCTTCAGAAGACAGCGACGTTTTTCGCAATCAAGACCTTTTTCGCAGTGCCCTCCCATCCACCAGGTCTCAATCATGGTCGCAGTCCTTTTGTGGCCGTAGACCCCCTCATGTGGGTTTGTCCCACGGAGCAGCTTCCAAATCATCCCAATGAAGGGTCGCCAGCCCACTCCTCGATGCCCAGAGTTGGGGGTCGTCTCTCCCTGTTTTACGAGGAGTGGGTCAAAATTACGTCGGATCAGTGGTTCCTGGATATTCTAAAGCACGGTTACGCTTTAGAGTTTGCTCACCCCTTAAGAGACAGGTTTCTGTTCTCTCCCTGCGGACCTTTGCAGAAGCAGCTAATTGTGCGACAGACACTCAACAGACTCCTCGACCTTGGAGCAATTCTCCCAGTACCGTCGAAGGAGCAAGGCACAGGCCACACTTCCATCTACTTCGTAGTTCCAAAGAAGGACTGCTTTCCGACCCATTTTGGATCTCAAAACAATTAACCGGGCCCTTAAGATTCTGCATTTTTGGATGGAAACGCTATGCTCAGTAATAGCGGCGGTACACAGCGGAGAGTTCCTGGCGTCCTTGGACCTCACAGAGGCTTAACTCCACATTCCCATTCTCAAGGATCATCAGAGGTTCCTCCGCTTCAAGATTCTGGTACACCATTATCAATTTCAAGCCCTGCCTTTTGGTCTAGCAACAGCTCCCCCGCACCTTCACCAAAGTAAAGGTGGTGGTGGCAGCGGCTCTACGGAAGGACTGTGTCTTAGTTCATCCCTACCTGGACGACTGGCTCATTCGGGCGAAGTCCAAAGAGCAGTGCAAGAGGTTGATTAACAAGGTTTTGAGTCTCTTGAGCTCTCTCAGATGGGTAGTCAACTTTGCCAAAAGCAGTCTTACGCCGTCGCAAACACTGAATTTCTTGGGAGCTCATTTCTACACCAGTGTGGGCAAGGTTTTCTTGCACCAGGACCGGGCGCTCAATATCATTTCTCAAATACAACGTATCCAGCGCCTGACACTTCCCACGGTGTGGGATTATCTTCAAGTGTTGGGTTCCATGGCCTGCACCATAGACTTGGTTCCCTGGGCTTTTGCGCATATGCGACCTTTGCAGAGGGCGTTGCTCTCCCGCTGGAAGCTGGTGTCTCAGGAGTTCCAAGCTCCTTTACCGCTCCTGGATCCAGCCAAGGACAGTATGAGCTGGATCCTGAAAGAAAGTCGTTACTACTTTGATTTATTTGGAACACCCTTTGTGCTTCCCTGTGTGATTCATATTTACTCCACACTAACTTTTTGCAATTTAACCTTAAATTAGAGCATTTATATTGGTTGGCGAAAAATTTAAGGATTGTAAATGAAAAGAAAACCCAATAAAGGGAAAGTTTGTTGTCCCTATCAAGAAATTGAAATACTAATTTTTTTCATAGTGAGTGTTTTTAATTGTGTAAGACTTGGAAAGTTTTTATTAACCCATTTGGGATGAAATTTTTTTAGTTCAGTTAATTACGTAGTTGTAGTTTATTAAGTTTAATGTTTTTCTGTATTAATAATTTTGTTAGCTTTGACAGTAGTATACTAGCTATAACAGGTTCCATTCATAACATACATATTAGCGAGGTCATTAAAAAAAACCCCAAAAAAACCCTCTGCCTCCAGCTACTGGATGTGAAGACTAAAAGCCATATGTTCTTGACTGATGTAGTAGAAGTAAAGGAAAGGAAATTAGTAGGAAAGTCTTAATTTCACCATGACAGATTTGATGATTTTGATGACATTGATTCTGTAATGATAAATGTCTCCAGTGCTGGTAATGTCCATGGTGAGATGTGGGTGACACTACTGTCACCAATTTTCATGACAACTTATCCCATCAATGTGGTGTACCAAGAAAAGTGAAACAAAAAGTTGGTGATAGTATTGACAGTCTGAGAGCTTTTACTGACAGTGAACTAGGATAACAACAGAGAGAGATGACAATAGGTAACATGTTAACTGGTTCTTGTTTTCTGTGTCTTTTACAGCCCAAAAAGGAATAATCAAGTTTTGGGATGAATTTGGATATTTATCAGCTAACTGGAACCAGCCTCCATCCAATGAATTGCGTTACAGACGCAGAAGAGCTATGGAAATTCCCACAACAATTCAGTGTGGTAAGTTGCTTTGCTCCATTCTGTATCTCCATCCTGCTATATAATTTCTCTTTAAACTCTGTTCTGTTGTTCCCCTGTTCTGGTACACAAGATCATTTTCCTAGCATGTAGCCAGATGGACTCAGAACCAGTGGGTTATTTGCTCTTCTGCTAGCAGATGAGAGATGAAGTCAGATTTCAAAGCTGACGTCATCCTAGATATAACCCTGTAGTGACCTCAACTCCTCAATATCTCTCCGGCTCCTAGCAGATGCGGACGCTACCCCCACAACAGCACGGTGTTAGCGAATTACAGCAAAAAGAAGAAATGATTACCTACTCGTTAAAAAGGATCGAACCCTGCTCTCCTACGGTGATACCTAAGGGTCCCTCCCCCAGTTGAGAATTCCTGAGGTGATTTCGAGATCCCTCAGGTGTGCCTTGGTCCTGACCGGACCATCTGAGCGCCCAACTTGCGCGTCTATAACATAGCCACACGCATAACTGCGCGCACAGCTGCGCGCATAATTACGCACATAACTGAGGGCACAGCCTCACGCATATCTACACGCGCGCATATCAGTGCACATATCGAGGTGCATTACCTGTGCAACTATACACAGAGGCCATGGCACCGGCAGCAAAGAAGCTCAGAAGGCCCTCCCTTTGCACAGCCTGCCACATCAGAGCTGCACAGCCTGAACTGGAGTCCTGCCTGTGTCAACATTATGAGGAAGCCTAGGGAGGATCATCCAAGCCTGGTCCTTCACAGTCTGAGGATGGGTTGGGAACGACTCCATACGACAGCACCCCGGACCTAAGAAATTCCGAAATGACATCTTCCCTGTACGTACCAGGATCAGCTCAGATTCCTGGATTTTGTGTCGCCTCCAGCAGATGGAGACAGAAGTTTTTACGGACTCCGTCGTATACCCGTGAGGTGCCACCTAGAGTCAATCAGTATTTCTCTGTCTCCAGCAGATGGTGAAGGTGCAAAACCCTGAGTCTGGTTAGGTGTGTGTTAGTGTTGGGTTAACTTTGCAAAAAAACCAAAAAACACAGGTTAAGGAAAGGAAAAAGCTTACTTTAATTTTTTTTTCTTCTGAAAGAAATTTGTGAAGAGGATTCCCTTTAGCCTCCCAGGGTGTTGGCAGGTCCTACTGTGACCATCCCCCCTGGTAGCAGAGGCTAGAAAGCAGAGGGTTGAGAACCCTGTATCTGCCTGTGCCTGGGGGTGACACCGGGGGGCCCGGGTCACTCATCCCCAGAGTGAAGGCGCTTCGAGCCACTTGGTGCCTTTACATTAAAAAAAAAAAAAAAAAGTACCGTAAGTTTTCTTGTTTTTTTTCTGTGCGTCCGACCCAGCATTCTCCCTTCCCTTCACCATCACGTTTCAGGTCAGTCGCGTCCCGCAGTTTCCCAGGCAATTTCGCTCTTCAGCGCGCTTCCCTCCAGCGTCAGGTCTAATTTAGATTGCGATCATGCCGCTTGGTACGGCCCGCTCCGCTTGCGGCAGCACGCGTGCGGCTGTCCAGGGCCAGCATTTGTACAGTGTGCTTCTCGGGCGGGGAGGGTCCGTGCACAAGGGGGCGTTCCTAGCCTCTCTAGACCTGACGGAAGCTTACTTGCACATACCAATTCGTCCGGACCATCAGCGATACTTGCACTTCGCAGTTCTCGGGCATCAGTTTCAATTTTGTGCTCTACCATTCGGTCTGGCGACGGCACCCAGAGTGTTCACCGATTATGGTGGTGATAGCGGCTGCCCTGCAGAAGGAGGGCATACTGGTGCATCCCTACTTGGACGATTGGTTGATTTGGTCGAAGTCGGAAGAACTATGCCGGAAGAACTTCAGATGCTCAGCTCGTTAGGTTTGGGTAGTCAATCCAGACGAGTCATCTGGTTCCTTCCCAGTAGTTGGAGTTTATGGGAGCATGGTTCAACACGCTATTGGGAAAGGTGTTTCTTACCGAGGAACAACTGTTCAAGCTTCTTACTCAGGTGGAGTTGTTGCGGTCCAAGCCTCGTCCCAGTGCCTGGGATTATTTGCAGGTCCTGGGTTTGATGGCCTCCACGATTGATCTGGTGCCTTGGACTTTTGCGCATGTGTGTCCACTTCAATCAGCCTTGCTGTCCAGATGGGATCCACTCTCGGGCAAGTTCCACCTTTGTCTGCCCCTGACGGACTCTATGCGGGCAAGCCTGTTGTGGTGGCTACAACCGGACAATTTACGTCGAGGGGTGGATTTGGAAATTCCGTCTTGGTTGGTGGTGACAACCGATGCCAGCCTCTCTGGTTGGGGGGGGCCGTCTGCCAAGGGAGAGCGGTGCAAGGACGGTGAACGAGGACGGAGTCCTCTTAGTCGATCAATTGCTTGGAGACCAGGGCGGTACGGTTGGCTCTACAAGCTTTCCTTCCCTGGATTGCAGGCCAATCTGTAAGAATCCTCTCAGACAATGCGACGACGGCGGCTTACATCAATCATCAGGGCGGAACCAAGAGTTGTCCGTTGGCGATGGAAGCTCAGCTTTTAATCAACTGGGTGGAGCAGCATTCGTACAGGATAGCAGCATCGCAAATTGCCGAAATGGACAATGTAGAGGCAGATTTTCTCAGTCGAAACCAGTTGGACCCGGGAGAGTGGGAACTCTCCGAGGCATTCTGGCTGCTGTGCAACCGCTGGACCACTCCTTTCATAGACCTGTTGGCCACGTTTCGTAATGCCAAGGCACCTGTTCTTCAGTCGGCGGCGAGAGCCAGGAGCGGAAGGGGTGGATGCTCTGGTTTTTCCTTGGCCAAAGGACATTCTGTTGTACGTTTTCCCGTCATGGCTGTTGGTCAGCAAAGTCCTGGGTCGCATCGAGACACATCTGGGCACAGTGATTCTGGTGGCGCCAGAGTGGCCGAGGCGCCCATGGTTTGCGGACCTACTAAATCTCGCGGTAGACGGTCCGCTGAGGTTTCGTCCCTCTCTGAATCTCCTGCACCAAGGGCCCGTGTGTTTAGAAGAGGCGGGTTGCTTTTGTCTAGGGGCATGGCTTTTGAAAGGCAGAGATTAAGGAGTAAGGGCTACTCGGAGGCCGTGATTGCTACGCTCTTGCATTCCCGTAAGACTTCCATTGCGTATGTCCGGGTTTGGGGTGTTTTCAAATCTTGGTGCCTGGACTATGATGTGGTACCATCCCGGGCTTCAGTGGCGGATGTCCTGGCCTTTCTGCAAGTGGGTCTCGTTAAAAGGGTTGGCCTTCAATTCCCTTAGTGTGCAGGTGTCAGCTCTGGGGTGTTTTAGGGGGAAGGTGCAGGGCGTCAGTCTGGCGGCCCATCCAGATGTGGTTTGGTTCTTGCGCGGAGTTAAGCATTTGCGCCCTCCGGTCCAGAATCCCTGTCTGTCATGGAAGTTGAATTTGGCGCTACATGCCCTTTGTAATGCACCTTTCGAACCAATGAAGACCTGACGTTGAAGGTGGTGTTTCTCATGGTTATCTCATCAGTGAAGCGTGTTTCGGAACTGCAAGCCTTATCGTGCAGAGAGCCTTTTCTACGTATTTAGGATTCAGGTGTGTCCTTGCGGATGGTTCCCTCTTTTCTCCCGAAAGTGGTGTCATCCTTCCATTAAAATCAGTTGGTGGAGCTTCCTTCCTTCACGGGTATGGATTTGTCTTTCCCGGAGACTAAGGATTTACGGAAGTTGGATGTGAAGAGGGCATTGTTGCGGTACCTGGAGGTCACGAATAGTTTCCGTCTTTCGGACCATCTGTTCGGCCTGTGGAGTGGACCTAGAAGGGGGTCATAAGGCTTCAAGGTCCACTATCGCACACTGGTTGAAGGAAGCTATTCTATCTGCGTACCTGGTCCAAGGCTGTTCGATTCCGGTCGGTCTTAAGGCGCATTCTACTCGTTCACAGGCAGCCTCGTGGGCGGAATGTCAGCAGGTGTCCCCGCAAGAAATTTGTAGGGTGGTGACCTGGAAGTCTGCACACACCTTTGCCAGGCATTATCGTCTGGACATCCGGGCCCCAGATCCCGGTTCCTTCGGGGCTAGTGTGCTCTGAGCGGGACTCTGTGTCCCACCCAGATTAGGGAAGCTTTGGTACGTCCCAGGAGTCTGGGCTGATTCAGGTACATCAAGAAAAGGAAAATTGGTTCTTACCTGCTAATTTTCGTTCCTGTAGTACCACGGATCAGCCCAGAGTCCCACCCATGAAGGGATGGAGAGTCCGCTCAGCTGATTGTTATACATATTCTGCAAAATGTTTGGCTGTTCTTATATTGGGTTTCAGGTTTTTCACTCCATCTGCTTTTGGGAGAGGTTGGTTTATAATGTGATTTAGAGTTGATTTTTTCTTACTGCTTGGATACAGTGTAATACTGACAGACTCTAGGTAGCACCCTCAGAGGTATAGGACGGAGTCCGTAAAAACTTCTGTCTCCATCTGCTGGAGGGGAAGCAAAACCCAGGAGTCTGGGCTGATCCGTGGTACTACAGGAACGAAAATTAGCAGGTAATAACCAATTTTCCTTTCTCCACAAGAGGGCATTTCAGTGGCCCCTACTCCAACTCCCCCTGGGGATAATATGGACCATGGGGCCTTCTCCTGGTTGGAATTTTTCCAGGGACTTGCAAGCCTTTGTTCAGGCACAGTCAGCCCCAGCTGCAACCTGGGTGGAACCCCAGCCGAGAGCATCTGACCCTCCCGGCCCTTTTCGGGTGCCTCGAGACATGCCTCGCCTCACCAGGAATTTCCCTGACAGGGACCCGGACACCACAGATGACGATGGTGGCTCACTGGAGGAAGGGGAAATCCCCTCAGGCCTGGAACCATACAGAACCATGCTTCGCTTCTTCCACACGGGTGAATTGCCAGCCCTTGTTTCCCAGACTCTGAAGACTCTGGGGATTCCAGGCACGGGACCCTATGGCGGAACCAAAGAAGAACTCCATCTTGGTGTCCCTTCGAAAGGCCTCATGCTATTTCCCAATGGTGGAAGCCATCCAGGAACTGATTGACCTGGAATGGGATTCCCCGGAGGCTAGCTTTAAAGGAGGTTGGGCCTTGGAAGCCTTGTACCCTCTGGAACCAGCAACCAAGGAACGCCTGCATTTCCCGAAAGTGGACGCCATGGTCTGCACCGTCTCGAAGCGAACAACCATTCCTGTTGAGGGAGGGGCGGCATTGAAGGATACTCAAGATAGACAATTAGAATCCATTCTTAAGGAAGCCTTTGATGCAACAGAAATGACACTGCAGATCGCTTCCTGCTGCTCCCTGGTGGCACGCTCCTGCCTGCTTCTCTCGAGGGAGGCAGATAATTCCGGAACGTATACCGGAGAAGCGATTGAACCTGCCGCAGCCTTCTTGACTAACGCAAGCTCAGACCTGGTGCATACCTCAGCAAGAGGAGTAGCCTCGGTAGTGGCGTCCAGAAGGCAGTTATGGTTGCGGAACTGGTTTGCAGATGCAACTTCTAAGGCGAATCTCACAAGAATTCCCTTTAAGGAATCTCTCCTGTTTGGAAGCGAATTAGAGAAATTAGCCAGCAAGTGGGGCGAATCTCCAGAGCCTCGGCTACTGGAAGACAGAGGAAAAAGATCCCAGCGTCCTTCTCCCAGAAGTACTAGGGGCAGAGGCTCCCAATGCTTTCGAATCTACAGGAATTCGTCGTTCCAGTCACCTCGTCCATCCGGGAGGTCCCAGTCCTTGAGGAACAGGTCTGGGGGCAGGCTCGAACCGAGCTTCCCAATGAGAATGGGCCGACCCATCTATAGGAAGAGGAAATAGGGGATCGGCTTTCCCTCTTCTACCAACGATGGGTCGAAATCACGTTTGACAAATGGGTACTAAACATCATTCGAGAAGGTCACTCTCTGGAGTTTCACAACATCCCTCGGGAGAAATTTATATCACCCTGCCACTCCCACACCAGGAGACTGGCAGTGGAATCCACTCTGACAAGACTACTCAGTCTGAAGGCTATAACTTTGGTACCTACACCCCAGCAAAATAAGGGGCATTATTCCATCTATTTTATTGTTCCCAAGAAAGAGGGATCATTCGGACCCATCTTGGACCTCAAGAACGTCAACTGTCATCAGCAGATACTACACTTCCGCATATTGAGGAAGGAGGAATAGCCTAGTGGTTAGAGCAGTGGGCTACGAACCAGGAGACCAGGGTTCGAGTCCTGCTGTCGCTCCTTGTGACCTTGGGCAAGTCACTTTACTCTCCATTGCCTCAGGTACAAACTTATATTGTAAGCCCTCTGGGGATAGGGAAATACCTACAGTACCTGAATGTAAACCAATGTGATATCTCAGATCGAATGTCGGTATATATTAAAAAAAAAAAATAATAATAATAATGGAGACTCTGCTCCGTAATAATGACAGTACAAATAGGAGAGTTCCTAACCTCCCTGGACCTCTCCGAAGCCTACCTTCACATCCTAGTCCATCAAGACCACCAGCGTTTTCTACGCTTTGCGGTACTGGGACTCCATTACCAGTTCCGAGCGCTACCCTTCGGCCTGGCAACCGCCCCCAGCACATTCTCCAAAATTATGGCAACACTGAGGAAGGAAGGGATCTTGGTACACCCTTACTTGGACGACTGGCTGATCAGGGCAAAGTCTTTCTTTGGAAGAGAGCCTGCAGGTGACCAGCAGAGTCAAGAACCTACTGCAGGAACTCGGTTGGGTCGTGAACACGGTCAAGAGCAGTTTGCAGCCCTCTGTCTATAGAGTTCCTGGGGGCCCGTTTCGACACCAAACAGAACAAGGTCTTCCTCCCTCCCCCGAGGAGGAGAAAACTGATGGAGCAATTACGACGATTGACGACCACTATGTGCCCCAAGGTATGGGTCTATCTTCAAGTCCTTTCGCTCATAGCATCAACCCTGCAGGTGGTACTGTGGCCAAGGGCTCACATGCGACCATTCCAATGCCCCTTACTGTCACGCTGGAACACATTGTCCCAAGACTACTCAATTCGCCTCCACCTACCAGTAGAGGTATGTTCTTAGCTTCAGTGGTGGCTACAGGAAGACCACCTAAGCAGAGGAGAGAGCCTGTCCCCACTGAACTGGATCGTGCTCACAACAGACGTGAGCCTCCGAGAATGGGGAGCCCACTGTCAGGAACTGACGGCCCAGGGACAATGGAACAAGGAAGAGGCGGTATGGAACATAAAATGCCTGGAAGCTTGAGCAGTCAGACTAGTGTGCCTGCGATTCAGCCACAGGCTCCAAGGACAAGAGGTTCAAGTGATGTCAGACAACGCTACATCGGTTGCCTACATCAACCGCCAAGGAGGAACCAAGAGCCAGCAGTTGTCTCTCAACCGCCAAGGAGGAACCAAGAGCCAGCAGTTGTCTCTGGAGAGAGACTCCCTCATGGCATGGGCAGAAGTAAACCTACAGGGGATCTCAGCCTCCCACATCACAGGAAAAGACAACGTCTCAGCGGACTTCCTCAGCAGAGAAAGCCTGGACCCGGAGGAATGGGCACTGTTGACCAGAGCCTTCCAACTGATAGTAAATCGCTGGGGCCCCCCAGCCATGGACCTACTGGCCACATCTCTCAATGCCCAAGTCTCCAGGTTCTTCAGCCACAGACTAGAGCAGCACTCAAAAGGAATCAACGTCCTCGTCCAGACCTGGCCAGAGGAGGACTTACTGTATGCCCTCCCCCCATGGCCTCTATTGGGCAAGATCATCCGCAAGATAGAACACCACAGGGGACTAGTTCTACTAGTGGCCCCGGATTGGCCAAGATGCCCATGGTACGCAGACATGCAAAAACTCCTTGCAGGGAGCCCTCTGTGCCTACCTCCACACAGGGACCTTCTCCAGCAGGGCCCGATCCTTCACGAAGATCCGTCTCGATTCTCTCTTACGGTCTGTCCCTTGAGAGGACTCGCCTGAAGAAGCGCGGTTACTCGAAGGCCGTGATTGACACCCTGCTCTGCGTGCGGAGATTCTCAACGTCTCTGGCATACATACGGATCTGGAGGATATTCAAAGCCTGGTGCGGGGACTGTGGGGAATTTCTACAGGATGGTGTGAAGAAAGGGTTGTCACTCAACTCTCTCAAGGTTCAAGTAGCAGCCCTCTCCTGCTTCAGAGCCGAAGTGAACGGAATCAGTCTATCAGCTCATCTGGACTTGGCCCGTTTCCTAAAATGGGTTAAGCAACTTCGACCACCCCTAAAGTGGCAGGTTACCCTTTGGAACCTCAATCTGGTATTGGACTTTCTAGCGGGGGCTTCCTTCAGACCAGTGTGCAGTCTGTCACTATGCCTCTTTAACATTGAAGACTGTATTCCTGATGGCAATATGTCAACCTGTCACATCTCTGAGCTACAGGCACTATCCTATTGGGACCCGTTCCTTAGGTTCACTCCAGGAACCATTCAGCTATGTACCGTCCCCTCATTCCTACCGAAAGTGGTCTCCGAGTTTAATTTGAACCAAGCCATCTCCCTACCATATCCTGATGAACATAAGGACTCTGAAGACTCCCACCTTCTTCACCATCTAAATGTCGACAGACTCCTGGTACGATACCTAGAACAATCAGATCGCTTAAGAACATAAGAAAATGCCATACTGGGTCAGACCAAAGGTCCATCAAGCCCAGAATCCTGTTTCCAACAGTGGCCAATCCAGGCCATAAGAACCTGGCAAGTACCACAAAACTAAGTCTGTTCCATGTTACCATTGCTAATGGCAATGGCTATTCTCTAAGTGAATTTAATAGCAGGTAATGGACTTCTCCTCCAAGAACTTATCCAATCCTTTTTTAAACACAGCTATACTAACTGCACTAACCACTTCCTCTGGCAACAAATTCCAGAGTTTTAATTGTGCGTTAAGTAAAAAAGAACTTTCTCCGATTAGTTTTAAATGTGCCCCATGCTAACTTGTTTGTTCTCCATAGCGGGAAGAATAAAGGCGAAGCGGCCTCGCGATCAACCATAGCTCGCTGGATCAAGGCAGTAATCAAGGCAGCCTACATAGAGGCAGGAAAGCCCTTACCCCTGCAGGTTAAGGCTCATTCTACTAGGACCCAGGCAGTATCTTGGCAGAAGCCAAATTGCTGTCGCCTGCCGAGATCTGTTGAGCGGCGATGTGGTCCTCCCTACACACCTTCTCCAGGTTCTGGATGTCCAGGCCCGAGAAGATGCAGCCTTCACAAGGGCAGTACTAGGTGGGCCACAGGCAGCCTCCACCCCGTCCGGGAGTAGCTTTTGTAGATCCCACTGGTCCTGAGTCCATCTGGCTACACGCTAGGAAATGGAGAAATTACTTACCTGATAATTTCATTTTCTTTAGTGTAGACAGATGGACTCAGCATCCCGCCCACATGTGCCCAGGCGAAGCGCCAAAGTCCAGGGCACCTGCATTTCGACTGGTGTCTGCATTATGCTGGTTAAGTGCACTGGCGGTCTCCACGTTGAATCAAGATTTTAATCAAGTTATTTGTAGTTAGCCAATATATATATGTCCACAAAGGCTTTTCGAGGAGGATACTGAGGAGCTGAGGTCACTACAGGGGTATATCTAGGGCAGTGCTTCTCAACCGGTGTGTTTTATTTATTTTATTTAACTTCTTTTACTATACCGACACTCAAGACCAGGTCTTATCGTACCGGTTTACATTAGAACAAGGGGAAAAATCAATTAACGTATAAGTGGAAAAGAGAAGTTACATTAAAACAGGGAGAGTAAAAACATGGATGTCGGAAGATAGGACAGAATTAAGTAATTGAACAATAAGTTAACAAAATTACAAACTATAAATTAACATAAAACAATAAATTAATAATACAGAAAACATGGATTATAATCAGCGGAAATATACATGGAAATATATATATATGGAATATATACAGCTGGAATATACATGTTATGTCAGATGGGAGGAGTGGCGGGGGTGAGGGAAAAGGGTGGGTTGAGGATGTGAGTGGAAAAGGGAAAAAAGTTTGGGAGTGCGGGGAGGGAGAAGGGTGGGTTGGAGGTTGAGAGAGAGTTGGTTAATATGGAATCCTTCAACGATAGGCTTGTGTGAACAGCCAGGTTTTAAGTTTTTTTCTGAAGGTTAAATGGCATTGTTCCTGGCGTAAGTCTTGAGGAAGCGAATTCCAATGTAGGGGACCTGCTGTTGAAAAAGCTCGCTTGTGGATGGAGTTGTGAACTGATGATTTGTTGGGAGGGGCCTTGAGCTTACTTTTGTAGGCAGTTCTTATTGGTCTTGAAGATGTAAGTAGTTCCAGAGGGAAGGTGAGTTGGAGAGAGGATTGTTGGTAGACCGATTTGTGGATGATAGTGAGAGCTTTGAACAGTATTCTATGTTGAATAGGAAGCCAATGTAAGATTTTTAGGATAGGTGTGATGTGGTCCTTGCGCCGAGTGTTTGTAAGGATCCTGGCTGCTGCGTTTTGCAGCATCTGTAGAGGTTTGGTCGAAGAGGCGGGGAGACCGAGTAGAAGAGCGTTGCAATAGTCAATCTTTGAAAACAGTATTGCTTGAAGCACAGAACGGAAATCCTGGAAGTGTAAGAGCGGTCTTAGATGCTTCAGGACCTGTAGCTTGAAGAAACATTCTTTAGTTGTAGCGTTAATGAATTTTTTGAAATTCATTCTGGAGTCAAGGGTGGCCCCAAGGTCTCTGACATGGCTTGCTAGTGGGGTTATTGTGTTATTAGTGAAGGGGTGGTTATCGCTAGGGGAGATAACCAGGAGTTCCGTTTTGGACGTATTTAGGACCAGGTTGAGATTCGTGAGAAGCTGGTTGATGGCATGTAGGCAGTCGTTCCAGAAATTTAGAGTTGAGGAGATGGGGTCCGAGATGGGGATTATGATTTGCACATCGTCTGCGTATATAAAATGGGTGAGGTTGAGGCTATTGAGCAGCTGGCATAAAGGAAGTAGGTATATGTTAAACAGGGTAGGGGACAGAGAAGAGCCCTGTGGTACTCCTTGTTTTGATGGGACGGGGTGGGATTCTTTGTCGTTTATTTTAACTTTGTAGTGCCTGTTGTTCAGAAAGGATTTAAACCAGAGCAGTGCAGAGCCAGAGATGCCTATTTCCATTAGACGGCTGATGAGGATGTCGTGATTTACCGTGTCAAACGCCGCAGAAATATCGAGTAGGGCTAGGAGGTAAGATTGTCCCTTGTCAAGGCCCATCAGGATGGTGTCCGTTAAAGAAAGAAGGAGGGATTCTGTGTTTAGGCGTTTCCTGAAACCGAATTGAGAAGGGTATAAGATATTGTGGGAGTCCAAGTAGTCAGTGAGACGGAAGTTGACAAGTTTTTCCATTATTTTAGCTATAAAAGGTAGGTTTGCGATGGGGCGGAAATTTGCTGGGTTGGCTGGGTCCAGATTGGGTTTTTTTAGTAAGGGTTTCAGCGAAGCAATTTTTAAGGAGTCAGGGACAGATCCTTGATTGAGGGAACACCAGTTCGGCGACACACCAGTGGGTCGCCAAACACCGGCAGGTGTGTCGCATCTCCCGGTGTCCCACTGCCCCGTTGTACTTTCCTTCTCCCTTTTTCCAGCCCCCATGGGCCAGTTGGAAGCCTCTTTTCTTCCTACCCCCACTGCCCAGTGGGAAGCCGCCTTCATTCTGCCTGCCCCCGTGCAGGCCAGTTGGAAGCCTCCTCCCTTCTACCTGCCAGTGGGAGTAGGAAGAAGGGAGGAAGCCTTTGATTGGCCGGTGAGGCAGGCATCAGAAAGCCCGGGGGTTGGGTGGGAGGAATAGAAGTGTTGAACTTCGAAGCAAGGCCGCCACGAGAGCCCATTCCCGTGGCGGCGAAGAGGAAAACCCGACCCCGACCAAGCAAGACCGCCATGGGAGCCCATTCCAATGGTGGTGAAGAGCAAAACCCGACCCCGACCAAGCAAGACCGCCACAGCCCGTGGCGGCGAAGAGGAAACCCAACCCAGACTGAGGCTACCACGGGAGCCTATTCCCGTGGTGGCGAAAAAAGAAGGCCCGCCGGAGTAAAGCCGTGGCAGAACTGGAGCCCATCTCTGCAGTGAAGGAAGAATAAGTTTTTGGTGAGAGATCGATTACTGCAACGCACTACTACTCGGTCTCCCTGCCTCCTCCACTAAACCTCTACAGATGCTGCAAAACGCAGCAGCCAGGATCCTCACAAATACCTGTTGCAGAGACCACTGGCTACCCATCCACTATAGAATACTCTTCAAGACACTGACCATCATTCACAGAACCATATATCAGCAATCATCTCTACAACTTACCATTCCTCTCGATTTCCACGCTTCATCAAGACCAATCAGATCCGCTTACAGAGACTCCCTCCAGGTCCCCCTAGCAAATCCTTTATATACAACTCTATTAAAAAACGAGCTCTTTCCACGGCCAGACCGCATAACTGGAACTCACTCCCCCCTGATCTACGCCAGGAAAAATGCCAGTTCTCCTTCAGAAAAAAACTGAAAACCTGGCTATTCACTCAAGCATACCGCTGAAGATACTGTCTTCCTCCAGCACCGTCTGTTTCCCCTCTCCCTAGTACTTCCCTTCCTTGCCCCCCACCCCTTCCCGCCCACCTGACGTCCCAGTCTCACCCTCAGTCCCCCTAAATATGGAACTGTTCGGCCAAGAAATCTGTTTTTACAATTATCTTATTATGCCAGAAACTGATCACTCAACTTTTGATATCTGAACCACTGAAATGTATGTACAAACTTTATTATCTAATCAACAGTTCTCTACTCATTATTTTTACTGTTTAATCTATCCCTCTTTTCTAATGACCAATGTATTCATTCCTGTTTATTGTAACTTTTTCTTCTACGCCTGCTCTGTTAATTGGTTCCCCCCTTGTTCATTGTAAACCGGTTCGATAAGACTTGTCTTGAGCATCGGTATATTAAAAGAACTTAAATAAATAAATAAACCACATCGAACCATGAGACGCTTCTTCACCAAGGACAAACTTCCAGACCTGGTCACGCATAGCTTGAAAGAGCTTGCCATCCTCAGGGGAAGCTAAGCCGAACCCACTTTTGGAGGACTTCGTCAGACCTCCCGCCATTTCCCACTATTACAAGCTGTCCAGCAACTAATTGACCTGGAATGGGAGGCCCCAGAAACCACATTCAAAGGGGGCCGGGCTGTGGCACCCTCTGGACCCCGCCGCCAAAGATCTCCTGGCATGTCCGAAAGTGGATGCCATGGTCTGCGCAATCTCGAAGCACACTACTATCCCAGTGGAGGGAGGAGCAGCACTCAAGGATGCTCAAGACAGACGTCTGTAATCTATCCGCAAACAGTCCTTTGACGTCTCTGCTATGTCTTTAGAGATCGCAGCCTGCTGTGCCATGGTGACACGCGCCTACTTAGCACAGACCAGGAACAACACTCCTGGGGAAGGCCTGGAACCAGCCGTATCATTCCTCATGGACGCCGCTTCGGATCTGGTATGCACGGCAGCTAAAGGAGTCTCATCCGCCGTGGCAGCCAGAAGACAAAACTTTCTCCGAAACTGGTCATCCGACGCATCCTCCAAAACGAGACTCACAAGGATGCCTTTCAAGGGAACACTCCTTTTCGGGAGCGAACTAGAGAAACTAGCCAACAAGTGGTGCGAGACCCCACTGCTGCGGCTACCGGAGGACAGGAATAAAAGAAACCAGCTATCCTTCCCCCGGACCTCCAGAGGCAGAGGATCACAGCGCTTCAACCCATATAGAAGCTCATATCAAGCGGCCCACCCCGCAGGCCGGAACCAGTCCTTTCGGAACAAGCACAATAAAAGGGGAGCCAGCTTGGGCCCAGGCTTCAGCCGCACCCCACAGTGAAGATCAGCCGGGGCAGACTGGCCCTATTCTACCAAAGATGGGTCGAGCTAACTTCAGACAAGTGGGTCCTATCCATCATTCGAGACTGATATTCTTGGATTTCCACCACCTCCCTCCGGACAAGTTTGTGGAATCTCCCTACCATGAACCTTCTAAGAGAATGGCAGTGGAAGCTACACTGACCAGATTACTAGCCTTAGAGGCTATGACACAGGTGCCTCCACAACAAATAAATACTGGCCATTATTCCATCTATTTTATCGTTCCCAGGAAGGAAGGAACGTTCAAACCTATCCTGGACCTCAAGGCGGTCAACCGTTACCTGAAGATTCCCTGCTTCCGCATGGAAACCCTGTGCTCGGTAATAAGGGCGATACAACCAGGAGAGTTCCTTACCTCCCTGGATCTGTCGGAAGCCTACCTACACATTCCGATCCATCAAGAGCATCAGTGTTTTCTACGCTTCTCGGTCCTGGACCATCACTACCAGTTCCGGCCACTACCTTTCGGGTTAGCCACTGCATCCCAGGCGTTCAGCAAGATCATAGTGGTGGTGGCAGCAACACTGAGGAAGGAAGGAATCCGCGTACACCCTTATCTAGACGATTGGCTGATCAATGCGAAAACCCCAGAGGAAAGCCACCAGGCAACCAACAGAGTCAAAACTCTACTGGAGAGCCTCGGGTGGGTGGTCAATACAAACAAGAGCTGCCTGCAGCCTTCCCAATCTCTAGAGTACTTGGGAGTCCGGTTCGACACCAAACAAGACAAGGTCATCCTGACACCAACAAGGAGATCAAAACTGATGACCCAGTTACGAACCCTGTTGAGCGAACCTTGCCTCACAGCATGGGATTACCTACAAGTTCTCGGCCTCATGGCATCCACACTGGAAGTAGTCCCATGGGCATGGGCTCACATGAGACCTCTACAACGCTCACAACTATCACGATGGAATCCACTGTCCCAGAACTACACCGTAGGGCTACAGCTCCCGAACAGAATTCGGGCCCAACTACGATGGTGGCTACAAGAAACCATTCTGAGCCAGGGAACGAGACTATCCTCCCCAACCTGGATCCTACTCACCATGAATGCCAGCCTACAAGGATGGTGAGCACACTGCCAGGAGCTAACCGCAAGGTCAATGGAACAAACAAGAGTCTGGATGGAATATCAATCGCCTAGAAGCCCGGGCAGTCAGACTAGCCTGCCTAAGGTTCGGTCACAGACTCCGAGGCAAAGCGGTCAGAGTATTGTCTGACAACGCCACAACAGTGGCCTACATGAACCGTCAGGGAGGAACCAGAAGCCAACAGGTGTCTCTGGAAATAGACCCCCTAATGTCATGGGCGGAGGTGAATCTTCAAGAGATCTCGGTCGTCCACATTGCCGGGAAAGACAATGTCGCAGCGGACTACCTCAGCAGAGAGAATCTAGATCCAGGAGAATGGAAACTGTCAACCACAGCATTCCAATTGATAGTAAACCGTTGGGGAACATCAACCATGGACCTCTTGGCAAGCCGGTCCAACGCCCAGGTACCCAGTTTCTTTAGCCGCAGGCGAGAACCCCAGTCCCAGGGAATCGATGCCCTGGTACAGACCTGGCCACAGGAGACTCTGTTATACGCCTTCCCGCCATGGCCTCTATTGGGCGCACGATCATCCACAAGATAGAACACCACAGGGGGCCGGTACTTCTAGTGGCCCCGGACTGGCCAAGACCATGGTACGTAGACATGCGAAGACTGCTGGCAGGGAACCCCCTGCCGTTACCTCCACACAGAGACCTGCTCCAACAGGGACTGATCCTCCACAAGGATCCAGCTCGATTATCTCTTACGGTCTGGCCATTGAGAGGACTCGCTTAAGGAGGAGAGGAGGGGGCAGTAATTGACACCCTACTTCAAGCACGCAAGTTCTCCACGTCCTTAACATACATAAGGATTTGGAGAGTATTCGAATCCTGGTGTGAGGACCACGATATCATACCACACTCAGTCAAAATTTCTGCGATTTTGGAATTCCTACAGAACGGACTACAGAAGGGACTGTCCCTCAACTCCATCAAGATACAGGTGGCTGCATTGTCATGCTACGGAACCAAGAGCGAGAGCGGCAGCATAGCCTCTCACCCGGATGTCTCCCTCTTCCTGAAAGGAGTCAAGCACATCCGACCACCCCTAAAGTGGCCGGTGCCTCTTTGGAACCTCAACCTGGTCCTAGATTTCCTAGCAGGAACCTCCTTCAGACCTCTCCGCGGCCTGTCTCTCCGACTATTAACATTGAAGACAACCTTCCTGCTGGCAGTCTGTTCAGCTTGGCGTATATCCAAGCTACAAGCCCTGTCCTGCCGGGAGCCGTTCCTCAGACTCACCCTGGGAACCATCCAGTTACGCACAGTTCCGTCGTTCCTCCCCAAAGTGGTCTCTCACTTCCATCTCAACCAAACCATCTCGCTACCATCACCAGATGAACATAAGAATTCAGAAGAGGCTCGAAGTCTACAACATCTCAACGTCGGCAGGCTCCTAGTCAGATACCTGTAAAGGTCGGAATCCGTACGAAAGTAGGGACCATCTTTTCGTCCTTCACCGCGGGAAGAAGCAGGTGGAAGCGGCCTCGCAAGCAACCATAGCCCGCTGGATCAAAGAAGTCATCAAGGTGGCCTACGTGGAAGCAGGCCAGCCACCGCCTTTACAAGTCAAGGCCCATTCTACTAGAGCCCAGGCAGTGTCCTGGGCGGAAACCAAGATGCTGTTGCCCGCCAAGATCTGCAGGGCGGCAACATGGTCCTCCAACCACACCACCTTCAGGTTTTACCACCTGGATGTTCAGGCTCGGGAGGAATCAGCATTTGCAAGGGCAGTTCTAAGTGGGTCACAGGCAGCCTCCCACCCGGTTCAGGAGTAGCTTTTATACATCCCATTGGTCCTGAGTCCATCTGCTACATGCTAGGAAATGGAGAAATTACTTATCTGATAATTTCGTTTTCCTTAGTGTAGACAGATGGACTCAGCATCCCACCCACAGCTGCCGTTACTCATGGAATTCTCTGGGGACATCACTGGGAGCGAGTGATTCAAGGGTAAGCCATGCTTTCCTTCATCTAGGACACCCATCCTACCGGGTGTCGACGCTTCTCGGTTGAGGGCACTGGCGGTCTCCAGCTATATCCAATTCAACCAGTTCAAGTTAATCAAGTTAACCAAGGTATAAAGTTAATTAGTCAAATTATTCAGTCATACATATATCCACAATGCTTTTTGAGGAGAATACTGAAGAGCTGCACTTCCTGCAGGGGTATATGTACTAGGGATGACGTCAGATTGAAATCTGATCCATCTCCAACTGCTATCAGGAGTACACTATACCCACTGGTCCTGAGTCCATCTGTCTACACTAAGAAAAACAAAATTATCAGGTAAGCAATTTCTCCAGTTCTTGGCTTCCCTGGATTTGACCGAGGTGTACTTGCACATAGGGATCTGGCCCGACCAACAGAGATATATCATGATCCTAGGGACACATTTTCAATTTTGTGCTCTCCCGTTTGGTCTGGCAGCTGCTCCGAGGACCTTCACCAAAGAGCTGGTCCTGGTGGCGGCTGTTCTTAGGAGAGAGGGTGTCCTGGTTCACCCATATCTGGACGACTGGTTTTTTCGGGCAAAGTCAGTGGTCCTTTGCAGTCAGGCAGTGGACTTGGTGCTGCAGTGCTCGAGATCCCTGGGCTGGATAGTTGATCTATCCAAGAGTCATCTTTCCCCTTCTCGGGTCTTGGAATTTCTGGGGGCATGTTTCAATACAAAGGTGGGGAAGTGTTTTCTCACCAAGGATCGCATTGCAAAATTGCAGATGCAAGTTCGTAGATTGGAGAAACAGGTGCCCAGAGTCTGGATTTACTTGCAGGTTTTCTGTTCCACGGCATCCACTCTGGAGCTGGTTCCTTGGGCATTCGCTCATATGTGGCCTCTGTGCTTTCCCCTTGGGATCCATTATCAGAACAATTTCAACTTCCACTACCTCTTACGGAGCTAGCCAGGTTCAGTCTTTCGTAGTAGCTTGGTTGGGACCAGTTGAGGCGCAGGGTGGACTTGGGAGGTTCCAGACTGGGTGGTAGTTAACGCCGATGCCAGTCTCTCTGGGTGGGTCGTGGTATGCCAAGACCAGTCGGTGGAGGAAGCGTTGTGGTCTATCAATCGCTTAGAGATGAGAGCGGTGCAGCTGGCGCTGCGTACATTCCTACAGCTCTTGTGCAGGAAGCCAGTGAGGATCTTGTCAGACAATGCGACAAAAGTAGCTTACATCAACCGACAGGGTGGTACCAAAAGTCGTGCAGTGGCTCAGGAAGCCCAGGAGTTTATCCACCTAGCAGAGCAGCATCTGGCGCTATTAACGGCTCTCATATTGCCAACATAGACTACACAAGCAGATTTTCTCAGCTGGCAACAGCTGGATCCCAGAGCGGTTGAGTTGTCGGAGGAAGCAATGCGCCTCATCCATGGGACAGGCCCCACATGGATTTAATAGCAACTCAAAGAAATGACAAGGCTCTGTGCTTCTTCAGTCACAGAAGGGGTCGATGCCTTGGTTCCTTCTTAGCCGAGGGGCATTCTTCTAACATGTTTCCACCATGGCTGCTGGTGGGCAAAATATTACAGCATATAGAGATCTATCCGGGAGAAGCAATTCTAGTGGCTCCAGAGTGGCTGCGGCAGCCTTGGTTTGCAGATCTCATCAATCTGGCGGGGGATGGGCCATTGAGGCTTGCTCATCTACCAAAGCTTCTGCGCCAAGATCCCATGTTTTCCAATCAGGCGGCTCGCTTCTGTCTCACGGCTTGGCTTTTGAAAGGATATTTTGAGGATGTTATTTCTATTCTCCTGCAAACTAGAAAGACTTCCACCTCCTTGGCATATGTGAGGGTCTGGAGAGTTTTTGAGACTTGGTGTGCGGAGCAGGGAGTTGATCCTACTCGGGGATCCGTAACAAATATTCTGTCCTCCTTGCAGAGTGGGTTGGTGAAGGGCTTGGCCGTTAGTTCCCTCGGAGAGTTCAGGTGGCAGCCTTGGGCTGTCTTCGAGGGAAGGTGCAGGAAGTTGCCTTAGCTGTACATCCGGATGTGGTACGTTTTCTCTGAGGCACAAAGCATTTGTGTCCTCCGGTTTGGAAGTTGAATCCCTCTTGGAACCTTAACTTGGTCCTTAGGGGGGAATGTGTGCGGCTCCGTTCAAGCCTCTTAGAAGGGCTAATATGAAGGATCTCACTTTAAAGGTGGTTTTCTTGGTGGGAATTTGCTCTGCTAGAAGGATCTCGGAGCTTCAGGCTTTTGTACTGCAGGGATCCATTTTTGAGAATTACGGATTCGGGAGTCTCGATGACTATTCCTTCCTTCCAAAGGTGGTGTCATTTCATACATAAAGACATTCATAACATCGCCCCTCTCAAACTGAGCCATCAATTCCGTGCTCACACCTCTGAAAGACCAATCAGAAGAGCTTACAAAGGCTCTCTGCATGCCCCCACTACTAAATCTTCTCTAAGCAAAAGAGCGTTATCTACATCTGGGCCGACTCTTTGGAACACTCTCCCTCCTGACCTCCGTCAAGAACATTGTCTCCTAACCTTCAAGAAAGACTTAAAAACTTGGCTGTTCAATCAAACTTTCCCTGAAAACCCAAGTTCTCTTTGATGCAGGTCCTAGAACATGACTCCAAGGCCTATGGCTAACAGTTATTGGACTTACTGAACTATCTCTTCACAGCCCCCCCAGGACACATCCTAGTTTTAAATAAAGTATTTTATTTATTTTATTTTATTATTTTATTATTATTTATCCACAATTTTATTTTTTTGCTCTCGGTTTGTTATGGTTTATTATGGTTCCTTGTTTCCAAATGTTTTTCTGAATGTTGCAATTGCTAATGTTCATTGTTTAATGTATCGCCTCCCAGCGAAAGTTCTGTTCCATTGTAAACCGGTGTGATCTATATCCTTTATAGGAATATCGGTATATAAAAATTCAAAATAAATAAATAAATTTGTCGATCAACCAAGCTCCTGGCCTTTCCAAATTTTGGATGCTACACGAGAGAGTTGCGACTCTTGGATGTAAAGCGGGCGTTGTTGCGATATCTTAAGGTCACTAATAGCTTCCGGTTGTCTGACCATCTTTTTGTGCTATGGAGTGGTGCAAAGAAGGGTCATAAGGCGACCAAATCCATGATTGAGCATTGGTTTAACAAAGCTATAGGTTTGGCATTCATCTGCCAGGGTCGTCCTGTCCCGGAGGGGTTAAGGGCTTACTCTCCTCGTTCTTAAGTGGCTTCCTTGGCCGAATGTCAACAGGTATCGCCACAAGAGATTTGTCAGGCAGCTATTTGGAAGTCCTCGCACACATTCACCAGGCATTATCGTTTTGATGTCCAAGCCTCAGAGGCCAGGGTTTGGCAAAAAATGTGCTTCGAACTGGACTCCTGCTGCAGCAGTCAAAAAAGCAGAAGAATGTTAGGAATTATTAGGAAGGGAATGGTGAATAAAATGGAAAATGTCATAATGTCTATGCATCGCTCCATGGTGAGACCGCACCTTGAATACTGTGTACAATTCTGGTTGCATCTCCAAAAATACATAGTTGCGGTGGAGAAGGTACAGAGGAAGGGCAAGCAAAATTATAAAGGGAATGGAACAGCTCCCCTATGAGGAAAGACTGAAGAGGTTAGAGCTGTTCAGCTTGGAGAAGAGACGGCTGAGGGGGGGGGGGGGATATGATAGAGGTCTTTAAGATCATGAGAGGTCTTGAACGAGTAGATGTGAATCGGTTATTTACACTTTCGAATAATAGAAGGACCAGGGGCATTCCATGAAGTTAGCAAGTAGCACATTTAAGACTAATAGGAGAAAATTATTTTTCACTCAGTGCACAATAAAGCTTTGGAATTTGTTGCCAGAGGATGTGGTTAGTGCAGTTAGTGTAGCTGGGTTCAAAAAAGGTTTGTATAAGTTCTTGGAGAAGTCCATTAACTATTAATCAAGTTGACTTAGGGAATAGCCACTGCTAGAGATGTGAATCGTGTCCTCGATCGTCTTAACGATCGATTTCGGCTGGGAGGGGGAGGGAATCATATTGTTGCCGTTTGGGTGTTTAAAGTATCATGAAAATCGTGAGCCGGCACACTAAAACCCCCTAAAACCCACCCCCGACCCTTTAAATTAAATCCCCCACCCTCCCGAACCCCCCCCCAAATGCCTTAAATTACCTGGGGGTCCAGCGGCGGTCCGGAACAGCAGCGGTCCGGAACGGCCTCCTGCAATTGAATCGTGTTGTCTTCAGCCGGCGCCATTTTTCAAAATGGCGGCGGCCATAGACCAACACGATTCGACTGCAGGAGGTCGTTCCGGACCCCCGCTGGACTTTTGGCAAGTCTTGTGGGGGTCAGGAGGCCCCCCCCAAGCTGGCCAAAAGTCCCTGGGGGTCCAGCGGGGGTCCGGAAAACGATCTCCTGCCGCGAATCGTTTTCCGTACGGAAAATGGCGCCGGCAGGAGATCGACTGCAGGAGGACGTTCAGCGGGGGTTCCGCTTAATCGCTTAATCGCAAAATTAATAGAAAAAACTATACAAAAACAACGAGCAGAACACCTAGATAACAATAACATCCTTTACCCTTCACAGCATGGCTTTCGGAAACACTATAGCACAGAGACACTTCTGCTTGCACTTACAGATAACATCATGAGGGGATTTGATAACGGTAAACAGTACATACTAGTGATGCTTGACCTGTCAGCAGCATTTGACACTGTAAATCATGACATACTCTTAAATAGACTAGAAGAAATAGGCCTAAACAACAAAACTATCAAGTGGTTCAGATCATATCTCAATGACAGATATTTTCAGGTTCAAATTAAAGACACTATATCAAATAAAATAAACCTTCAAACAGGAGTTCCCCAAGGATCTGCCCTCTCCGCAACTCTTTTCAACATATACTTACTACCACTATGCCACCTACTAGCTGGACTGGGAATCACACACTATATATATGCTGCTGATATCCAATTAATTTTACCCATTGATGACACAATTGAGAAAACATTAAACTTAGCCAACATGTATCTAGATATCATTAAACAGCTGCTAAACCAAATGGAATTAGTAATTAATATAGAGAAGACAGAATTCTTACATTTAGAGAGAAAAAATACTGAAATCAAACATAGTCCAATCACACTAAAAAACAATCAACAAATAAAACTTGCAGAGAAAGTACGAAACCTAGGAGTAATAATTGACCCCAAACTAAGCTTAAAACAACACATATCTCTAAAAGTAAGAGAAGGATACGCTAAACTCATGGTCCTCAGGAGACTTAAACCACTACTGACAATGGCCAACTTTAGATCGGTACTACAAGCACTAATATTTGCGAGCACTGATTATTGTAATGCACTTCTACTCGGTCTTCCATACACCTCACTAAGACCAATGCAAATTCTACAAAACGCAGCCGCAAGAGTCTTAACTGGCAAAAGTAAAAGGGATCACATTACCGAAACACTGGCTGAACTACACTGGCTTCCCATCGAACAAAGAATACAATACAAAACGCTGTGCACCATACATAAGTTAATACATAACGAACATGCAGACTGGTTAAATACAGCCCTTCGTGTACACATCCCTAACAGAAACCTAAGATCAGCAAACAAAGCACTACTAACCATTCCATCAGTAAAAACTGCAAGACTTACACAGGTGCGAGAGAGAGCACTATCACTGGCAGGACCCATAATATGGAACTCCATGCCCCTAGATTTAAGACTACAAAGAGACAGCAAAACCTTTAGAAAAGGTTTAAAAACCTGGCTCTTTAAACAAGCTTTTCAGAAAGAGAAGGGAGAATAGAAACCAGGGACAGGCAAAGCACATTCAATATAACATCCACACACAGTGTATTCACCAAGTGTGTAGTCTTTAAAGAACAACTCACGATTTTAAAGTAAATCTATAATAATAACCGAGATTGAGACATGGACATGATTAGTTACATTTAAACATTATTGATCACTAACTATGTTACCGAACCTTATGGCACTCTTGTAAGTGTGCGAATCACAGTATCATTAATTTTATGTGCCTTGATGTAAACCGTTGTGACGGTATCTTCCAAACGACGGTATAGAAAAGATTTAAAATAAATAAATAAATAAATGTTGAGATGTTTTCTCTCTTGTCAGATCAGTGCCTGAAATGGCGAACACTTCCCTTCCAACTGAGCTCTGTGGAAAAGAATTTCCCAGACAGATGGATATGTTCAATGAACCCAGATCCTGAGCAAGACAGGTAGGCATTGTGTAGTGATAATTGGGGTTGTATCATGGATTGCAGTGCACACAGCAAGTAGATGTTTAGTGACTGCTGTTTTTTGGACTTCAGATCAGTGATCCATCACCTGGTTAGGATCCAGTGTCCATAGAGGTTCAAATTGGTCTTTTCTCCTGGATATACTAATTTAATTTATTTAATTTATTTATTTAGCATTTTTTTAATATACCGAGGTATAGCAGAAATTGCCTTCACTCCGGTTTACATTTACAACAAACCTGTTACATTTAAAGCATTTAACAGAAACTGGTTCTGAACAATAGATTAATATCAATCAATAAATACAATATAGTTAGGTATATATCTGTGCTCAAAGCATGTAAGGGGATAGCTGATATAGAGAAAAATCAAGAAGGTTTCTGTGAGTCAGTGGTAGTCGTTGGAGGGAGATTGCATGGCCAAGGTGGGACCCGCCAAGGGAGTGGACTGCAGTCTTATCCTATACTGTCTTTGAGTCTATTTAACAGTGTATCCAGTTAGATTAAAGATGCAATCAGTATGCATACGACTGAGTGGGGAAACTATACAAAACATTGTTGAAAATTAAGAACAGGCCCAAGAATTTGAGATCCTCTTTTTCATATTAGTATAAAATTGTATAACTGACTCAATTTATTAATTTCAACTCTTGCTTTTAAAGAGGAATATTCTTAGTTGACCTATTCTGTTTGGTAATCATTCCAATACACTATTACAAGGTAATGGTTTTTTTTTCCTTTCTCTCTATTCAAACTTGTTTTTGCATTTTCCAGGCTTTGTGTCCTCTCTGCTTTGTTCTCTTCAGTCTTTTTTTCTTGTTGCAGGTGTGAGGCTGCTGAGCAGAAACAGAAATTACCTGTAGGAACTTTGAAGAAGGACACTGTATCCCATGAGGAGAAGAAGAAACATCTGAGTGAAAAAATCCGACAGCAGCAAGAGAAACTGGAGGCTTTGCAGGTGGGTTTGTGGCAGAGGAAGGAAAGGAGGGGGCACTGGTAAGAAAAGATGTAGGCAGATGGATCTATGCTGAACATGGAAGAAGATGCGAGGCAGAGAGACTGAGTTCAGTGCTGATGGATCTGTGCTAACTAAGGGAGAAAAGTGCAGGGCAGAGATGTTTGTATGCCCTGCAAGTAGGTCTGTGTTTAGCAAGGTGGGTGAGAGCATGGACAGAAGAAACTAGAGGATTTGCCATTATGTCTTTGGGTAGATCAATGGGGTACAGACAAGAGAAGTAATAGCTCTGTGGGTGGATCTGAGATTACCAGATCTATAGAAAAGTTGTATAGAGGAATAACTGTCTTCCCAAATAAAATTATATTTTCTGCTCATTTCCTTGTGCAGAAAACCAGTTCAGTTTGTTCCCAAGCAGACCTAAAGAAGCTTCCACTAGATGTGAGCTGTCGACCAGTAGCAGAGGTCAGTATCACAAATTCATAGCATGTTAATGCTTTTTGTGACAGATATCTGAAGCATGATCTGTCAACTTACTATTCTCCCTTCTCTTGCAGAATTCACCATCCCTGAATAGACCTCCACGGCCACGGTCGCCACCTCTGCCTGCTGTCCTAAAGAATGTTTCTATCGGATCACCTCCCTCCAAAATGAGCAGCCAATTGAGAAAGCCAGTGCCTATCCGCCCAATGGTCAGCTCTCCGAAGGTGTCCAGTGTGTCTGTAAGAGGGGAAGCCAGCACCTCCAGGGTCCAGCCTCATATCACAGCCATTGTGAAGCCAAACAACACTGCTGCTAAAATGCCTGCCAGAACTATTCTGCCAGTAAAACTCACACCATCATTCACACCTCAGAACTCCAAGAGCCAAAATGAGATGCTGACCCCAAAATATTCAAAGACACCCGTGCCAAAGAAGCCAGTACCAGGCAAGATGCCCCTGGTGAGATCTGAGTTTCCAGCTTTTAAACATGACCATACAGGGCCTGAGAGAAAGAATCTTGCTGTTACCAAACATGGGGCATAACTCAAAAGCTGGGACAGAGAATTCTGCTCAGCTGAAAGTCTAAGATGGGGAACCTTACATGGATGCGCATAGCTTGGAGAGTTGGATAAAGACCACTACACGGACATACAGAATTTAGAGCCTGGAAGAGCAAATTCCATAGGAATTAGACCAGGATACAGAGAGCTCTTATTTTAAGACTTAACAAATATTGCAGCTAGTGCTATAATTCATATGTGATCTTATCTTCCATCTCAACTTGCAAATGCAATGTCTCAAATTAAGGGAATTTTTGAGCCTCCCCATACAGATGTAGCATTTTGGAGGCTTTTATTAAGTTACTGCTGTGCATGGGGACTGGTCCTGATTAGAATGTCTCATGTCTTTGTTTCACTCCAGCACTATCCTCTTTGAGTACCGTATTTCATCTCTAGTAATGAAGGGGAAAAAAAAAGATGGACTTTAAGATGGGGTTGGAGTTGATTATCAGCCAGCTGAGTCTTGCAGAATATGTAGTTTGTGGATAACCGCCTTTTTGTAGAATTGTTTATAATTCACTTTCCTGAACATACCCAGATCAGTCCAGACAAATTGGTTTATGCATTCCTACCAGCAGATGGAGGCAGAGAACAAAACTGTAAGGCACCTCTACTTAACCGAGAGTGCCACCTGCAGTCCCTCAGTATTTCTGTCTCCAGCAGATGGTAGAAGTGCATCAGCAGTCCTGACTGGTTTGAAGTTGGAAACTGGAAAGGGCTCCCCGAGGTAGCAGGTTCCGTTCTTCGGGCCATCCCTTGGGTCGAGCTGGGCGAACAGGGGGTTGGATACCACTGCCTGTGTTAGCCTGTGAGTCCCAGGGCCCCTGATAGCCAAGGGACTGGCTCCCTCTCTGTGCCCTGAGGTCCTCTCCTAGCTGCTGCTGACTCGCTCAGGAAAGTATCCCCCAAGTGGGGCTCTTCTTTCTCTATAGCATTTTAAGTTCTTTCAGGAGCAGCAAGGCTCAGCAGGACAGCTAGCCTGCATGTTAGTGCTGCAAGCAGGCAGGCCTGGCGATCCAGGACCATGTCGGAAGGGGGGAGGGGGTGGCGACTAGGGAGGCCTGCCGGCGGAGGACGGTGATCTTTTTCCCGGGGAGGGGGGATAGACCTGTTTTCGACGTGCTGGTCCATGCCGCATTCAGCGGGGCTATTTTTGGTGCACACGGCTTTCCTCTTCTCTGCCGCTTCTGCTGCGCGCCTTCAGGCCACATGGAGCAGCCATTTTGGCCCAGACTTTTTCCGCGGGGGCTGCGTGATGGCAGACAAGCCGCTGGTTGCACCTTGCAAAGCCTGTGGAGTGTGGTCTGCCTACCTAAACTCCCTTTCCCTTTGCACTACTTGTGCTCGGGGAGGAGAGGGATCCTCCTCTAGGACTTAGAAGTCCAAGAAGGCTACTCAATCCTCAGGGCAGGGCCCAAGGTGAGGGTCTCTATTCCTGAGGCCTCAGCAGGGGCTATGGACTTCAGAGCTCCCTCTGAAGGGGGCTGCTACTGATGGCCCTCCCCCCCCTCTCCTGACGCCAGTATTGACTAACAGACCCTCTGTGAAGGTGCCGGACCTGAAGGAAATGACCCCCGGGTGGTTCGCCTTTTAAGAGGGAAGAACAGAGACCTCTAATTCCCTAGGTTTTGAAAGAATTGGGAGTGAAGCTGGCTCAGGAAGAGTCTGATAGCGTAGGAATTAATCCGGTCCCGGATGGTTTCAGAGGTCCGCCGAGCACTTTCTCTATTCGAAAAAAAATTCAAAAGCTGATTAGCTGGGAATGGGATATCCCGGAAACGGGCATAAAAGTGGAGAGGGCAATGACGAAGCTCTACCCCCTGTTGGAGGAGCATTTGGACCGCCTTAAGATTCCTAAGGTGGATGCAGCGGCAGTTATCAAGAAGACCACGATTCTGCGATGCCGCTCTGAAAGATGTGCAGGATCGCAAGCTGGAGATTCAACTCAAACAGATGTTCGAGGTCTCCGTGCTGCTGTTTCTGTTAGTATGATGCAGCATGCCTGTCTCTTGGATTCAGAAGCCCCAGTAGCTGGCGGCTTTGGGAGTACTCTCTCCTGTTCAGGCGCACTAACCACATCCTCTGGTAACAAATTCCAGAGCTTAATTGTGCATTGAGTGAAGAAGAATTTTCTCTGATTAGTCTTAAATGTGCTACTTGCCCTCATATCCCCCCTCAGCTGTCTCTTCTTCAAGCTGAACAGCCCTAACCGCTTCAGCCTTTCCTCGTAGGGGAGCTGTTTCATTCCCTTTATCATTTTGGTTGCCCTTCTCTGTACCTTCTCCATCGCAACTATATCTTTTTTGAGATGCGGCGACCAGAATTGTACACAGTATTCAAGGTGCAGTCTCACCATGGAGCGATACAGAGGCATTATGACATTTTCCATTTTATTAACCATTCCCTTCCTAATAATTCCTAACATTGTTTGCTTTTTATACTGCTGCAGCATACTGAGCAGACTATTTCAAAGTATTATCCACTATGATGCCTAGATCTTTTTCCTGGGTGGTAGCTCCTAATATGGAACCTAACATTGTGTAACTTCGCAAAGGTTATTTTTCCCTATATGCAACACCTTGCACTTGTCCACATTAAATTTCATCTGCCATTTGGATGCCCAATCTTCCAGTCTTGCAAGGTCCTCCTGTAATGTATCACAGTCCGCTTGTGATTTAACTTATTTATTTTATTTATTTATTTATTTTAATGATTTTATATACCGACATCCGTTTGCACATCGCATCGGTTTACATATAACTTATAACCAAAGTATAAAATAGGCATGGCCTTTACAATGAACAGAAGGAACAGTCAACAAGAATATATCAATAAACCAAATACTTTAGCTGATAACTTCAACTAGGGGTAGCTTACGTTAGGAGAGGGGGATAAAGATCACTATAGGAGAGGCTATGTACAGGGTTCAAATAATAACTTATCTGAATAATTTAGTATCATCCGCAAATTTGATAACCTCGCTCATTGTATTCCTTTCCAGATCATTTATAAATATATTGAAAAGCACTGGTCCAAGTACAGATCCCTGAGGCATTCCACTGTTTACCCTTTTCCACTGAGAAAATTGTCCATTTAATCCTACTCTTGCTTCCTGTCTTTTAACCAGTTTGTAATCCACGAAAGGACATCGCCTCCTATTCCATGACTTTTTAGTTTTCTTAGAAGCCTCTCTTGAGGGACTTTGTCAAATGCCTTCTGAAAATCCAAATACACTACATCTACTGGTTCACCTTTATCCACATGTTTATTAACCCCTTCAAAAAAAAATGAAGCAGATTTGTTAGGCAAGACTTCCCTTGGGTAAATCCATGTTGACTGTGTTCCATTAAACCATGTCCTTCTATATGCTCTACGATTTTAATCTTTAGAATAGTTTCCACTATTTTTCCCAGCAGTGAAGTCAGGCTCACTGGTCTATAGTTTCCCAGATCGCCCCTGGAGCCCTTTTTAAATATTGGGGCTACATTGGACACCCTCCAGTCTTCAAGTACAATGGATGATTTTAATGATCAGAAATTTCATTTTTGAGTTCCTTCAATACCCTAGGATGCATACCATCCGGTCCAGGTGATTTGCTACTCTTTAGTTTGTCAATCTGGCCTACTACATCTTCCAGGTTCACGGTGATTTGGTTCAGTTCATCTGACTCATCACTCTTGAAAACCATCTCTGGAACTGGTATCTCCCCAACATCCTCATTAGTAAACCTGGAATCAAAGCATTCATTTAGTCTTTCTGCAATGGCCTTATCTTCCCTAAGAGCCCCTTTAACCCCTCTATCATCTAACGGCCCAACCGACTCCCTCACAGTTTTCTTGCTTCAGATATATTTTTTAAAGTTTTTATTATGAGTTTTTGCTTCTACTTAATTTCAAATTCTCTCTTCGCCTATCTTATCAATGTTTTATACATAACTTGACAATGCTTATGCTTTATCCTATTTTCTTCAGATGGATCCTTCTTCCAATTTTTGAAGGATGTTTTTTGGCTAAAATAGCCTCTTTCACCTCACCTTTTAACCATGCCGGTAATCGTTTTGCCTTCCTTCCACCTTACTTAATGCGTGGAATACACCTGGACTGTGCGTCTAGGATTGTATTTTTAAAAAGTGTCCATGCCTGTTGAACACTTTTAACCTTTGCAGCTGCACCTTTCATTTTTTTCTATTTTCCTCATTTTATCAAAGTTTCCCTTTTGAAAATTTAGTTTTAGAGCTGCAGTTATTAGTTTAAATCATGTTATTAGTTATTAGTTCCAGTTATTAGTTTAAATCATGTTATGATCACTATTGCCAAGTGGCCCCACCACTGTTACCTCTCTCACCAAATCCTGCGTTCCACTAAGAATTAAATAGTAACATAGTAATGATGGCAGAAAAAGACCAAAATGGTCCAGCTAGTCTGCCCAGCAAGCTTACCAAAGTAGTAACTGCAGCTCCATGCAGGTTACCCCCATGTTTCTCTTAAGGGTAGTAACTGCTGCTCTGTGCCGGTTAAGCTTTTTTATTTATTCCCATCCTGTAGCCTTTTAGGGATCCACAGTGTTAATCCCATACTCCTTTGAAATCCTTCACAGTTTTAGTCTTCATTCACCACTTCCTTCGGAAGGGCATTTCAGGCATCTAAAATAGCTCCCTCTTGTTGGTTCCTGAACCAATTGCCCCATGAAGCAGTCATTTATTACATACAGAAACTTTGTCCCTAGCAAGTCCTGATGCTATATTTACCTTGTCAATATTGAGGTAATTGAAATCTCCCATTTACTGGCGTGTAGCAGATGGACTCAGGACCAATGGGTATAGTGCACTCCTGATAGCAGCTGGAGACGGATCAGATTTCAATCTGACATCAGCCCTAGTACATATACCCCGCAGGAAGTGCAGCTCTTCAGTATTTTCCGTCTTCATAGCAGTTAGGGACTCTATGCATGCTCGCACAGCGTTAGAGTAATTTCACCAAAGAATACCAAAATAAGAAGAAATCTTACCTGTACAGACGAGCCCCACTCTCCTGCGGTGACACCCATTGGGTCCCTCCTCCAGTTGAGAATTCCTGAGGTGATTTCCACGATCCCTCGGAGATAAGCCTCGGTCCAGCGGCCGACCCTTGGTGGGGACCTAGCCCCCAACATCAGGTGAGGCTGAGAGGCAGCGGGTGCAATTTCGAGCATGGCGGTGAAGGTATTTTCCCTCTCCCCCTGCAGCCGGAGACCGCCTGGAACGAGACCGGGAAGTGCCGAGACAAGGTAAGGTAGATATCTATTTAAAAGTCTCTGGTCTCCGAAGCTCGAGGAGTCGCACAGGTCGCCAGCCGGGACCAGTGTCATCGGGTTGATCTTCCCTAGCAGCGCTAGACCCCGGTTAGATCCGAGGGTCCTCCCACGTGGAGACCCTCCGAGGTGGTCGCCATAGTATCCACATGGTCGCAGTCACCATTTTGATCTATTTTCCGCCCTGTCCGCCATCCCAATCCATGCGCACAGAGGCGAGCCGTGCGCACAAATAGCTTGTGCGCACGTCGCGTGCCCAAGTACCGTGCGCATAGACAACTTGCATAGCCACGCGCTTACTGTGCCGGGCGCACAACAGCGCGCACATCTCCCTGAGCGCGCACCAAACCTACGCGCACAACTTCGAAGCACCGGAGCGCATAACTGTATTTTACGCGCACAAGCCATGGCACCTTTGCCCAGCATGCCACATTAGAGGAGGCCCTAGGGGATCCCAGCCCATGGCCCTCCCCAGCCGGTGCCGGATTCCAGCCTCTCGAACAGTACGCCGGACCTAGCATTGCCCAGCGGGACACTCCCTCAAACGGGGCTCCCCATGGACACGACTCCTCTTAATTTAGACCCAGCATCTATCTCCTGGGTGGAATTCGTCAAAGGTCTGCATACCTTCGTCTACATGCAACCGGGGCCTCCGATAATACGGCCACAAGCTCCTCCAGAGGTCCTCAACATCCTGGGACCCTATATGCCCAGGGAAGTGATTCCACCACCCAGAAGCCCCACCTTCGGGGATACGGACAACTCAGATGAGAATTCAGAACCCCTGGAGGAAGGGGAACTCCATCCGGGAACAGAGCCCCACCGAACCATGAGACGCTTCTTCACCAAGGATGAGTTTCCAGACCTAGTCACACACAGCTTGAAAGAGCTTGCTATCCCGGGCACAAGTGCCTCGGGGGAACCTAAGACAAATCCCCTACTAGAGGGACTCCATCAGACCTCCCGTCATTTCCCACTATTACAAGCTGTCCAGCAGCTAATTGACCTGGAATGGGATGCCCCGGAGACCACGTTCAAAGAGGGGTGTGCTCTGGCAGCCATGTACCCTCTGGACCCAGCTGCCAAAGATCTCCTGCCTTGTCCGAAAGTGAATGCTATGGTCTGCGTGGTTTCGAAGCGCACTACTATCCCAGTGGAGGGAGGAGCAGCACTCAAGGATGCTCAAGACAGACGTCTAGAATCCATCCTCAAACAGTCGTTTGACATCTCCACTATGTCTCTACACATCGCGGCCTGCTGTGCCGTGGTGACACGCGCCTGCAGATCACAGACCAGGAACAACACTCCTAGGGAAGCCCTGGAACCAGCATAAGAAACATAGAAACATAGAAATGACGGCAGAAGAAGACCAAATGGCCCATCCAGTCTGCCCAGCAAGCTTCCCTCATTTCTTCTCCCATACTTATCTGTTTCTCTTAGCTCTTGGTTCTAATTCCCTTCCACCCCCGCCATTAATGTAGAGAGCGGTGGAGGAGCTGCATCCAAGTGAAATATCTAGCTTGATTAGTT
The DNA here is from genome assembly GCF_901001135.1 of Rhinatrema bivittatum. Taxonomy (NCBI): domain Eukaryota; kingdom Metazoa; phylum Chordata; class Amphibia; order Gymnophiona; family Rhinatrematidae; genus Rhinatrema; species Rhinatrema bivittatum. Next base: position 7,686,845 of record NC_042625.1, read on the forward strand.
AGAGGTAGTAGGGGTAGTAACCGCCGCAATAAGCAAGCTACACCCATGCTTATTTGTTTTTACCCAGATTATGTTATACAGCCCTTATTGGTTGTTTATCTTCTCCCCTGCCGTTGAAGCAGGGAGCTATGCTGGATATGCGTGAGGTATCAGTTTTTTTCTTCTCCCCTGCCGTTGAAGCAGAGAGCTATGCTGGATATGCATCGAAAGTGAAGTATCAGGCACATTTGGTTTGGGGTAGTAACCGCCGTGTCAAGCCAGCTACTCCCCGCTTTGTGAGTGCGAACCCTTTTTTCTTCTCCCCTGCCGTTTAAGCAGAGAGCTCTGCTGGATGTGTGAAGTAACAGTTTTTCTTCTCCCCTGCTGTTGAAGCAGAGAACTATGCTGGATATGCATTGAAAGTGAAGTATAAGAATGGAGTGATCAAGCTAGTTGAAAGGCATCAGGAATAGAGGAAGGTGGAGGTAGTAATTTGGATATTTGGTTTGGGGTAGTAACCGCCGTAACAAGCCAGCTACTCCCGTCTTTGTGAGTGCAAATCCTTTTTTCCACATTTCCTCTTGCTGTTGAATCTTAGAGTGATGTTGGAGTCACAGTAACCATGTGTATGTTTATTGACTAAGGGTATTGTCTCCAGGCAGTAGCCATCATTCTGGCGAGTCACCCACTCTTCATTGGCGGCCTCTTGACTTTATGGATCCACAGTGTTTATCCCACGCCCCTTTGAAGTCCTTCACAGTTCTGGTCTTCACCACTTCCTCCGGAAGGGCATTCCAGGCATCCACCACCCTCTCCGTGAAGAAATACTTCCTGACATTGGTTCTGAATCTTCCTCCCTGGAGCTTCAAATCGTGACCCCTGGTTCTGCTGATTTTTTTCTTATGATAAAGGTTTGTCGTTGCCTTTGGATCATTAAAACCTTTCAAGTATCTGAAAGTCTGTATCATATCACCTCTGCTCCTCCTTTCCTCCAGGGTGTACATATTTAGATTCTTCAATCTCTCCTCGTACGTCATGCGATGAAGATCCTCCACCTTCCTGGTCGCCCTTCTCTGTACCGCTTCCATCTTGTCTTTGTCTTTTTGTAGATACGGTCTCCAGAACTGAACACAGTACTCCAGGTGAGGCCTCACCAAGGACCTGTACAAGGGAATAATCACTTCCCTTTTCTTACTCGATATTCCTCTCTCTATGCAGCCCAGCATTCTTCTGGCTTTTGCTATCGCCTTGTCGCATTGTTTCGCAGACTTCATATCATTAGACACTATCACCCCAAGGTCCCTCTCCTGCTCCGTGCACGTCAGCCTTTCCCCCCCCATCGAATACAGTTCATTCGGATTTCCGCTCCCCATATGCATGACTTTGCACTTCTTGGCATTGAATCTCAGCTGCCATATCTTCGACCACTCTTCCAGTTTCCTTAGATCCCGTCTCATTCTCTCCACTCCTTCCGGCGTGTCCACTCTGTTGCAGATCTTAGTGTCATCCGCAAAAAGACAAACCTTACCTTCTATCCCGTCCGCAATGTCGCTCACAAAGATATTGAACAGGACCGGTCCCAACACCGATCCTTGCGGTACACCACTTAAAACCACTCTCTCTTCAGAGAAGGTTCCGTTTACCATCACACATTGTCTTCTGTCCGTCAACCAATTTGCAATCCAGGTCACCACCTTGTCACTCACTCCCAAGCTTCTCGTTTTATTCACCAGTCTCCTGTGCGGAACCGTATCAAAAGCTTTGCTGAAATCCAAGTATATGACATCGAGCACTCTTCCTTGGTCCAATTCCTTGGTTACCCAGTCAAAAAAGTCAATCAGATTTGTCTGACAGGATCTTCCCCTGGTGAATCCATGTTGCCTCTGGTCCATCAATTCTCCGGACTGTAGATAGTTCACTATTCTCTCTTTCAGCAGAGACTCCATTACTTTTCCCACCACCGAAGTGAGGCTAACCGGCCTGTAGTTGCCAGCCTCCTCCCTGTTCCCACTCTTGTGAAGCGGGACCACCACCGCTCTTCTCCAGTCTCTTGGCACCACTCCCGTTTCTAGGCATCTATTGAACAGGTCACACAGCGGACCCGCCAGAACATCTCTGAGCTCCCTCAGTATCCTTGGATGAATCCCATCAGGCCCCATGGCTTTGTCCACTTTCAGGTTCTTTAGCTCTTCCCACACATTTTCTACTGTAAAAGGATTTTGATCTATTCCACTTCCCTCCCGTTTCTTGTTGTGTAGAGATGGTCCTTCTCCAGGGTCTTCTTTAGTGAACACAGAGCTGAAGTATTCGTTTAATATTTCTGCCATTTCTTCGTCTGTCTCCACACATTGATCATTACCACCTTTCAATTTCACTATACCACTTTGGACCTTTCTCTTTTCGCTGATGTATCTGAAAAATGTTTTGTCACCATTTTTTATCTCCTTGGCAATCCTCTCTTCTGCTTGATTTTTTGCCAACTTGATTTTTTGCCAACTTGAAATTGCCATGCTGGGACAGACCAAGGGTCCATCAAGCCCAGCATCCTGTTTCCAACAGAGGCCAAAAACCAGGCCACAAGAACCTGGCAATTACCCAAACACTAAGAAGAACCCATGCTACTGATGCAATTAATAGCAGTGGCTGTTCCCTAAGTATAATTGATTAATAGCCATTAATGGACTTCTCCTCCAAGAACTTATCCAAACCTTTTTTGAACCCAGCTACACTAACTGCACTAACTACCTTCTCTGGCAACCAATTCCAGAGCTTTATTGTGCGTTGAGTGAAAGAATTTTCTCCAATTAGTCTTAAATGTGCTACTTGCTAACTTCATGGATTGCCCCCTAGTCCTTCTATTATTCGAAAGTGTAAATAACCGAGTCACATCTACTTGTTCAAGACCTCTCATGATCTTAAAGACCTCTATCATATCCCCCCTCAGCCGTCTCTTCTCCAAGCTGAACAGCCCTAACCTCTTCAGCCTTTCCTCATAGGGGAGCTGTTCCATCCCCTTTATCATTTTGGTTGCCCTTCTCTGTACCTTCTCCATCGCAACTATATCTTTTTTGAGATGCGGCGACCAGAATTGTACACAGTATTCAAGGTGCGGTCTCACCATGGAGCGATACAGAGGCATTATGACATTTTCCGTTCTATTAACCATTCCCTTCCTAATAATTCCTAACATTCTATTTGCTTTTTTGACTGCTGCAGCACACTGAGCCGACGATTTTAAAGTATTATCCACTATGATGCCTAGATCTTTTTCCTGGGTGGTAGCTCCTAACATGGAACCTAACATCGTGTAACTACAGCAAGGGTTATTTTTCCCTATGTGCATCACCTTGCACTTGTCCACGTTAAATTTCATCTGCCATTTGGATGCCCAATCTTCCAGTCTTGCAAGGTCCTCCTGTAATGTATCACAGTCTGCCTGTGATTTAACTACTCTGAATAATTTTGTATCATCCGCAAATTTGATAACCTCACTCGTATTCTTTTCCAGATCATTTATATATATTGAAAAGCACCGGTCCCAATACAGATCCCTGAGGTACTCCACTGTTTACCCTTTTCCACTGAGAATATTGACCATTTAATCCTACTCTCTGTTTCCTGTCTTTTAACCAGTTTGTAATCCACGAAAGGACATCGCCTCCTATCCCAAGACTTTTTAGTTTTCGTAGAAGCCTCTCATGAGGGACTTTGTCAAACGCCTTCTGAAAATCCAAATACACTACATCTACCGGTTCACCTTTATCCACATGTTTATTAACCCCTTCAAAAAAATGAAGCAGATTTGTTAGGCAAGACTTCCCTTGGGTAAATCCATGTTGACTGTGTCCCATTAAATCATGTCTTTCTATATGCGCTACAATTTTGATCTTGAGAATAGTTTCCACTATTTTTCCCGGCACTGAAGTCAGGCTCACTGGTCTATAATTACCCGGATCGCCCCTGGAGCCTTTTTTAAATATTGGGTTTACATTGGCCACCCTCCAGTCTTCAGGTACAATGGATGATTTTAATGATAGGTTACAAATTTTAACTAATAGATCAGAAATTTCATTTTTTAGTTCCTTCAGAACCCTAGGATGCATACCATCCGGTCCAGGTGATTTGCTACTCTTTAGTTTGTCAATCTGGCCTACTACATCTTCCAGGTTCACAGTGATTTCGTTCAGTTCGTCTGAGTCATCACCCCTGAAAACCATCTCCGGAACTGGTATCTCCCCAACATCCTCATTAGTAAACACGGAGGCAAAGAATTCATTTAGTCTTTCTGCAATGGCCTTATCTTCCCTAAGAGCCCCTTTAACCCTCTGTCATCTAATGGTCCAACCGACTCCCTCACAGGTTTCTTGCTTTGGATATATTTAAAAAAGTTTTTATTATGAGTTTTTGCCTCTATGGCCAACTTCATTTCAAATTCTCTCTTCGCCTGTCTTATCAATGTTTTACACTTACCTTGACAATGCTTATGTTTTATCCTATTTTCTTCAGATGGATCCTTCTTCCAATTTTTGAAGGATGTTTTTTTGGCTAAAATAGCCTCTTTCACCTCACCTTTTAACCATGACGGTAATCGTTTTGCCTTCCTTCCACCTTTCTTAATGCGCGGAATACATATGGACTGCGCCTCTAGGATTGTATTTTTAAACAATGTCCAAGCCTGTTGAACACTTTTAAACTTTGCAACTGCACCTTTCAGTTTCTTTCTAACTATTTTCCTCATTTTATCAAAGTTTTCTTTTTGAAAGTTTAGTGTTAGAGCTGCAGATTTACTTATTGTCCCCCTTCCAGTTATTAGTTTAAATTTGATCATGTTATGATCACTGTTGCCAAGTGGCCCCACCACCATTACTTCTTTCACCAAATCTTGCGTTCCACTAAGAATTAAATCTAAAATAGCTCCCTCTCTTGTAGGTTCCTGAACCAATTGCTCCATGAAGCAGTCATTTATTACATCCAGGAACTTTATGTCTCTAGCAAGTCCTGATGTTACATTTACCCAGTCAATATTGGGGTAATTGAAATCTCCCATTATTATTGCACTGCCAAATTGGTTTGCTTCCCTGATTTCTCTTAGCATTTCATCATCTGTCTGACCATTTTGTCCAGGTGGACGGTAGTATACTCCTATCACTATACTCTTACCCAACACACATGGGATTTCTACCCATATAGATTCTACTGAGTATTTACTCTCTTGTATGATCTTTATCCTGTTGGACTCTATACCCTCCCGGACATAAAGTGCCACACCCCCACCAAGTTGATCCTCCCTATCATTGCGATATAATTTGTACCCTGATATAGCACTGTCCCATTGGTTATCCTCCTTCCACCAAGTCTCTGTGATGCCAATTATGTCAATCTCCTCATTTGCTGCTAAACACTCTAACTCTCCCATCTTACTTCTTAGACTTCTGGCATTGGCATACAGACATTTCAAAGTGTGGTTTTTGCTTGTTTTAACAACCTGCTTTTCAGTTGTTTGGGATAATTCGGTAATCATTAGCTTTGGTGATTTTTTACATATAGGCATATGAACTATGTTTGCTTTTGATGGAACCTCTCTGTTGGGATGCCCTAACTCTCCTGTTTCATTAGTATCCTTCAAGGATACATTTCTCCGAACCATGCACTGCTGAGTGACTGTCGGCTTTCCCCCATGTTCTAGTTTAAAAGCTGCTCTATCTCTTTTTTGAAAGTTAGTGCCATCAGCTTGGTTCCACTCTGGTTAAGGTGGAGCCCGTCCTTTCGGAAAAGTCTCCCCTTTCCCCAAAAGTTTCCCCAGTTCCTTACAAAGCTGAATCCCTCTTCCCTGCACCATCGTCTCATCCAGGCATTGAAACTCTGGAGCTCTGCCTGCCTTTGGGGACCTGCACGTGGAACAGGAAGCATTTCAGAGAATGCCACCCTGGAGGTTCTGGATTTCAGCTTTCTACCTAAAATCCTAAATTTGGCTTCCAGAACCTCTCTCCCACATTTTCCTATGTCATTGGTGCCCACATGTACCACGACAGCCGGCTCCTCCCCAGCACTGTCTATAATCCTATCTAGGTGACGCGTGAGGTCTGCCACCTTCGCACCAGGCAGGCAAGTTACCAGGCGGTCCTCACGTCCACCAGCCACCCTGCTATCTACATTTCTAATAATTGAATCACCAACTATGATGGCCGGCCTAACCCTTCCCTCCTAGGCAGTAGCCCTGGGAGATTTGTCCTCAGTGCGAGAGGACAATACATCACCTGGAGAGCAGGTCCTTGCTACAGGATCACTTCCTGCTACACCAGGGTGATGTTCTCCTAATGGGAGACCTTTCTGATCCAAGGCAGCACTGGGGCTGCCAGAATGGATTTGGGACTTGGCTACTATGTCCCTGAAGGTCTCGTCAATGTACCTCTCTGTCTCCCTCAGCTCTTCCAAGTCTGCTACTCTAGCCTCCAGCAGTATCATTCCTCACGGATGCCGCTTCTGATCTGGTGCGCACCGCAGCTAGAGGAGTGTCATCAGCCATGGCAACCAGAAGACAACTCTGGCTCTGAAGCTGGTCGGCCGACGCATCTTCCAAAACTAGACTCACAAGGATGCCCTTCAAGTGAACCCTCCTGTTTGGAAGTGAACTAGAGAAACTAGCCAACAAATGGAGCGAATCTCCACTGCCAAGGCTACCAGAGGACAAGAATAAGAGAAACCAGGGACCCTTCCCACGAACTTCCAGGGGCAGAGTATCACAGCACTTCAACCCATACAGAAGCACATATCAAGCGGCCCGCCCCTCAGGCCAGAGCCAGTCCTTTCGGAACAAGCACAACAAAAGGGGGAGCCAGCTCAGGCCCAGGCCCTAGCCACACCCCACAATGAAAATCAGCCGACCCATCCAAAGGAAGAAGCCATAGGGGGCAGACTTGCCCTATTCTACCAAAGATGGGTCAAGATAACTTCGGACAAGTGGGTCCTAGCCATCATTTGAGAGGGATATTACCTGGATTTCCACCACCTCCCTCCGGACAAATTTGTGGAATCTCCCTGCCACGACCCTTCTAAGAGGATGGCAGTGGAAGCTACACTGACCAGATTGCTAGCCTTAGAGGCTATAACACTGGTGCCTGCACAGCAAATAAATACTGGGCATTATTCCATTTTATCGTCCCCAAGAAAGAAGGAAGGTTCAGGCCCATCCTGGACCTCAAGTCTGTCAACCACCACCTGAAGATTCCTCGCTTCCGCATGGAAACCCTACGCTCGGTAATAAGGGCGATAGAACCGGGAGAGTTCCTTTCATCCCTGCACTTGTCGGAAGCCTACCTACACATTCCGATGCATCAAGAGCATCAGTGTTTTCTACTTTTAACGATCCTGGACCGTCACTACCAGTTCTGGGCACTACCATTCGGGTTAGCCACAGCACCCCGGACGTTCACCAAGATCATGGTGGTAGTGGCAGCAACACTGAGGAAGGAAGGAATCCTCGTACACCCTTATCTAGATGATTGGATGATCAGGGCGAAATCCCCAGAGGAAAGCCACCAGGCGACCAACAGAGTCAAAACTCTACTGGAGAGTTTCAGGTGGGTGGTCAACATAAACAAGAGTTGTCTGCAGCCCTCCTGATCTCTAGAAAACTTGGGAGTCCGGTTTGACACCAAACAAGACAAGGTCATCCTGACACAGACAAGGAGATCAAAATTGATGACCCAGTTGTGATCCCTGTTGAGCGAGCTTCGCCCCACAGCATGGTCCTCGGCCTCATGGCATCCACACTGGAAGAAGTGACATGGGCAAGAGGTCACATGAGACCCCTACAGCGCTCACTACTATCACGATGGAATCCACTGTCCCAGAACTACACCGTACGTTTTCAGCTCCCGGACAAAGTTCGGACCCAACTACGATGTTGGCTACAAGAAGGCCATCTGAGCCAGGGAGTAAGACTATCCTCACCAACCTGGATCCTGCTCATCACGGACGCCAGCCTACAAGGATGGGGAGCACACTTCCAGGAGCTAACCACCCAGGGGCAATGGAACAAAGAAGAGTCGGGATGGAACATCAATCGCCTAGAAGCCCGAGCAGTCAGACTAGCCTGCCTACGGGTTCGGTCACAGACTCCGAGACAAGTCAGTCAAAGTAATGTCAGACAACGCCACAACAATGGCCTACTTCAACCATCAGGGAGGAACCAGAAGCCAACAGGTGTCTCTGGAAATTGACCCCTTAATGTCATGGGCGGAAGCGAACATTCAAGAGATCTCGGCCTTCCACATCGTGGGGAAAGACTTTCTCAGCAGAGAAAGTCTAGACCCAGGAGTATGGAGGCTGTTGACCACAGCATTCCAACAGATAGTAAACCGTTGGGGAACATCAACCATGGACCTCCTGGCAAACCGGTCTAACGCCCAAGTGCCCAGCTTCTTCGGCCACAGGCGGGAACCCCAGTCCCAGGGAATCGATGCCCTGGTACAGACCTGGCCACAGGAGACTCTTAGCAGCAAAGGATGACAAGGTGGAATCGGAAAAAATGGACTTTATTGAACTTGCCCGACTCTGGCCGAGTTTCGCTCACATGAGCTGCCTCAGGGGCTTATTGAACCAATGCAATTGGCTCTGTTCAGTTTCAATGTAATTTTACATCAAGGTTGAAAAATCAGCAGTGAGTGTTTGCGCGGTGAGTGACTGCATGCCGGTTCGTCTGAAGAATCTCATTACCACTGCTTGCACAGTCATCTATGAATTACAAGTGCCTGTTTTTTGAACACGCCGATACTGGGCATGCTGATGTAAAATTACATTGAAACTGAACAGAGCCAATTGCATTGGTTCAATAAGCCCCTGAGGCAGCTCATGTGAGCGAAACTCGGCCAGAGTCGGGCAAGTTCAATAAAGTCCATTTTTTCCGATTCCACCTTGTCATCCTTTGCTGCTAGCCACATTGGATCGGTTACCGGTTTGTTTCCTTGGACCACAGGAGACTCTTATACACCTTCCTGCCATGGCCCCTATTGGACGCAATCATCCACAAGATAGAACACCACAGGGGACCAGTACTTCTATTGGCCCCGGACTGGCCAAGAAGACCATGTTACACAGGCATGCGAAGGCTGCTGACAGGGAACCCCCTCCCGCTACCTCCACACAGAGACCTGCTCCAACAGGGACCAATCCTCTGAGGATCCAGCTCGATTCTCAATTACGGTCTGGCCATTGACAGGACTCGCCTGAGGAAGAGTGGATACTCGGGGCAGTAATTGACACCCTGCTCCGAGCACGCAAGTACTCCACATACCTAACATACATAAGGATTTGGAGAGTATTCGAAGCCTGGTGTGAGGACCGCAACATCATTCCACGCTCAGTCAAAATTCCTGCGATTTTGGAATTCCTGCAGAACGGTCTACAGAAATGATTGTCTCTCAACTCCATCAAGGTACAGGTGGCTGCATTGTCATGCTACGGAACCAAGAGCGAGAGCGGCAGCATAGCCTCTCACCCAGATGTCTCCCGCTTTCTGAAAGGAGTCAAGCAGATCTGACCACTCCTAACGTGGCCGGTGCCTCTTTGGAACCTCAACCTGGTCCTAGATTTCTTAGCAGGAGCTTCCTTCTGACCTCTTTGTGGCCTGTCTCTCCAACTATTAACATTGAAGACAGCCTTCCTGGTGGCAGTCTGTTCGGCCCGTCGTATCTCCGAGCTACAAGCACTGTCCTGCTGGGAGCAGTTCCTCAGACTCACCCCGGGAACCATCCAGTTACGCACAGTTCCATCATTCCTCCCCAAAGTAGTATCTCACTTCCATCTCGCTACCATCGCCAGATGAGCATAAGAATTCGGAAGAGTCTTGCAGTCTACGCCATCTCAACGTCGGCAGACTCCTAGTCTGAAACTTGGAAAGGTCGGAATCCGTACGAAATACGGACCATCTATTCATCCTTCACAGCGGGAAGAAGCAAGGGGAAATGGCCTCGCAAGCAAATATAGCCCGCTGGATCAAAGAAGTCATCAAGGTGGCCTACGTAGAAGCACGCCTTTACAAGTCAAGGCCCATTCCACTAGAGCCTAGGCAGTGTCCTGGGTGGAAATCAAGATGCTGTCACCCGCCGAGATCTGCCGGGCGGCGACATGGTCCTCCATCCACACCTTCTCCAGGTTTTACCGCCTGGATGTTCAGGCTCGAGAGGACACAGCATTTCCAAGGGCAGTACTACGTGGGTCACGGGCAGCCTCCCACCCAGTTCGGGAGTAGCTTTCATACATCCCATTGGTCCTGAGTCCATCTGCTACACGCTAGGAAATGGAGAAATTACTTACCTGATAATTTCGTTTTCCTTAGTGTAGACAGATGGACTCAGCATCCCACCCACGGCTGCCGTTATTCATGGAATTCTCGAGTGATTCACGGGTAAGCCATGCTTTACTCCAGCTAGGCCACCCATCCTACCGGGTGTCGACGTTTCTCGGTTGAGGGCACTGGCAGTCTCCAGCTATAACCAATTCAACCGGATCAAATTTATCAAGTTATAAAGTTAATCAAGTTATTCAAATTATTCAGTCATACATATATCCACAATGCTTTTCGAGGAGAATACTGAAGAGCTGCACTTCCTGCAGCGGTATATGTTCTAGGGCTGATGTCAGATTGAAATCTGATCCGTCTCCAACTGCTATCAGGAGTACACTATACCCATTGGTCCTGAGTCCATCTGTCTACAGTAAGGAAAACGAAATTATCAGGAAAGTAATTTCTCCATTATTATTGCACTGCCAAATTGGTTAGCTTCCTTGATTTCTCTTAGCATTTCATCATTTGTTTGACCATTTTGTCCAGGTGGACGGTAGGATACACCTATCACTATACTCTTACCCCAACACACGTGGGATTTCTACCCATATAGATTCCTCTGAGCATTTAGTCTCTTTTGTATGATCTTTATCCTGTTGGACATCACAATGAGATACGGCCCACCCATTTCTCTCCAATAGCAGTCCGGGGCCGCTTATCCCTTTTTTATGAGGAATGGTTGAAGATTATGTCTGATCAGTGGGTGCTCAAGGTGATCAGGTACGGATACGCCTTAGAGTTTTCTTTTCCCCTCAAAAACACCTTTCTGGAGTTGTGCTGTGCTTCTGGTAGCAAGTAGGAAGCCATGGAAGGAATCCTGCGGATATTGTTAAGCCTGGAGGCTATTCTCCCGGTGCCAAGGAATGAGCAAGGTCAAGGACAGTACTCAGTCTACTTCATGGTTCCGTCTCATCTTGGATCTTCAGAAGATGAACAGGAGCTTGAAGGTTCCACATTTCCGGATGGAGACACTTTGCACAGTGATTGCGGCATTCCACTTGGGGGAATTTCTGACATCGTTGGATCTCACCAAGGCCTACTTGCACATCCCCATACATCAAAGTCATCAGAAGTTTCTGCGGTTCAAGGTGCTGGGGCAACACTTCCAGTTCCGGACTCTTCCATTCGGACTCATCACAGCTCCACCAACCTTCACCAAGGTGATGGTGGTGGTAGCGGCAGCTTTAATGAAGGTGCACCCATACCTAGACGATTGGCTCATCTGGGGCAAGACACAGGAGGAGTGTGTTCGAACAGTGGACCGTGTTCTCCAGACGTTAAGCTCTCTAGGATGGGTGATCAACCTGGAGTAGAGTCAGATGCAACCATCTCAATCCCTGGAGTACCCTGGAGCACGATTTCATACCCGGTCCGGCTGGGTGTTCCTGACTGCGGACAGGTTGGCCAAGTTGTAACAGCAGGTTGAGTGACTGTTAGATCTCCAAGTCCCAAAGGTCTGGGATTACGTACAGGTCCTAGGCTCCATGGCCTCTATGTTGGAGCTGGTCCAGTGGGCCTTTGCCCACGTGCATCCGCTGCAGAGATTCCTGTTGTCCTGCTGGAATCTAGTGTTGGAGCAATACCATCTCCCGCTGCCACTAGGGGAGGAAACCGGAGCCAGCCTGTCATGGTGGTTATCCCGGCCCCAACTGGAGAAAGGAGTGAGTTTCAAAATTTTGGATTGGGTGGTAGCAGTGACCACAGATGCAGGTCTCAGGGGTGTGCCTGGGTCGATTGACTCAGGGACTTTGATCTCCGGAGGAGAGGTCCTGGTCCATCAGCCAGCTAGACAAGAACTGTGAGCAGAGCCTTGGAAGAATTTCTGCTGCTGGTGTAAGGTCACTTGGTTCGGGTTTTCTCGGACAATGCAATGACAGTGGAGTACATCAACCGTCAAGGTGGCACCAGGAGTCAAGCAGTGGCTCGGAAATCGCATTTGCTGTTTGCGTGGGCGGAACTACAGCTATAAGCGATCGCAACATCCTACATAGCCGGAGCAGACAATGTGCAAGCGGATTTCTTTAGCCGTCAGCTGCTGATTCCGGGGGAGTGGGAACTATCCCTGGAAGCATGGAATCTCATTTGTGTCCAGCGGGGGGTTCCCAACTGCAATGCAGCTCAATAGCAAAATGGGTTGGTTCTTCAGTTGCAAATGGGACATCTGTTCAGTGGGCCTCGACATTCTGGTGTGGCTGTGGCCAAGGGGGATCCTTCTTTGTTTTCCCTCCATGGCCCCTCATAATGCACGTTGTGGCGCATAGAGGCACCAGCTTTGTGGCTCCTGAGTGGCCGCGGCGTCCATGGTTCGCGGATCTGGTTAATCTGGCCATGGATGGCCACCTTCGACTAGCTCATCTGCGGGGGTTGTTGTGTCAGGGCCCCATTTTTTCGAATCGTGTGGGTCGCTTTTGCCTTGCGGCCTAGCTTATGATAGGCGATGGTTGTGACCGAAGGGCTATTCTGAGTCTGTCATTACTACCCTTTTTCAGGCCAGGTGACCTCTATGGCGTATGTCCGAGTTTGGAAGGTGTTTGAGACCTGGTGTGTTCAACAACAGGTAGATACTCTGTTGGCTTCTGTTCTTCATATTTTGTCCTTTCTTCAGCAGGGCTTGTTGAAGGGTTTGGCTTACAGTTCGCTGAAAGTTTGTGTCGGCCCTTGGTTGCCTTAAGGGTAAGGTTCAGGGCAGGCCGTTAGCCTCTCATCCCCGATGTTGTCCACTTTCTGAAAGGAGTAAAGCATTTGAAGCTTCCTGTTCGGAAGGTGTGTCCTAACTGGAATCTCAATCTGGTGTTGAGGGTCCTCTGTGAGGCTCCCTTTGAAGCCTTTGAATCGAGCCTCTTTTTTATTTATTTATTTATTTATTTTTTAAATAAACTGTATTTGTCATCAATAGATTACAACACGAGGATGGTGGGTTCCTGAACCAACCTTAGACCAACCGGTTCCATTACCAGACATACAAACACAACATTAACCTACCCTATATCCCGTACGGTCCCTCCCACCCTCCCTACTCCATCACCCTCTCCCCCCCCCCCCCCCGCCTCCTCCCCTCCCCGTCACAGGTGAGCGATCTGAGTCCGTATCGATCGAACAGTGATAATGTTACCCCGTTGGATAATAAGGGTGGCGATTCATTCACTATCAAGCTTCGAGCACGATGTGGAAGTTCCTGGAGATATGAGTTCCAAATAGAGAGAAAGGCCCGCCTCCAGCACAGGGAACTTCGGGATGCCAAGTTGTCCATATTCATCATGGAGTGAAAATGGTTTCTCCAGGCCCAGAAAGACTGCGCGTTTAGTCCTCCAGACCAAAGAATCACCTTTTTCCTCACTAGACTGGCCTTCTGTATGAGCAGGCGTGAGCCAGGATCTCTAACCCTAATGGGAGAAATAAACCCAAATATAAGCCATAGGGGAGTCACTGGAATGACCACATCCAATAAATCTGCCATATAATCAGCAACCTGGCCCCAAAAGTGCTGAACGGAAGCACACACCCAAAAGGCATGGGTCAAGGTACCTGTAGCCAGGTTGCACCGTGCACATAAAGCAGAAGAGGCGATAGTCAATTGGTAAGCTACTTGAGTAGACACGTAGGTCTGGTTCATAAATGTATACTGTAGCTCCCTATATACATGCTAGTAGAAATCCTGGCTATTCGCCTAAAACAAACCTGCAAAATAGACTGTGTAACAGTGAAATCCCCATCTCTGTTCCAGTGTTCCACCAGGACCATACAAATATCAACCTTCACCTGCTGTCATACATATTTATAATAAACAGACATTGATGGGACCTTGTCTCGATCAAAGTGAAATGCCTGATCCAATGCCTGAAACACAGAGGGGTGCTTAGAGACATCGGGCAGTGTATTAAGATAATGTCTGATCTGCATGTAGGGAAAGGTATGCGCCACCCCCAGAGCATACAGGTCCCGGAACTCTGTGAAAGTTAGTCTTCCCCTCCTTTGTTATCAGCTGTCCCAGGAAAGTAATCCCTTTAGACACTCATGTTCTAAAACTAATAGAATGAAAACCCGGGGAAAACTCAACATTACACACTATTGGCAGGAAATGGGAGCATAACTTAGACACTCGCAGTAATTTGGTTAACTGCAGCTACGCCTGCTGGATAGGTTTAACAAGAGCAGTTTGTGCTAAAAAAAAAAAGGCGGGAGGCAGTTCGTCGCCGATTGCAAAACAAAAGTAATGGTTATCAGCGCCATCAAGGCTTTTTCCGCGTGTAAATTAACATACATCGATCTGTCCATAAGTCAATCGCGGACAATAGGCAAATTACTCGCTAAGTTATAAAGAGCTAAATCCGGCACCCCCATACCTCCTACTCCCCAGCGTTCTCTCAACCAAGAGAAGGGGAATCCTGGATTTCCCACCTTTCCAGATAAAACGCCTGAGAGTGCCTTCCAATAGCAGGATATCTCTCTGCTTTAGCAGGACTGGCAGATTTTGCAGGATATATAGCCATTCGGGAGAATGGTCATTTTGAATAAATTTACCCACCCTGCCAAAGAGAGCAGAAGAGCACACCAAGTAGCCAGAGTATCTTGAGTTGAGCGTAGATCGGGATATTTGCCTTATATACCTGTTCGGGATTCTGTGGAATTAACACTCCTAGATAAAGTAAGCATTCACCTGCCCACCGCAGGGGAAAAGGATCAGGCCAATTGTCCTTCAAAGTACCAGGGAACACCAAGGCGGAGGAAAGCCCAGAAAATGCTCCAAAGCTCCAGATTAAGCGCAGCAACGGGGACAATGAGGCCTGGGGGTCTGTGTGGAAAACTAGGAGGTCATCCGCAGAGGCAGCACATTTAAAAATACTGGGGCCAAAACGGATATCCCGAATCTCTCGACTCTGCTGAATAACGAGTAATAGAGGTTCAAGCTGCAGGATAAAAAGTAATGGGGACAGGGGGCATCCCTGCCTCGTGCCTCTTATCACCAAGAATGGTTCTGACTGCTCTCGATTGGCTGTGATCACCGCTTGTGGAGCATGATACAATAGCTGGATGGCCTTGGAAAAATAGCCCTCAAACCCCATTTTATTTAAAATATAAAATAAATACCTCTACTCCATCCTGTCAAATGCCTTTGAATCAAACCTCTTTAAAGGTTCTTACCTTGAAGACTGTATTTTTGGTTGCTATTTGTTCGGCCAGGCAGATTTCTGAATTACAAGCCCTTTCTTGCTGCAATCCTTTCCTGTGGATCTCCTCCGACAAGGTTTCTTTATGGACAGTACCTTCATTCCTTCCTAAGATGGTCTCTGCCTTTCATGTGAATCAGATGGTAGAGTTGCCGGGATTTCCGGACCAGGCCTGAGGATTCCTCTATGAGTAGAGATCTCCGTTTTATGGATGTGCAGCAAGCCCTGTTGCATTATTTGAAGGTCACCAATTCTTTCCTATGATCAGGTTATCTTTTTGTGTTCGGTGGAACTAAGAAGGGAGGGAAAGCGTCTGAAGCTTCCTTAGTTTCTGTCAACCAGCGGGCTATTTCCTCGGCCTATGTTTCTAAGGGCTGCGCGGTGCCAGCAGGTCTTAAAGCTCTTTCTACGCATGCGTAGGTGGCGTGGGCCAAGTGTCAGTTGGTCTCTCCTCAGGAGATATGTAAGGTCACGGTTTGGTCCTCACTTCACACTGCTAAGCATTACCATTTGGATGTGCACGCACCAGAGACAGCATCCTTTGAGAGTGTGTTGAGCGGATCTTTCGGGTTCCCGCCCAGTATAGGGGTGCTTTGGTGCATCCCATTTGTCTGGACTGATCTGGGTATGTTCAGGACAGGGAAATTGGTTCTTTCCTGCTAATTTCTGTTCCTGTAATACCACAAATCAGTCCACAGGCCTGCCCTGTAGTACTTCCGAAAGACTGACTGTCCTAGTGTTCACTGGAATGCTTTTCGAAGAGTTCTTTCATAAGAACATAAAGTGCCATGATGGTTCAGACCAAGGGTCCATCAAGCCCAGCATCCTGTTTCCAACAGAGGCCAAACCAGGCCACAAGAACCTGGCAGTTAACCAAACACTAAGAAGATCCCATGCTACTGATGCAATTAATAGCAGTGGCTATTCCATAAGTCAACTTGATTAATAGCAGTTAATGGAATTCTTCTCCAAGAACTTATCCAATCCTTTTTTAAACACAGCAGTACTAACTGCACTAATCACATCCTCTGGCAACAAATTCCAGAGTTTAATTGTACATTGAGTGAAAAAGAACTTTCTCAGATTAGTTTTATATGTGCCACACGCTAACTTCATGGAGTGCCCCCTAGTCTTTCTATTATCCGAAAGAGTAAATAACCAATTCACATCTACCCGTTTTAGACCTCTCATGATTTTAAACACTTCTATCATATCTCCCCCAGCCGTCTCTTCTCCAAGCTGAAAAGTCCTAACCTCTTTAGTCTTTTCTCATAGGAGAGCTGTTCTATTCCCCTTATTTTGGTTGCCCTTCTCTGTACCTTCTCCATCGTAATTATATCTTTTTTGAGATTCGGCGAACAGAATTGTACACAGTATTCAAGGTGCGGTCTCACCATGGAGCGATTCAGAGGCATTATGACATTTTCCGTTTTATTCACCATTCCCTTTCTAATAATTCCCAACATTCTGTTTGCTTTTTTGACTGCCGCAGAACACTGAACAGACGATTTCAATGTGTTATCCACTATGACGCCTAGATCTCTTTCTTGGGTTGTAGCACCTAATTTAGAACCTAACATTGTGTAACTATAGCATGGGTTATTTTTCCCTATATGCATCACCTTGCACTTATCCACATTAAATTTCATCTGCCATTTTGATGCCCAATTTTCCAGTCCCACACGATCTTCCTGCAGTTTATCACAATATGCTTGTGATTTAACTACTCTGAACAATTTTGTATCATCTGCAAATTTGATTCTCACTCGTCGTATTTCTTTCCAGATCATTTATAAATATATTGAAAAGTAAGGGTCCCAATACAGATCCCTGAGGCACTCCACTGCCCACTCCCTTCCACTGAGAAAATTGTCCATTTAATCCTACTCTCTGTTTCCTGTCTTTTAGCCAGTTTGTAATCCACAGAAGGACATCGCCACCTATCCCATGACTTTTTATTTTTCCTAGAAGCCTCTCATGAGGACCTTTGTCAAACGCCTTCTGAAAATCCAAGTACACTATATCTACCGGTTCAACTTTATCCATATGTTTATTAACTCCTTCAAAAAAGTGAAGCAGATTTGTGAGGCAAGACTTTGTTCCATTAAACAATGACTTTCTATATGTTCTGTGATTTTGATGTTTAGAACACTTTCCACTATTTTTCCTGGCACTGAAGTCAGGCTAACTGGTCTGTAGTTTCCCGGATCGCCCCTGGAGCCCTTTTTAAATATTGGGGTTACATTAGCTATCCTCCAGTCTTCAGGTACAATGGATGATTTTAATGATAGGTTACAAATTTTTACTAATAGGTCTGAAATTTCATTTTTTAGTTCCTTCAGAACTGTGGGGTGTATACCCATCCGGTCCAGGTGATTTACTACTCTTCAGTTTGTCAGTCATGTCTCCCACATCTTCTAGGTTCATCGTGATTTGGTTCAGTCCATCTGAATCATTACCCATGAAAACCTTCTCCAGTACGGGTACCTCCCCAACATCCTCTTCAGTAAACACAGAAGCAAAGAAATCATTTAACCTTTCCGCGATTGCCTTATCTTCTCTAATTGCCCCTCTAACCCCCTCAATCATCTAATGGTCCAACTGACTCCCTCACAGGCTTTCTGCTTCAGATATATTTTTAAAAGATTTTACTGTGAGTTTTTGCCTCTTCGTCCAACTTCTTTTCAAATTCTCTTAGCCTGTCTTATCAATGACTTACATTTAACTTGCCAATGTTTATGCATTATCCTATTTTCTTCTGTTGGATCCTTCTTCCAATTTTTGAATGAAGATCTTTTGGCTAAAATAGCTTCTTTCACCTCCCCTTTTAACCATGCCGGTAATCGTTTTGCCTTCTTTCCACCTTTCTTAATGTGTGGAATACATGTGGACTGTGCTTCTAGGATGGTATTTTTTTTTAACAATGACCACGCCTCTTGCACACTTTTTACTTTTGTAGCTGCTCCTTTCAGTTTTTTTTCTAACAATTAGTTTCCCTTTTGAAAGTTTTTAGCACGAGAGCCATGGATTTGCTTACTGTCCCCCTTCCAGTCATTAATTCAAATTTGATCATATTATGATCACTATTGCCAAGCGGCCCCACCACTGTTACCTCTCTCACCAAATCCTGTGCTCCACTGAGAATTAGATCTAAAATTGCGCCCTCTCTCATCGGTTCCTGAACCAATTGCTCCATAAAGCTATCATTTATTCCATCCAGGAACTTTATCTCTCTAGCGTGTCCCGATGATACATTTACCCAGTCAATATTGGAGTAATTGAAGTCTCCCATTATTATCGCACTACCAATTTGGTTAGCTTCCCTAATTTCTCTTAGCATTTCACTGTCAGTCTCACCATCTTGACCAGGTGGACGGTAGAATACTCCTATCACTATAGTCTTCCCCGACACATGGGATTTCTACCCATAAAGATTCAATTGTGCATTTAGTCTCATGCAGGATGTTTATCCTGTTGGACTCTATGCCATCCCGGACATAAAGTGCCACACCGCTTACCGGGTGCTCCTCTCTGTCATTGCGATATAATTTGTACCCCGGTATAGCACTGTCCCATTGGTTGTCCTCCTCCCACCATGTAATCCTTGGCACATACAGTACTTTACTTGTTAAGCCTATAATTGTTTAATATCTGCTGTCTATGCTCTCAGTTCCCCAAGTTACCATAACACCTTGTTTTTTGTAATTTCTCTCTTCTCGTTACCGTTAAAGTTATAATACCCCGGTTCCCTGTAAACCGATGTGATATGATATTTTTTCATGATGTCGGTATATAAAAGAGTTAAATGTCTCTGAGATGCCAATTAAGTCTGTCATTCACTGCTATACATTCTAATTCTCCCATCTTACTTCTTAGACTTCTGGCATTAGCATATAAACATTTCAAAGTTTGTTTTTTGTTTGTATTTTCATACAAAGAATTCATTTAGTCTGTCTGCAATGGCCTTATCTTCCCTAAGAACCCCTTTAACCTCTCGGCCATCTAATGGTCCAACCGACTCCCTCACAGGTTTCTTGCTTCGGATATATTTAAAAAAGTTTTCATGAGTTTTTGCCTCTGTTGCCAACTTCATTTCAAATTCTCTCTTCGCCTGTCTTATCAGTGTTTTACACTTAACTTGACAATGCTTATGTTTTACTCTATTTTCTTCAGGTGGATCCTTCTCCCAGTTTTTGAAGGATTTTTTTGGTTAAAATAGCCTCTTTCACCTCACCTTTTCACCATGACAGTAATACTTTTGCCTTCCTTCCACCTTTCCTAATGTGTGGAATACATATGGACTGCGCCTCTAGGATTGGAATTTTTTTTTTTTTGTAATCTTTATTTATAATTTTAGCATGTAATACATAAATTACTTGCCAAAAGACTTTTACAGATGATTGTAATACAGATTGAAATATCAAACTAATTCGTATCACACATAATTCCATACATCCATCTGATTTTTAAAAGTAAACTTCAATCTCCCAGTTGTGTTTTGAGATGTTCAGGCTCAGTGAATTGATAATTTTTCCCATCCAATTTAATAGCACATTTACATGGATAGCGAAGGATGAATTGACCCCCCCTTCTCAGTCACTTTCAATCTTAACTCAAGGAAATGTTTCCTCCTAATTTGTATAGTCTTCACTATATCTGGATAGATTCAAATTTTGTTCCTGTAAAAAGTTTTCATCCTATTACAGAAAAAAAAATTTTTAAACTGTGTCTCTATCTGAAATAAATGCAAAGGTTATTAACATAGTACCTGTTTTTTCAATAACTACTTCATCTTGTGATTTTTCTAAAAAATCAGACAAATCTAAAGTTGATCCATTGTTTTCTTTATGCTCTCCTACTACATCAGCATCCTGCTTCGCAAGAGCCTGCTCCTTGATCTTGACAGTGTTACTTATATAAAATGCTCTAACAATAGTTGGCATACTCTGTTCTGGGATATTCAGTATTTTCATAATATACATCCTAATCAATTCTGTAGGCGAAACCTTACTGATAAAAGGAAAATTGACCACTCTCAATTTTAAAACTCTTGAGTACTTCTCAATATTTTCAATTTTCCTTTGTATTTCAGCTTCCACCTTGATTTGTTGAACTTGAATTTTTTCCACCTGCATGAGGCATTGATCAACAATATTATTCTGCTTTTGTAAATTAATCAAAGCTGCTGAATTACTTTTAACTATTTCATTTGTTTCATTAGCAACTTTAGTTAAATTTTTAATAGAAGAATCTAATTTCGTTAGAACATTCCACAAAGTATCCATGGTTATAGATGTAGGTCTCACTATAATTTCTTGAATATTGATTTTTTTCCTTTGTTTGTTTCTTTATTTCTTTGGAAGACTTTGAAGATGGCAAAGATTTACTCTCTTTAATCTCTTGTTTAGTCATTTTTAAGGGAAGGGTCATTTCATCTGATATTTCTTTTCCATTTTGAATTTCACTGACTTCTTCCATTTCTAACCCATCCTGGGGACTTTCTGGTAAGTTGGGAAGTACTATCCCTTCCTTACCAGGAGGTAGTGGAATATCTGGAGCTCCTGGACTCAGAGAGATGTTATTGGCCAATAGGGACAGACTTAGCTCCATATCTGTCCCTATAACGGCCTCCTCAACAGGAGTTATTTGTGGGGAACTCAACCAGTCAGCCACTGTCCTAGCTCTAAAGTAGGAGTGCTTGTGGAAGGCTTTAATTTTGCCTTCCGCATTTATTTTATATAAACAAAACAAAGAGCTAAAGAACAGATGTGACTAATTGTTCCTACCTCTTCCAACAATGTTTCCCTAAATGGAGGACAAGAAGAATTAAAAATACTAGTAATTACTTTTCCTACCTGAGGGGAAAGGATATTGAATTATCTATAGAACCAGTTGGATCCAGCCGGAGTGCGTGCTGTGAGAGGGCTGGTTAAGAGATCACCTCCAGCCCCTCCCAATAATGTAATTCACTCTGATTGGTCTTCCCTTCACCGTCAGGGCAGGCTCCTGCCTACCCCCGGAAAGTCCAGAGTTCTCACAGTATAGGATTGCATTTTTAAACAATGTCCATGCCTGTTGAACACTTTTAACCTTTGCAGCTGCACCTTTCCATTTTTTTTTTCTTTTTCTTTTTTTTTTAAACTATTTTCCTCATTTTATCAAAGTTTCCCTTTTGAAAGTTTAGTGTTAGAGCTGCAAATTTACTTATTGTCCCCCTTCCGGTTATTAGTTTAAATTTGATCGTGTTATGATCACTGTTTCCAACCCTGGGGTTTTCGTTCGCCCCATTTTTAGGGGAATGTTTTTTTTTCTGGTTCAAATCTTGGCTTGGGTACCCGTCAATACTGAGGGGACTATAGGTGGCACGCTCGATTAAGTAGCGGTACCTCACAGTTTTGTTCTGTGCCTCCATCTGCTGGTAGGGATGCATAAACCCATTTGTCTGGACTGATCTGTGGTATTACAGGAACGGAAATTAGCAGGTAAGAATCAATTTCCCTTTATAAGTTATTAATGTGCAGCACCTGGCTGTAAAGTAGTAACATAAAGACTACCAAAATTCTATATTTGTAGAAAGAAGCAATTAATTGCCCCTTAAATGTTTATTTTTTTTATGCTACTCTTCTGTTCCAGGTCTCGTTAAAAGAAATATTTTCTTCCTTTCAGGTATCTGGTATCAGAAAGAGAAATTCTAATCTGATTGGCAGGAACGAAGAAGAGGCTGACGATCAAGCATTGATGCACAAACAGGAGAAAGCTAAACGAGTCAAAGTAGTGGAAATTAAGCAAGAGAAAAAAGACACCAATGAGGTAGTAGTAGAGGTGAGATTTATAGTATAGCTTGGAGGTAGAGAGATGACATTCTATTCTGAGAGGGTGGAGGTCAGTGCTCAAGGTGCAGATACATCAGTCATTTGAATAGAGAGGCAGGAAGGGCCACAACAAGGAAGAGTTGTAAGTTGCATCCAGGAAGCACAGGATCATTGCATGAGGATGAAAATGGGGGAGGGGGTAAGGAGTGTAGGTAGCATGTGAAAGATGAGAATTTTGTGGAGAAGATGTTGGTTGAGGTTATTGTCAGGTGGTGGTGAGGTTGTAGGCCAGTGACAAGTTGAAAGTTGGCAGATGAAAAGGGTTGTAATGATTTATTTTGAAAGCAAAGATATTGTCTTGTTTTCTGCTTTCAGCTGACAGACAGCCCTGGGGAAGAGGAAGTGCTAAGCCTTAAATCTGCCCAGAAAGGTGAGAACAGAATTTGTGCATATTCACCCCTGGTCATGATAAATGGGGAGTGAATTTACAGGTAAACACATTTTAGGGCTTTGCACAACACTAAGAATAATATTTCCTTCTCTGTCAACAAGAAGGGCTGAATTAGCTATGACTCATGGGTGATGTCATCCAATGGCACAGAACAGATCATTCTTTCTAAACTTATATGTGGGAGATCCCACAAAAGAGAACACCCTTGTGAGCCCCTTAAGTCATTTTTCTCCAGACATTTACACCTCTCATATCTTGTTTAAAATTTTTCTTCCAAATCTGTGTTTTTCTCTCTCTCCTGCCTCTGTGGCTCCCACGAGTAATTTTCAGTGCTACTAGAAAAAAAACCCACCTGTTTTGCTGAGGGAAATGCCCGGGCCCAAGAAGCCTACAGTCAGCAGCTTAAGGACTGTGTCTGCAGGAAAAAGATGCCCATCAGTGATGGACACGACCTTTGTTATAGGTCACTGGGGCCCTATCATGATTCCTCCAATTGCTACAATTGTGGCTGGATGTTCCCCAGGTCACAGTAAAATCTGACCTATAAGAAGGCCAAGCTCCGTGTGTGGTGAGTGGAGTCAAGGCTCCAAGAAATGACGGGCAACATATCCATCAGCCCAATCAAAATGGGCTCAGAACTCCTCTGTGCCACTGGCACAGGGCCACCAGTACTCCAGAGAAAGGACAGTTGTCTTCCAATAGGCTGGGGGGCATGGCCTCAGCAGCTTCGGCATAGATCGCACTGCTGAAAGCTAAGGAACCAGCTCAGAAGAGCCAAGTATTGCCTATGCATTCGATGTCACTGGTGCATAAGGTACTATTTCTTAGCGTGTGGCCAGATGGACTCAGGACCAATGGGTTATATGCTCTCCTGCTAGCAGATGGAGATGGAGTCGGGTTTCAAAGCTGATGTCAGCCCTTCAGTATCTCTTTGTCTTCTAGCAGATGTGGACGTGCTTTCTCTATCGGGATCACTGTACCCTTTAGACGAGGAAATTTTACCTTTAAATTGGAGATAGATCGAGCCCAGCTCTCCTGCGGTGATACTTAGTGGTCCCTCCCCCACTTGAAAATTCTTGATGCAATTTCCAAGATCCCTCAGATGGGTGCCTTGGTCCGGTAGCCGGTTCCCGGCATGGACTTTAGTGCTGAAGCAACTGAAAGGCGGGTACAGGAAGCAGAGCGTGGCGATGGCGGCCTATGGTTCGAGCTGGCCCTGTTGTACGCCTAATATGCGCATAAGGGCGCACACCTGTGTGCATAACTGCGCACATAAGTACACGCATACATTCATGCACAATTGGACGCTTATGCTTGCACGCTTTGGGGCAGATTTGTATGCACTTGAGCTCAGGTGCTAACCAGCAGAACGCACAAGCTATAGTTAACTATGGCTCCGGCAACAAAGAAGCACAAGCGACACTCCCTTTGTGCTGCCTGCCATATTAGGGCTGCACAGTCTGACCTAGAATCCTTCCTGTGTCAGCACTGTGAGGAAGCCCAGGGAGGGCTTCCTCACAGTGTGTTCAATATATTTATAAATGATCTGGAAAGAAATACGACGAGTGAGATAATCAAATTTGCAGATGACACAAAATTGTTCAGAGTAGTTAAATCACAAGCAGATTGTGATAAATTGCAGGAAGACCTTGTGAGACTGGAAAATTGGGCATCCAAATGGCAGATGAAATTTAATGTGGATAAGTGCAAGGTGATGCATATAGGGAAAAATAACCCATGCTATAATTACACGATGTTGGGTTCCATATTAGGTGCTACAACCCAAGAAAGAGATCTAGGTGTCATAGTGGATAACACATTGAAATCGTCGGTGCAGTGTGCTGCGGCAGTCAAAAAAGCAAACAGAATGTTGGGAATTATTAGAAAAGGAATGATGAATAAAACGGAAAATGTCATAATGCCTCTGTATCGCTCCATGGTGAGACCGCACCTTGAATACTGTGTACAATTCTGGTCGCCGCATCTCAAAAAAGATATAATTGCGATGGAGAAGGTACAGAGAAGGGCTACCAAAATGATAAATGGAATGGAACAACTCCCCTATGAGGAAAGACTAAAGAGGTTAGGACTTTTCAGCTTGGAGAAGACACGACTGAGGGGGGATATGATAGAGGTGTTTAAAATCATGAGAGGTCTAGAACGGGTAGATGTGAATCGGTTATTTACTCTTTCGGATAGTAGAAAGACTAGGGGGCACTCCATGAAGTTAGCATGGGGCACATTTAAAACTAATCGGAGAAAGTTCTTTTTTACTCAACGCACAATTAAACTCTGGAATTTGTTGCCAGAGAATGTGGTCAGTGCAGTTAGTATAGCTGTGTTTAAAAAAGGATTGGATAAGTTCTTGGAGGAGAAGTCCATTACCTGCTATTAAGTTCACTTAGAGAATAGCCACTGCCATTAGCAATGGTTACATGGAATAGACTTAGTTTTTGGGTACTTGCCAGGTTCTTATGGCCTGGATTGGCCACTGTTGGAAACAGGATGCTGGGCTTGATGGACCCTTGGTCTGACCCAGTATGGCATTTTCTTATGTTCTCAGAACCTCTCCAAGCCCAGCTCCTCCCATGACCTTATCTGGTAACACCCCGGATCTGAGCAATCCCAGGGCTGCGTCCTCCCCGGGACAGGGCAATTCAGCAGCCCCTCCCCAGTTTCTCCTGGGTACGTATGGACCTGGCAACCTTTTCTTGGGTGGAATTCTTTCAGGGCCTTCAAGCCTTTGTTCAGGTGCAGTCAGCTGCTTCCCCTGCCAGGTCTGAGCCCCAGCTGGGAAGGCCTCGTCCTCCCAGCCCTATCAGCATGCCTCAGGACATGCCTCGCCTCACCAAGGGTATCCCTGACAGGGACATAGAAGACGATGGGGATGCAGACTCATTGGAGGACAGGGAAATCCCTCCAGGCCTGGAGCCATACCAGACCATGCTAAAGCTTTTCTACAGAGATAATTGCCGGCTCTGGTCTCCCAGACCCTGAAGACTCTGGGAGTTCCCAGCAAGGACCCTATGTCGGAACCAAAGAGGAATCCTGTCCTGGTGTCTCTACGGAAAGCCTCTTGCTATTTCCCGATGCTGGAAGCCATCCAGGAGTTGATTGACCTGGAGTGGGATGCTCCGGAAGCCAGTTTTAAAGGAGGTCAGGCCTTGGAGGCCTTGTACTCACTGGACCCAGCGGACAAAGAACGCATGCGTTTCCCGAAAGAGGATGTCCTGGTCTGCGCCGTCTCGAAGCGAACAACTATCCCAGTAGAGGGAGGAGTGGCCTTGAAGGATGCACAAGTTAGGCGGTTGGAGTCCATGCTTGAGCAAGCCTTTGATACGACAGCAATGACACTGCAGATTGCCTCCTGTTGTGCTCTGGTGGCTCGTTTGTGTCTGCTTCTCGAAGGCAGATAGCTCAGGGGCACATCCCAGAGAGGCAGTGGAGCCTGCCACGGCCTTTCTAGCGGATGCAAGCTCTAACCTAGTGCTTACCTTGACCAGAGGAGTGGCCTCAGTGGTGGTGGCCAGAAGACAGCTATTCCTGCGAAATTGGTCAGTGGACACGACCTCTGAGGCAAACCTGCAAAAGATGCCCTTTAAGGGATCCCTTCTATTCGGAAGCTAATTGGAAAAGCTAGCCAGTAAGTGGGGTGAATCTCCAGTGCCTAGGCTACCGGAAGATAAAAAGATCACAACACCCCTCACCCATGAGGGGTCGGGCCAGGGGCTTCCAGTACTTCCAGCCCTACAGAAACTCATCATTTCAGACATCTCGGCCCTTGGGAAGATATGGAAACTGATAAGCCAAGTGCATCTGTTGACGAACACAATGCGCCCCAGGGTGTGGAGCTATCTCCAGGTCATTGGCCTGATGGCGTCAACCCTGGAAGTAGTACCATGGGCAAGGGCACACGTGTTCATATAGGAACACCGGTATATAAAAATCTAAAAATAAATAAATAACATGCAGCCACTCCAGCGCTCCCTGCTATCATGTTGGCATCCACTGTCTGAAGACTACTCGATTTGCCTCCATCTATCGATAGAAGTATGTTCTCGCCTCCAGTGGTGGCTACAGGAAGTGCATCTAAGCAAGAGGGTGTAAGCTTATCTCCACCGAACTGGCTAGTCCTCACGATGGACGTGAGCCTTTGAGGGTGGGAAAACCCACTATCAGGAATTGACAACCCAGGGGCAATGGACCAAGGAAGAAGCACGCTGGAACATAAAACCGCCTGGGAGCCCGAGCTGTCAGATTAGCATGTCTGCAATTCAGCCACAGGCTCTAAGGACAAGCAGTCCGCATGATGTCGAACAGCACAACAACGGTAGCCTACATCAACCGCCAGAGAGAAACTAAAAGTCACCAAGCATCTCTGGAGATAGTCCCACTTATGGAATAGGCGGAGTTAAATCTACAAGGGATCTCTGCCTCCCACATCACAGGAAAAGACAACATCAGCAGGGGAGAGTCTGGATCCAAGGGAATGGGTATTGTCGACCAGAGCCTTCCAGCTCCTAGTAGATCGCTGGGGCCTCCCATCCATCAACCTACTGGCCACAACTCGCAGTGCGACGGTCCCATGATTCTTCAGTTGCAGAAGAGATCCGTGCTCACAAGGGATTGATGCCCTTGTCCAAACCTGAGCAGAGGCGGACTTACTGTATGCCTTCCCTCCGTGGCCTCTGCTGGGCAAGGTCACTCGCAAGATACGAATGCCACAGAGGATTAGTCCGTCTGGCCCAGAAACCCGTGGTATGCAGACATGAGGAGGCTTCTCCCCCCGCGAGGGACCTTGTCCTACAAGGTCCGATCCTTCATGAGGACCCAGCTCTGTTTTGTCTTACGGTCTGGCCCTTGAGAGGGATCGCCTGACGAAGCATGGATATTCGGCGGCTGTAATTGCCACCTTGCTCTGCATGCGGACGTTCTCAACGTCCCTGGTGTACATGCGGATCTGGTGAATATTTGTGGCTGGGTACAAGGAACGCTGGGTGCCCCCTCAGACGACCAAGATCCCCATGATTCTGGAATTCTTACAGGATGGCTTCAACTCCTTGAAAGTCCAGGTGGCAGCTCCCTCCTGTTTCAGAGGCAAGGTAAACGGAGCCTGCCTGTCAACTCGTATGGACTTGGCTCATTTCCTAAAAGGAGTTAAACCTCTCCACCCACCCTTAAAGTGGCCGGTCCCCTAATGGAACTCAGTCTAGGATTGGACTTCTTAGCAGGGCCTTCCTTTCGGCCGCTGCGTGCTTTGTCTCTATACCTGTTAACGCTGAAGACTGTATTCATGGTGGCGATATGCTCGGTTCGTTGCATCTCTGAACTATAGGCACTGTCATGTCGGGAGCCGTTCCTCCGGTTGACTCCAGGAACGCTGCAGCTTCGCACTGTCCCTTCCTTCTTGTCAAAGGTAGTCTCTGAGTTTCACCTGAACAAGTTCATTTCCTTACTGTCCCTAGATAGATGCAAGGACTTGGAAGACTACCGCCTCCTTCACCACTTAAACATCAGTAGGCTGTTAGAACAGTATCTAGAACTTACAGAACTGGTGCGCAAGATGGACCACTTGTTTATTCTTCATGGTGGAAGGAAACGAGGCGAAGCAGCTTCGAAAGCTACCATAGCTCGCTGGATTAAGGAAGTGATCACGGGAGCTTATGTAGCAGCAGGGAAATCTTTACCCCTTCAAGTTAAAACTCATTCCACTAGGGCCCAGGCAGTATCCTGGGCGGAAGCTAAGGTAATGTCTCCCGTCAACATCTGCCGAGCATCGATGTGATCTTCCTTGCCCACCTTCTCCAGGTTCTGTCGCCTGGACGTCCAAGCTCCAGAAGACGCAGCCTTTGCGAGGGTGGTGCTATCTGGACCACAGGCAGCCTCCATCCCGTTCGGGAGCAGCTTTTGTACATCCCATTGGGCCTGAGTCCGCCTGGCTACACGCTAGGAAATGGAGAAATTACTTACCTGATAACTTCGTTTTCTTAGTGTAGACAGATGGACTCAGCATCTCACCCACGGCTGCCCATGAGCAGTGCCAAGGAATCACACAAGAATCTCGAGCCCAAAGAGGTTACAGGTAAGCCATCACCCTAACCCTAGATCTGGACATCTATAATATTAGCGCTTATGTTTGGTTGAGTACAGTTATGGTCACCAATTTTAATCAAGTTCTTAATCAAGTTATTAAATTGTATATCTAGGGTGATGTCAGCTTTGAAACCTGACTCCAAATCCATTTGCTAGCAGGGGAGCACATAACCCATTGGTCCTGAGTCCATCTGTCTACACTAAGAAAAACGAAATCATCAGGTAGTAATTTCTCCATTTAAATTGGAGAAAGATTATCTGCTCTCCTGCGGTGATAATAAAGGTCCCTCCCCCAGTTGAGAATTCCTGAGGTGATTTCCGAGATTCCTCAAAGGTGTGCCTTGGTGCGGTAGCTGGTTTATGGCATGGATTTTGCTGCTGAAGCAGCTGAAAGGCAGCAGGTGCAGGAAGCCGAGTGTGGCAGTGATGGCCTAAGCCCTCTCCCCCTGCAGCCGGAGACCATCTCTGAACTCAGCCGGTAAGTGCTGAGGCCAGGTAAGTTTAAAAAAAAAAAAATTACTGATCCAGAGACGATTGGAGGGATTTCTGGTAGGTTTTCTCCGGTCTCCGTGCTTGGCACACTGTATTGACATCGTTCCTGCTCCCATGGTGGGTAAGGGGAATTGGGCCTCCGAGTGGTTTGAGCAGCCCCCAGTGAGCAAGGCCTCGCATTAGGCACACCGTGTGGTCGTCTCATCGGCATTGTCTTGCGTGTGTTTTACAGCCCTAAGTAGGACACCAGTATGTGCAGTGCGTCAGCTGTGAACGTAACGTCAGTGCCTACTTGTGCACACGACTCTGAAAGCACACGCGCTGTGTGTGTAACGTCAGCGTGTACCTATGCGCACAATGTCAAGCGCATACAGGAAAAGCTGAGCGCACAGACTGAGCGTGTGCCTCACCGTGTAGGCGCTCTAAATTTGTGCGCATATAATTTAAGTGTAAGCCGATTGGAATGCACAGATACCGCTGTCAGTGGTGCTGGCAACAAGAAACCTATGTGCCTTACTCTCTATGTTGCTTGTTCTATTAAGTCTTCTCAACCTGACCTGAATTCCAACCTGTGTCAGCACTGTGAGGAAACCCAAGGAGAGTTGGCTTCCTCAGACTTTGCTAAGCCCGGCTCCTTCCATTCAGACGATGGGTTAGCCA